>NW_027528357.1:5170793-5232346 GCF_008692635.1 Crocuta crocuta
TGTTGAAGTATTTTTGAAAACAACACATAGAGGATATAACAAAATATTATCACTTTTTAGGAATAACCATTCTATAATTTTATTTTCAAATAATTATTTTAATATAATATGCATTTTATTTTATTAAAAATTTTAAATGTCTATTTTGAAGAGAGAGAGACAGGAGCAGGAGCAGAGCAGGGACAGAGGGAGAGGGAAACACAGAGTCTGAAACAGGCTCCGGGCTCTGAGCTGTCAGAACAGAGTCCAACATGGGGCTCAAACTCCCAAACCATGAGACCATGACCTGAGCCAAAGTCAGAGACTTAACCGACTGAGCCACCCAAGTGCCCCGATATAATATGCCTTTTAAAGACCTGCCTAACAATTGTGTGCTAGGAGATAAAAAATAACACTGATAGGTAGATCTTCTGTTTTAAAATCTTTGCTGGAACTGGGAATCATTTCCCTCTCTCTCTGTTGAGAAGGGAAAATCTTTGTTTTGATTTTCTTACTTTCTGTCCGAGGTTTGTTCAATGGGCTCTTATGTTCTGCTCTTCCTAATTTTAGTCAAGTATTCATTTGTGATCATTTTTCTCCTAGTTACAGATCTTTCCACTGTTGGGAGCTGTTAGAAAACTGGAAGGTTGAGAAGGAGATTCAGAAGAAAAGTTCAGTAACTGGGAAACCTAGTTTAGGTAATAAAAAGGAATAACCTGTCTTATAATCAGAGAGCTAGCGTTGCATTATTAGGGGTTATTTTTCTTCCTTCTTAAAAGTTATCATGTCTTTTCAGGAAATGTTACTTGAATATTTGTGAGTCCTCATTATGTATAAAAGTAGCAGTTATTGAAATAAAGTTCAAATATTTTCAAAGTCTTATTCTCTGGTGGAGTGCCAGGCTGAGGGGGTTCAAAGAAGGATGCTTACATTTGGACCTAACTGTACTTGCCAGATGGCTAGAAGGCTTTAGGGGTTTAATCTGGAGACCTGGAGCAAAGCTAGGTGGCATGTATGAGGATCTCATGTCTAGCTAGGCCATATTAGCATCATGCTCTAACCAATTGACCTAATTAGATGAGATTTTCAAATCTAATATTAAAGGTTTGTTTGAATTGGAGATGTGGGTCATGGTTCTCTTAGTAGTCTCTGCTTACGTACTCTTTGGTGTTTACCTGAGGTCATGAAGGAGTTTTGGCATGTTTGTTTTCATTAATCATTCTCTATAAAAGCTATCATTATAAAATAAGTCATTTAATTATTTGTTTGGTCTCACTAATTTGGAATATGTTAATTTAAAATTAGCATTAATTTGAACAGGGGTAGGATGACATTTACCTTGAACTACCTATGAAAGGGGGATTTATCTACAAATTCATAATTAAGAAGACAGCAGAGGGGGCATGCTTATCTACTATAATGAGTAAAAACTTTCTTAAACCATCTCTATCCTCATATAAACAGAGGGCCATTTCATTATAAATGGATCTCTACTTAATAAAGAAGGTATTATGAATAAATACCCTTTAGCTAATTTGCATTGCTCTGTTGTTGATACATAGAGTATAATAGTAATAAGTCCCCTAGAATTTTCAAGTAAGGGAAAAAAGATCACCCTCTAGAACTTAAACTTTGAAATCAACACAGTTAATTAACGTGTGATACTCAAAGTCAATTTAAAGTGAGAGAGTGGCTACTAAACTATAAGACTAAGTGTTATTTTGCTTGAAAATATAATAAAAGATCTCATAATAGAGCCTCACTAGCTAGTGAATTCACCAAAACTCTCTCTTCTCTCTATAACCATTGATTCCCAGGGTGTGAACAAACTTGTTTATTGCAGTCTACCCTGTACTTACTTGCACTTTGTGCCCATGAAATTGAACTGTATACATATTATTGGTTATGTTGTCCCCATATTCTTTTTAAATAACTTTTTAAATGTTTATTTTTGAGAGAGAAAGATACAGAGCAGGAGGGTTGCAGAGAGAGAGGGAGACCCAATACAAAGCAGGCTCCAGACTCCAAACTGTCAGCATAAAGCCCAATGCGGGGCTTGAACTCAGGAACTGTGAGATCATGACCTGACCTGAAGTTGGAAGCTTAACCGACTGAGCCACCCAGGCACCCCTCCCACATTCTTATTTGGTAGTTTCATTTGTTATAATTATGTGATATGAATATTCTATAAACTGATAAAGTGAGTACAATAACTTAAATTCAGTGCTTTATAAAGTCTCAAAATAAATGTGAATTGCTAAAAACAATGGGGAAATAAAAAATAGGAAAACTTACGTTTCTGCATCACCTAGATTACTTTAGAAGTAATGACTAACTCCTTCTACTTTAACTAAAACTGGAAATGATAGCACATTTTCAAGGGCTTATACACTTGGAATGTGAATTAGTAGACTCATACTTAAAGAAAAGATCTTTGTTCTATCCCATAGTTTAGTAAATAAGTATAAATCAGTGCATATTAAATGAAAAAAATATTTAGGTGTGTATGTATCATTTTCTACACCCTTCAAATTTAACTTTTTTGTATACTGAAAAACTTTACAATGGCTAAAGAGCTTTATGTATCATTATAGAAAGAAAGTTATATGTGGCATTTTATTAGACACAGGAGTTAAAGACACACACATTAGTAGTGCTGGTGATATACTGTCATGAAGACAGAAAAACTTAGTGTTTCCTAAAGATATAGTCTTATTATATTATTATATGCAAAAATGTTTCTGTCCATATGAGCCTGCTGCTACAACTTAATCACTTTGTATTATTATAACCTCATTCAGTCCATGTTTAGCAAGCCACTTTTTGATTATTTGGATTTACATGTGGCTTGACTAAAGAGAGAGAGAGTGAGAGAGAGAGAGAGAGAGAGAGAATACACTGGTTGAACTGTTGCCCATGTTGGGAATCTTGAAGTTACATTTCTCAGTATAAGTTACATACTTTTAGGTTTTATACTATAATCTCTTGTGAGTTTTAGTTGAGTTCAGAATCTCTTTGTCTAATCAACTTATATACACTGATATCTCCAAAAAAATATTAGAGAGCTTGAGAAGGGGAGGGGATAATCGATGTTAGAAAGGGAACAAAATGGTGTCTACCATAATCTGACTTATTTAGAACTCTTTTTTCTAATCAGCCATTCCTCTTGGTTCCCAGTTTCCATGACTTTCTGGTTGCTCTCTTGTGAGTTGATTATTTTCTAAATTATAGTAATTGGCATACTTTTTAGAGTTATAACAATAGTGTGATATAACTGTGAATTGTACTTTTTTATTTAAAATTACTATCATTAACATTTTCCCAATGTTACTAGTCTTGATTATTCTTGTGGCCCCACAAATACCTACTCGAGCATCTCTACCATGATTTTCTTTACCATTTCCATATGATGGGCCATTTTATTTTTTTTCTGCTCTAAGCTCCCCTTCCCACTGAATTATGATAATTACCGTTTGATCTTAAAAATATGTTTGTGTATGTATTTGTGTGTTAGAATTTATGTCATGGACCTCATTGAAGGACTTTACATGAATCTTCTTAAATTCCAAGAGTTTTTTAAATAGTTTTTTAAAAAATTTATTTTTGAAACAGAGAGAGACAGAGCATGAGTGGGAGAGGGGCAGAGAGAGAGGGAGACACAGAATCTGAAACAGGTTCCAGGCTCCGAGCTGCCTGCAAAGAACCCGATGCGGGGCTCAAACACATGAACCGTGAGATCATGACCTGAGCCACCCAGGCGCCCCTCCAAGAGCTTTTTGAATCTTTTTCTAGGGTTCTAGTTCAGGACACCTCTTAGTTTAATGTGCTTACTAGTTACCTAGGGAACTTGTTAAAATGAATCAGGGATTTAGGTATGGGTAGGACTCATGATTTTTTGTTTCTAAAATGCTACCATAAACCTTATGATGGATTATTACTGTCACTGATTACACTAAAAACTCTGGAGACAATATAAAAGTACAACTACTTGATAACTCTGAAAAACAAACAATAACAGGTAGAATGGAGTTGGAAGTCAACAACAAGCGCAGTAGTACCAGGGGTGAGTGTTCAGGTTAGTTTTTCCTCTTGTTATATCTCCTAGGTTTAGTTGAAAGTTAGTCTCAGTCATGAACTTCAGGATTACAGCAGACAACACAATTTCTGAGGGTAATTTCTATCAAAAGGATCAGAAAAAAGGGCCCCTGCCACTTGGACAATTGGGGGGAAATCACTTTTTTCCCTTTTAATTTCACTGAAAGCCCTACCATGAGGCTTGACCCAGACACGGGGCTGCACTGCTGCTGGGTGGAGGCAGTGCTGTCAGGGAGGGACCTAAAACTCTGAGTGGAAAACCCATCTCTTTGTCCAGGGGAACAAGGAAAACAGGCCCCTGGGGTCCAAAGAGTGTGCGTGAGATCCCATTATTATGTTTTATCTCCCTGCTTTCCTGATACCTTTTTCTGAATATGGCCCCAGTCTCATGGAATTGTGCAAAATGTTAGAGGATCAGAAGGAAAGGGATTTAGGGAATAAGAATGTGAGGAAAATACCAGAGAGGAGATACTCTCGATCTTTGTGTGAGCTGAATTCATTGTTAAGCTATGAATGTGAGAACTGAGGTATGATATAAACCACTGCCCAAGGCCCAGATTAACCCCTAAGGTGCCCATATGCAGAGTAGACCCAAAGAAACATAGCGAAATTTGAAAAATGAACTGATGTTGGAATCGCTTTTGAGAAGGCAAGATAGAATTTGTGGTCTAAATCCAACAAGGTTTACTGCATGCTCTAAATAGAGAACACTTTCCAGAAGATTTTAACAGGATCCAGAGTCACAACATAATATTCAAAATGTTCAGGATACAACCTGAAGGTACTTGGCATATAAAAAGACTGAGAATTGGATAATTGATTAGTTTAGCATAGTTGACATGCAATGTTACATTAACATTAGTTTTAGATGTACGGCATAGTGATTCAGCTTTTCTATACATTAGCTATGCTTACCATCTGTTACCATACAATGCTATTACAATATCATTGACTATATTCCCTATGCTGTGCCTTTCACTCCCATGACTTATTTTATAATTGGAAGCCTGTATCTTCCACTCGCCTTCAGCTATTTTGCCCATACCCCCATCCTCTTTTCTTTGGCAACCATGAGCTTGTTCCTTGTATTTAGAGGTCTGACTCTGCTTTTTGTGTGTTTATTCATTGGTTTTGGTTTTCAGATTCTGCAGAGGAGTGAAATCATACAGTATTTGTCTTTCTCAGTCTGATTTGTTTCACTCAGCATGATACCCTCAAGGTCTATTCATGAAGTTGCAAATGGCAAGGTCCTATTTATTTTTATGCCTGCATACTATTCGTGTGTGTGTGCGTGTGTGTGTGTGTCTTCCTTATCCCCTCGTCTATCAATGAATGCTTAGGTTACTTCTATATTTTTGTTATTATAAACAATGCCACAATAAACATAGGAGTACTTTTATCTTTCTGAATTAGTGTTTTACTTTTCTTTGGGTAAATACCCAGTAGTAAAATTAGTGTATCATATGGTAATTTAATTTTTAATATTTTGAGGAACCTCCATATTGTTTTCCATAGTGGCTGCACCAATTTACACTCTCAGCAATAGTGCACAAGTGTTCTTTTTTCTCCACATCCTTACCAATACTTGCTTAGTGAAACCCAAACAAGGTAAGCTCAAAAAAATTATTATTGAACGCAGGATAATGAAACTGCTGAAAGAAAACAGTCTTGAAAGCAACCATGGAAGAACAACCCCTTATGTGTAGGTAAACATTAATTTAAATGACTGCAGATTTCCCATCAGAAACCATAAAGGGTTCTAGACAAGAGTCAATGTTTAAGTGTCGAGAGAAAGGGATTGTATAACCAGTGAAAATATCCTTCAATAAAGGTAATATGAAGACATTCTCAGATGAAGAAAAACTACAAATGATTTTCCAGTAGAGTTGCTCTAAAATAAATACTAAAAGATGTTCTTGAGGATGAAGAGGAATGATGCTAAAAGGAAATGTAAAGCTTCAGTAGTAAAGGAAGACTGCCAGACATAGTATATAGACTATTTTTCATCTTCTAAATTCTTTAAAAGGTGTATGACCATTAAAAGCAAAAATTATAGCATTGTCTGCTGGGGTTTTAAGACCATGTAGATGTGATGCATGTTACTATATGTAACTCACAAGCAATGTGCTCTGACCACACAAGATTTAAAGTACAAATCAATAAGATAATGGTATGCAGTAATTCCCTAAATACTTAAAGATTAAACGACGTACTTTCAAATAATCTGTGAGTGAAAGGAAATTCCAAAGGGAATTAGACAATGTTCTGAATTGAATGAAAATGATAATATAGCATATCAAACCTTATGGGATGCACTTAAAGCAAGGCTTTGGGGAAGATTTTTTGTAGTAAATACTTACATTATAAGAGATGAAATGTCTCAAATCAATAATCTAAGCTTGCATCTAAGAAACTAGAAAAAATGAGCAAATGAAAGCAGAAACTTAATTACTGTTAATTCCTGATCATCTCAGTAAATCTAAAGAACTCCCTTACCTGAGCTTCTAAGGATGAAGGGTCATGCATATAGTGTCACAGTCCAGAGTGCAGAGGTAACTAGGTCTTGATTATCTGCTGATGACAGTATATCTCTACTGAGATGTAGATTTCTCCATACAATTTGCTACTATCATGTTGAATGGTAATGTGGTATACCTTGCTTCTGAATGTATCAAATATGCAAGTAAGGGACCGTTTAATGTTTTGGTGTCATTCTTGATGTCATAGGATGAATTCACCTTCTTTCCTGTGAGACTCTCATAGTAATATGCGTTCAAGGCTACTTCTCAGGAACTCATGAATATATAGATTATATTTTCTTCCATTTTTTTTTACACTAACTGAGAGTTATTATTATCTCATTGGAAGTGAGAAAACTGTTTATTATTTTACCAGTGTTTATTCAGGCCTATTTTTTTTGTGCATAAACATTCTATGATGAGTTCTCCAGGCTTTACGTTCATGGAGCTCAAAAGCTCAGGCTTTACAACTCCAAGTATATATCTGAAATTTAAAATCCAAGACTTACATGTTTGTAAACAACGTGTGCCACCATAACAACCTTTCTCCAGGGCAATGATGGACTGTCCTAACAACCCAGTTTGGGAACAAGGCCAGATATACCTAGAAATGCAAAGGAAAGAAATCAGTTAACACTTCAAAAATTCTCCCAACATGTGTGAAATGAGTAGAATAAATGATATTTGTTTTATTTGGGTATTATAATGATTAAATGGGTCAATGCATATTATTCATATGTCAGTTTTGGACAACTTTTTTAGTCATTGTCACTTCTTCCTTTTCCTCAATAAATACAAGTGGTATAAACATACAAATTTGGAAGTATACTCTATGTATACAGAGAATATAAAGATGCCTTAGGGTTTATTCAATTATCAATGAAACAATTCAGGAAAATAATATGCTTGGAGAGAGGCTCGGGTCCATGGCACTAAGGTAGAACACAACTGGCCGGGGTGAGGGACTTCATTTTCCTTTACTCCTTCTTTCCTTATCCATTATCCAGTATGGATTTTGACCAAAATGCATTTTAAAAGTCTCTTCATGTAAACCAAATGATTACTTTGAAATGCAGTATATTTAAAATTACAAAACTCTTCAGAATATTGAAATGAGAAGGAATGATATGACAAGTATTATAAAAAGCTTTATTATAAAGATTGCCTTAAGGACCAGTGGATTAAAAACAATGCTTATTGTAGACCATATGAACTAATTATTGGCTAAGATTATTTGTGATAAAAGGTCTAGAACCCACTGTCAAAGAGTAAAGATTCTCCTCTTATTGCAGTGACTATATAGAGCAATTAAATCATGAGAGGAATATCATGTATGCAGTAGAGTATTATAGATGTGCATCGTGTATGCATATATTCAAGTTTTGCCGAGAACTATTTTAGGCACTTTGAATGAATCAGAACTATAGAGGAGACATCAGATGAGGTACTATGTAATGAGGAGAGGCATATACTGTCCATGATGCCTTACCTGCACTTGTTATATTATGTTCATGTTTCAAACAAGCAGAAGTTTATTTTTCTCTCATTCAAAAAAAAAAAAGGCCAAAGATAGGTAGTCTAGGGATGACGTAGCAGAGCCTCCATGTCTTAAGGGACCAAAGCTCCTTCTGTTTCCCTATTTCCCATCTCTGCTAAGAAACATTCATCCGCACTTGCTGGAGTAGCTCTGGTTCTGGTAGACATGCTGCTTTCCAGGCAGAACATTGTGTGTGTATGTGAGAGAGAGAGAGAGCCAGAGAGAGCCAGAGACAAAGGATAGAGAGACTGCTCTGACCCTCTAATTGCTCTGTCTTGAATTGAAATTTTTATTGAGATAAGTGTAGATTCACACACAATTTATGAAATATTACAGAGAGATCCTTTGTACCCACCACTTCCTACCAATGGTTAATGTTTTGTGAAACTATAGTATATCACAGCCAGGGTAATTATATTGATATAATCCACTAATCTTATTTAGATTTCCCCAGTTTTACTTTGTACTTATTTGTGTATGTGTATTAAGTTCTACGCAGTTTAATTATGTGTGTGAGTTTGTGTATCCAATACCATACTCAAGATGCTGAACATTTTTAACAATGCAAGGATCCCTCAATCTACCCTTTTATAACCATACCCACCTCTCTCCTCCTCTCTTTTCCCTGAGGCCCCAACCTCAACCCTTGGCAATCACTGATCTATATTACACTTCTAAGACTTGTCATTTCACGATGAAATTATAAAGTGTATATAACCTTTTGGTTATATGGCTTTTTTTCAATGAGTGAAATTCCTTGGAGATTTATCCAAGTGTAATGTGTATCAAAAATTTATACATATATTTTTACGCTAAATAGTACTCCAAGGTATAGATGTCCCACTATTTGTTTGATCATTAATCTGTTGAAGGCCATCTGGTCTTATTTTCAGTTTGAGGCTGTTATACATAAAGCTGCTATAAATATTTGAGTACAGGTTTTTGTGTGAACCTAAGTTTTCATTTTTCTGGGACAGATATCCAAGGGTGCAGTTGATATGCCTCAGAGTAATTGCGCGGTTTGTTTCTTCAACTGCAAAACTATGTTCCAGAATGTCTGTACCATTCTTCTTTCCTACTAGCAGTGTGTGCATGACTTTCCTATCCTATCCTATCCGTTTTTTAAGGTGATGGTAATAATGACTTATGTCAATAACAACGTGAAGTCATTCTCTTTGAGCAATTCTTTAGTCTTTCAGAGTAACTGTCACTAATACAAATACAACCATAGGTGTCATTGTGATATTTTCTCAGTTTTTATTTTGAAAAAGTCATGGATATTTACTGAATTTATTTATCTTGACCATAAATATCCATTACCTAGCAGGCTGTAATTAGTTTTCTTCGAAAAGTTTCCTGATAGTGTTCTCCTATATCGTCAGGGTTAGAAAAATTAACATATGTAAATACCTAGCCCAGCAACTATAAAAAAAGAAGCTTCCATCTTCATAAAATGGAAGCTGTAGAAGCAAATACTTGCAGTGTGAATGTTTATAGGCAATGAAAGGAAGGATGTGATTTGTAACTTTAGGACAAAGATACCAAAGTGAATAATCTATATTACAATAAATTATGTGGCCATGAAGTTTATTACTAAATAAATAATTTTTGTAGACTAAGTAGGATTTGCCAGAATTTGACCCTCAAATGTATCTTAACAGTAGCAACATGTATATTAATCTTAGTATTCCTAGAATCCGTGTGGTATATCCTTCTTAGTAACTATGTAGTAAATATTTAATTGAAGAATAAAATTGTGGCAAAAGTAGCCTCTTGCCTTTTATTTTTTCGATCACTACAAGTAGAATTCAGCTTTGTTAGTTCTAAATCTAATTGATTATTAGACTCAGAACAACTAGAATTTAGAATTGTTTACTTTCACTTTTTTAATGCTCAAAATTTAAAATAGGTAAATACATTTATTGATAGTAGAAAGATGTTCATACAAACCTAGGTAATTACAAATTTTCCATGTGGGTTAAAGGCAGATCTAGATGGGAGGAGAGGTAGTTTATTTTTTGACTAGAACAGCATTAGTATAGAATGTTGGTTTTCTCATGGCACTAAATATAATATTTGTATCTATGAGATAGATACATTTAAATTATAGGTTTAAATAAAAGTTTACAAGTAATTTTAAAATTTAATTCTAGCCTTTAAAGAATTTTGAAAAATTCCAAGGCACCATTATTGAACTGAAAACCCAGATAAAAGTTTTTGAACTCAGAAATTTATTATATATGGCCCAGTGTTCACTTGGGTGGACTAACAGATAAAATTATAAAAGAAAGGCACAAATTTTATGTCTAATGAAGAAAGAATGCTGAGGAAAAGTAGCAAATAATTAGGAGTTATTTAGTAAAGTTTTTATTATTAATGCTATACAATCCTTAGATGTGATTATTTTGCTCTTCTGATTCTCGGGATGTATAATTCCCACCATTAATTCATGCTGACAGCAATGGTAGTGGTTAAGAGCATGAACTCTAAAAGTAAGTTACTGCCTGGGTCTGCTTTCCAGCACTCTCATAGATTAGCTGTGTGACTTTGGGTAAATTACTTAATATCTCTGTGCCTCACCTTATTCATCTATAAACTGAAGGTAATACTTCACAGGATATTGATGAAGATTAAATGAATTAATATTTGTAAAACAGAGAAATGCCTTGTTATGTAGTACATGTTGTAGGAGTAATGGCCAACGACAACTTTTGTATTTAGAAATGGTAATGAAAAAGATGAGTATCATTTTTGTGTGTGTGTATCTGTTTCTCTTCTGCATCTCTCTCTCAATCTCTAATCATATGAAACATTAACACTGTATCTAGATTGAAACTTAGAAGGGAAGTGTATTAATTTCTTCAAGATAAAGTATAAAGCTAATTTCTTCAAGATAAAAGTGAACCTTTGTTATTATTACAAGCTGATCTTTAGTTCTGAAACTTCTCCTACATGATAAGGAACTCTTCTATTGGTTACGTATGTTCTAGAAGAAAAAAAACTCCTTATGGAACTTTTCTTGTCACGTGGAACTCTCACATTGAATGCTTTCACTGAATTAGCCACTTTATTTATTCTAAAAATGTTTTTTACTTCTCTCAGCTGGTCACCTCTCTCCTATTGGCAGCTGACGTTTGGTCCCATGGTGGCATGGCCTCATTTCTGACCTGAATGGGTTAGGGGCCATTGTGTGTAATACATCAATCTGTTCTTCTCCCAAAAGAGGTTCCTGGAGACATTTTCCTTTTATGGATTAGTAAATTTAAAAAAAAGACAACAATTACTAAAATTGTTAAAAGGTGAAGAAAAAAGTAGAAATTGTAAAAGGAAAGGCAAATATATACCATTTCCCCTCTCCGCCCCCAATTTAAGACACTGCTGCTCTTATTGTTGATACCAGTGATGTGAATGGGCTGGAAGGCGTTCGTTGCTACCAGCCATTATATATCATTGTGTATTTACAGCTCACTGCTTCCTTCCTCTCAAGATTGAACCAATTTGATGTGAAACTATTTTTAAATGCATAATTAAATAAAAGCTTGTTTTTATTTATTGGCTTTTTGTTTATAGGAAAACTTCTCACCTCCGAGAGTTAATTGATGTCACTGATAGATATTTCTTTACCTTATTTCATAATAAAGAATTTTCCAGAATATCTAGGTCTTCTATGCTCTAACCCAGTCATTAACCTATGCCACTTATTTCTATTTTTGTCATTATAGCTGCAAGTATAAGTATATAGAAGTTTGAAGAATTCATCTTCTTGTGTTCTGTGAAAGCTTTACGTCATTTTTATGGTTTGGTCTAGTAGAAAATAGTAGGAGAAGCTACATTTAATGTTGTGGGTACAGAGATAAATAAATCTATAATTTTTTCCATAGGGAGCTCAGTTGTTTTGTATATGGACAGGTAAACCTGATTTTGTTTTAAATCCTTTTTAGAACATTCTTGCCCATAAAATGAAATTTGAAGCTATCATCCTATTTTAACCAGATTTCACACTTACAGGAGCTACAGTTAACCCAGAGTTTAGCATTTTAACATCTGTCTGTGGGCCAGGAGATAGGACTTATGAGGGTCCCTATTATATGGTAGGAAGCTAGAATTGAAGACCTCATAGAGCTGAAACCATCAAAGAATTTAATTTTCAGTGAAGGATGGACAAGGATATAAAAAGGGAACTTCTCTATATCAGGTGTGGCTCTGGAAAGGAAAGAAGGTCTCTCATGAAAGTTTACTACCATAGACTGCACCCCCCACCCTGGTATGTTGATTTGTGTTCACATCTCCCACCCTGAATCAGCATGGCTCTCACTGAGGGGCACTGGCAGAAGCTGATACACACAGTCTATGAAATGATGCACTGTCAACACAGGCTTCCCAGGATTCCAACAGAGAATGCTCAACTGTACTTGAATTGGCCAAAATTACATATTGTAAAACAAACCCCTATCACTAAGAGTCAGCAAAAATTTTAAAGAAAAGAGTTAGATCTCCAAGCACGTAGAATATTAGAATTTTAATGTATAGCATATATGGTGAATATGTTTTAAGTGCCTTTCAAAATATGGAGTCAAAATAGAAGAATGAAATGAGATATTTATATAAAAAAGACAGGAAGATTTTCAGAAAGACCAGTCATTGTATGAAAATCTATACTCATTTCTGGAGGCTAGAAATCCTGAGTAAAGGTGTCAGCAGAAGGGAGTCCTTCCGAGGTCTGGAAGGGGAGAGACTGTCTCCTCACCTGGGCTGGCTTGCAGAAAACTGCAGATCCTTAGCTGTGGTAGTGCAGCTCCTTCACAGCATGGCATTTGTTGCCAACAAAGAAGTTAAACAGCAGATAAGACACAATTTAATAGAGAATTTGTGAACTGAAAGATAAGCTTGGGTAAGTTTCCTTAGATTTCAGAGATGACCATAGTGATAAAAAATAGGAAGAACAGGTTAGGACACAGAGAATAGAATGTGAAGGTAAACAATACATTTAATTAGGTTCTAGAAGCACAGTATAGAAAATAAAGGGAAAAAATGCTTTTTTTTCTTTTTTAAAAAAATAACATTTTTTATTTTATTTTGAGAGAGAGTGTGACAGAGAGAGAGCAGAGGAGGTGCAGAGAGGGACAGAGATAATCCCAAGGAGGCTTTGCACTATCAGCACATAGACCTGACACTGGGGCTTGGACTTGCAAACCATGAGGTCATGATGGGAGCCCAGATCAAGAGTCAGACACTTAACCAAATGAACCACCCAGGTGCCCCTGAACTTTTCAAATATATTTTTGATTAGAATTACCAAGAATCTTCGAAAGAGATGAACCCACAAATTCAGGAAATATAGCAAATATCAAACAGGATAAAACCAAAAAAATGCCTAACAAGGCCCATAATAGTGACCTATAAAACCAGAGACAAGAAGAAAAACTTCGAAAGTACATAGAACAAAAATGATTTAAGAATGATTTATTTAGGAGCAATTAAGTAAACAGCTTTCTTTTCAAGATCAGTGGAAACCAAATGGCTTCAAAATACTGAGAAAAAATAAGAAGATGCAATGAGACATTTTTTACTATTAATAGACCCTCACCCAAGAAATTTTGATGATATGATATGTTTAAGGAAAATAGAATACAGAAATCTCAAAAGGAAGAATCGGGATATCAGAAGAAATGTGAACATAAAAATGAGAAAACATGAAGGCATAGTAAATATAATGAAATGATATTAATATGTTGATAGTGGGAAATAAAAAAATGTAGTAAAATTGTGGACAAAAGTAACATTTTAAATGAAAGACACCTGTGATTTAAAACAACTTAAGCTTGTATTGAATAAAAAGAGGGCTGAAATATTGCTTAGGTTTGAACATAATTAGATATGCATTTAAAAGTATAAATTCAGTCACTACGACAGTAGAAATAGTGTTCAATTTGAGAAAAAAGTGAAATATGAAGAATAACTTCAGTACATTGTAAAAATAATATAAAGGGAGACAAGACATGTAAAGGAGAGAGAAAAGCACAAAATGAACTCATTGAATTAAATTCAGGGTCACCTGCATGGCTCAGTCAGTTAAGCATCCAACTCTTGATTTCCGCTCAAGTAGTGATCTCACAGTTCATGAGTTTGAGCCCTGTGTCAAGCTCATGCTGACAATAGGGAGCCTGCTTAGGATTCTGTCTCCCTCTCGCTTTCCTTCTCTCCCTCAAAAGAAATAAACTGAAAAAAAAAAATTCAAACATATCATTAAATATAGTAAAATATATGAACTAAGCTTGTTGGCTAAAAAGGAAAAATTAGCATGTTAGATTTCAAAAAACATCTATATCCAGATAGCATGCTTTTTACAAGGGGTAAACCAAATCGTAAAATTATAGATTAAAATTAAAAGATTACAACAAATATTATCATAGCAGCTGGATGTCTATTTTTAACCAGAGTAAACAAAATTTCATTATTCATAACCATGTTATTGTGGATAAGAAGAGTCATTACACATAAAAAGACAACATTTCTAAACTTGTATGCTACTAATAATACAATCTTTATTATTTATAAAGCCAAATTTGACAGTTACATGGAACAATTGACAAAGTCACCATAACAGGTGGAGTTTATCATGTATCCTCCATTTAATTTTTGTCTGATTTGATTATATTAAAGAATAGATTATTTAATCCAACAGCAAACAGACATGGTCTAATGAATATATATTTAGCCTCTACCTAGCAGTTTCAGCATTCATGTTGTTCTCAAGAATATATAAATCATTTGTAAAAATTGGAATGCATTATAATACAGGAACAGATTTCAATTTCTAAAAACTCTAATTCATATATGCCATTTTGCCAAAAATTAAGTTAAAAATTAAAAGTGAATTACTAAAACATATGGTTGGATATTTAAAAACTTTAAAAAGTTTATTTATAATAAATATATAAATAAAATAATGTAATTTGTAATAAATATAAACATAAAATAATAAAATAAACAAACAAATAAATAGAGACAGTGTGAGTCAGGGAGAGGCAGAGAGAGAGAGAGGGAGACAGAATCCCAAGGAGGCTCCACACTTGTCAGCACAGAGTCTGATACTGGGCTCAGTCCTATGAACTGTGAAATCATGGCCTGAACCAAAACCAAGTAGAACACTTAACTGACTGAGCCACCCAGGTGTCCCTTAAAACTTAATGTCTGTCTGTCTGTCTGTATTTATTTATTTATTTAACGTTTATTTATTTTGGGGGTGGGGGAGAGAGAGGGAGAGAGTGAGTGCACAGTGGGGGAGGGACAGAGAGAGGGAGAGAGACACAGAATCTGAAGCAGGCTCCAGGCTCTGAGCTGTCAGCACAGAGCCCGATGCAGGGCGTGAGCTGTCAAACTGTGAGATCATGACCTGAGCCAAATTTGAATACTTAACTGACTGAGCCCCACCCCAGACACCCCAAAGCTTACTTTTAAATAACCCATGTAGCAAAGAAAAACTCAAAGTGGAAATTAGAAAATATTTTAAACTAAATGATAAAAAAAATACTGTGTCAGAAATTTTGTGATGCACCCAAATTGGCACTTGTCACTTTAAATCCTGCTTCTCTTTATGTAGAATCCAGAAAGCAGAAAATCAGTAAGATATCCTGTTCAATTTAAGAAGGTAGGAAAATAATTTAAAGGAAGTAAATAATAAAAGAATAGAAACTAATATTTTCAGAATTTTTAGAAGATATTTTTCCATTGACTATGAGCTTTCTGATGAGAAATTCACACTAATGCAGACTGTTTCTATTCTACATGTGCTATTTTCTATTTAATTGCTTTGAAGATGATCTCTTAGTCTTTGTTTTTCAGCAATTTCACTATAATATGACTACATGGAGTTTCCTTTGTATTTATTCTTTTTGGGGTTTGATGAGCTCTTGACGTTCAAAAAATTTTCGTCTGTCTTTCACCAAATTTGAAAAGACGTTATTGGCCATGATTTTTTTCAGACTTTTTCTTTGTACATCCTCTGTCTTCCTTCTGCGACTCCCATTACCCGCATAATAGAACTTTTTGATATTTTTCCATAAGTCTTTGAAGCTGTGTTCATTTTTTTTTTCAATTCATTTTTCTCTCTCTCTAGATAAGGTGATTCCTAATATTCTGTCTTTATTTGTAGCCTTAAAATACTGATACTCTCACTCAGAAAGCCTTTGCATATGCTGTTCCCACTGCCAGGAACTCAAACCACCCTCCATAACCCCTTTTACCTACTTAACCTATTCTGCATTCTTCAGGTCTCATCTCAAACAATGCCTTTTTCAGGATTCTGTCTCATTCATATTCCTTCCTACCATTTTTTTCACTTTATGATAATGCATGTGCTAGTGTGATTAATTAAAGCTTACTATTCCCATGAGATAAGTTTCATGAAACAGGCAGAATGTAAATTTCCCCCACTATCATTTTGTCCCTTGGCACAAAGCAAGAATACAATAAATGTTGAGTAAAAACTTACAGCTTTGTTCTTTTATAGTATTATCAGTGCTCACATGTGTATTTACTGTATACAAGTCAAATATTAATTTGCCTCTTTCTGACCTTACCTTGCTGAACTATAAAATGAGGGGATTGGATTAGATTTGCCTTTGAATCTGTTCAACACTGAAATGCCATTTGTCAACTATTCTTGGTTTAAAAGGATAAACTTACAAGATAAAGGATAAAGATCATAGTTTTCAGGTTTTTTTCTTCCACTTTCTTAATCAGACACAATGAAGTGGAATACTATATTGCATGTCCCTGAAACTGTTTAATTCCCATGTTATATACTGTAATTTTATATGAGTAGTGCTTTGTTATATTGTTTTCTCCATCCGAGTAATGGATTGGCACAAATCCATTATTATGTTCTCCACTCAAAACTTTAGCCACTCTCTAAGGACATTTGAGAGACTGCAAATGCTGCAGAAATCCATTTTCAAAAGCTCTAAAATATCTCCCTATCAATTTAAATAGTGTTATCAGAAATATTTAAGGAGATATATACTTTTGTACCATATCTAATTAAACTACAGTCATTCAATTTAGAGGAAATATTCATTTGTTGAATACACTTTAAGGGTGGCCACATCTTTACATGGAAGAAGGCAACAGTTAATGGAAATAAGTTAAACTATTGCAAGGGAAAATCCCTTCCTTTAGGATTCTGGAAATGCCAAATAATCTTTCCATTGCATGAAAATTTGCTGCAAATTCATATGTTTTGCACTTGACAGAGTGTGAATAAATCTCCTCTAAAATGTTTGCTTGAGGGCCCTTAAATCCCTACCGTGAACATCTAATCAAAATTCAAGTTTTATAGATCTTCTTCCACTTATATTCTGATAAGCCCATCGTAAATTGAAAATATCCTAAGTCAAAAATGCATTTAATACGCCTAACCTATCCAACATCACAGCTTAGCCTAGCCTACTTTAAACATGCTCAGAACATTTACATTAGCCTACAGTTGGGCAGAATCATCTAACACAAAGCCTATTTTATAATAAAGTATTGAATATCTCATGTAATTTATTGAATACTGTACAGAAAATGAAAAACAGAATGGTTGCGTGGGTACAGAATGGTTGTAAATGAATTGGTTGTTTACCCCAGTGATGGGGTGGCTGCCTGGGAACCACAGCTCACTGCCAATGCCCAGCTTCTCAAGAGAGGACCTTAGGACATATTGCTAGGCCAGAAAGGGATCAAAATTTAATGTCTTGTTTCTACTGAATGCCTGTCGTTGTTGCACCATTGTAAAGCTGAAAAATTGAAAGTTAAATCTTCATAAGTTGGAGACCATCTGTATTGATGGTAGTTTTGCAATGTCAACTTCACTTCTAGGACAAACCATTTACTTTTTTATTTACTGAATTATGTTGTGGGATAAAACCACTTGTAATTCTTACGCTGCATGTTTAAAATGTTAAATTGTGTGCTTTCCAGTCCCAAATGGCTCTGATCAGCAGTTTCTATAAGATGTGATATTTTCATGCTTAGATTAAAATAAGAGAGGTTTTTGTAACCTAGTTGACTGTCCTTAGAATTTCTCAGAGGGAGGGGCACCTGGGTAGCTCAGTCGGTTAACTGTCTGACGTTAGCTCAGGTCATGATCTCACGGTTCATGGGTTCGAGCCCTGCATCGGGCTGTGTGCTGACAGCTAGCTCAGAGCCTGGAGACTGCTTTGGATTCTGTACCTTTCCCTCTCTCTGACCCTCCCCTGCTCACGGTGTCTCTCTCTCTCTCTCTCAGAAATAAAATAAAATATTAAAAAAAAAAAGAATTTCTCAGAGGGAAACTATGTGTACACATTTAAGCATCTGTCTTCTCCTAGCTTAAGATTTCATAGGCCAGATACAATAGTGGAGATACTTGTCTCTGTATCCTCAAAGAACATGATGGAAACAATATTTTCAGCATAACATTTCTTTCTTTATGTCTATAAATTACTTTATTTTTAATCAAAAATATGTATTTTTATCAGAAATAGAATTTAGTGATTCATCACTTACATATAACACCCAGTGCTCATCCCAACCATTGTCCTCAATAATGCCCCTCACCCCTTTAGCCCTTACCCCCAACCAACACCACACCAGCAACCCTCGGTTCTCTGTATTTAGGAGTCTCTTATGGTTTATCTCTCTGTTTTTATATTATTTTTGCTTCCCTTACTTTATGTTCATCTGTTTTGTATCTTAAATTCTGCATATGAGTGAGATCATAGGATATTTGTCTTTCTCTGATGAACTTCCTTCATTTAGCCTAATACATTCTAGTTCTGTGCACCTTGTTGCAAATGGCAAGATTTCATTCTTTTTCATCATTGAATAATAGTCCATCAAATACATATACCACATCTTTATCCATTCATCAGTCGATGGACATTTGAGCTCTTTCCATACTTTGTCTATTGTTGATAGTAATGCTATAGACATTGGGGTGCATGTGCCCCTTCAAACCAGCAGTTTTGTATCCTTTGGCTAAATACCTAGTAGTGAAATTGCTAGTTCATAAAGTGGTTCTATTTTTAATTTTTTGAGGAACCTCCAGACTATTTTCCAGAGTGGATGTACCAGTTTGTGTTCCCACCAACAGTGCAAAAGTGTTCCTATTCCTCCACATCCTTGCCAATATCTGTTGTTGCCTAAATTGTTAATTTGAGCCATTCTGATGGCTGTGTGGTGGTATCTCATTTTGGTTGATTTTGATTTCTCTGATGATGAGTGATGTTGAGCATTTTTCATGTGTCTGTTAGCCATCTCTCTCCTTTGGGAAAGTGTCTATTCATGTCTTTTGCCCATTTCTTCATTAGATTATTTGTTTTTTGGGTGTTGAGTTTGATAAGTTCTTTATAGATTTTGGATACTAACCCTTTATTTGATATCTTATCTCATTTGCAAATATCATCTCCCATTCTGTCAGTTGCCTTTTAGTTTTGCAGATTATTTTGTTCACCGTGCAGAAGCTTTTTATCTTGATGAGGTCTCAATGGTTCATTTTTGCTTCTGTTTCCCTGGGCTCTGGAGACATGTCAAGTAAGAAGTTGCTGTGGCTGAGGTCAAAGAAATTGTTGCCTGTTTTCTCCTCTAGGATTTTGATGGTGTCCTCAGGTCTTTTATACATTTTGAGTTTATTTTTGTGTATGGAGTAAGAAAGTGGTCCAGGTTCATTCTTCTGCATGTTGCTGTCTGGTTTTCTCAACACCATTTGCTGAAGAGATTCTTCTTTTTTCCATTGGATATTCTTTCCCGCTTTGTCAAAGAGTAGTTTGCCATACATTTGTTGGTCCATTTATGAGTTCTCTATTCTGTTCCATTGATCTATGTGTCTGTTCTTGTGCCAGTACCATTGTCTTGATGATTACATGTTTGTAATATAGCTTAAAGTCCAGAATTGTGATACTTCCAGCTCTGGTTTTCTTTTTCCGGATTGCTTTGGCTATTTGGGGTCTTTTCTGGTTCCATACAAATGTTAGGTTCGTTTCTTCTAGCTCTGTGAAAAAATGCTGGTGTTATTTTGATAAGGATTACATTGAACGTGTAGACTGCTTTGGGTGGTATCAACATTTTAACAATGTTTGTTCTTCCAATTCATGAGCATGGAATGTTTTTCAGTGTGTGTGTGTGTGTGTGTGTGTGTGTGTGTGTGTGTGTTTGATCTTCAATTTATTTCATAAGCTTTCTATAGTTTTCAGTGTATAGATTTTTTTTCACCTCTTTGGTTAGGTTTATTCTTAGGTATTATATGTTTTTTGGCGCAATGTAAGTGGGATCAATTCCTTTATTTCTCTTTTCTGCTGCTTCATTATTGGTGTATAGAAATAATAGGAGACCAGAAAATGAAGAGAGGAAAAAAAGGGGCAGAAGGTTTATGTGAACAAATTATGGTAGAATACTTTCCTAATCTGGGGAAAGACACAGACATAAAAATCCAAGAAGCACAGAGAACTCCCATTACATTTGACAAAAAAAAAAACCAGCCATGACCAAGGCATATCATAGTCAAATTCACAAAGCACACAGACATGGAAAGAATTATGAAAGCAGCAAGGGAAAAAAGAAATCCTTAACCTGTAAGGGAAGACAGATAAGGTTCACAATAGACCTATCCACAGAAACTTGGCAGGCCAGGAAGGAGTGGCAGGATATATTCAACATGCTAAATGGGAAAAATATATTCTATTCAAAATAGAAGGAGAGATCAAAAATTTCCCAGACAAACAACAACTAAAGGAGTTTGTGACTACTAAACCAGCCCTGCAAGAAATTTTAAGGGGGACACTTTGAGTAGAGAAAAGACAACAAAACAAAAAAAGATCAAAAGCAACAAAGACTAGAAAGGACCAGAGAGCATCATCAGAAACACCAACTCAACAGACAACACAATGGCACTAAAATCATTACCTTTCACTACTTACTGTAAATGTCAATGGACTAAATGCTCCAATCAAAAGACATAGGGTATCAGAATGGATAAGAAAACAAGGCCCATGTATATGCTGCTTACAAAAGACTCACTTTAGACCTAAAGACACCTACCGATTGAAAGTAAGGGGATGGAGAACTATCTATCATGCATTTTTTCAAACATATGAAGAAAGACAAGTACATGCACATAATGATCTTTTTTTCCGGTCAGAAAGTAAGAATTGCCTTTTTCGTATTATCATTATTGTGACTTTATGAATGTATCTATTTTCTGCATGGTTTTCTATAGAGTTATCTATTTTTTTAAAGTTTATTTATTTTGAGAGATAAAAAGTGAGCAGGGGAGGAGCAGAGAAAGAGAGACAGAGAGAGAATCCCAACCAGGCTCCACACTGTCAGCACAGAACCTGGCATGTGGCTTGAACTCACAAACCAGGAGATCATGATGTGAGCTGAAGTCTAGAGTCAGATGCTCAACTGACTAAGCCACCAGGTGTCCCTGGTTATCTCATTTTTTAAGTGAGAAAGTTGGGTAGAGATTAATTTGGAATGTGGAATAATGAATATACTAGGAGGGACTTTTTTAAATAAAAGACTGATACATTTGTGCATCTGATGCCCACATCATGCTATTTCACCTTACTGAGGTAGTTCTAGTGAAGAATTCCAGACAAGGTGACACTTAGTAAGGTCTCAGATATCTTTTCTTTAAATGTTTTATTTATTTCTGAGAGAGAGAGAGAGAGAGACAGACAGACAGACAGACAGCGCGAGCATGGGAGGGTCAGAGAGAGAGGCAGTCATAGAATCCAAAGACAGGCTCCAGCCTCTGAGCTAGCTGTCAGCACAGAGCCCGATGTAAGGCTTGAACCCACAAACTGTGAGATCATGACCTGAGCTGAAGTCAGACAGTTAACTGACTGAGCCACCCAGGCACCCCAGGTCTCAGATATCTTGACCGTTGCTAATGGAAGAAAACATGCATACAACCAGTTGTATAACTGGTGTAATTAGCCAGAGTGCAATGGCAACATGAAGGCTTGTTTTGGCACACATAGGTGCAACGCTTTGTTAAAGTAGCATTCTTTTTGAGAAAACTAACATTTGTTTAACAAACACTGGGACTTCAAAGAAAACGTGACAGAAGGATTTTAAAAGGTCACCATCTATCAATACATACATACAATTCACACAAACTGAGTTAGGCTTTTTCATTATTTTGCATTGATAGAATCATCAAGATGTTCAATTTCTGTTTAACTTAGCTGCTTGGGTTTCTATGTTGAGAAATATTAATTTTGTTATATGTGACTTGTCCTTAGAGTATATTTTATTAACTTCAACTTTGAGAGGGATAAATTAGAGAGGGCATATATAGGTGATGCCACTTGTCAGTAATAAAGTCCATAAAATGCACACTAGAGAAAAATGCAGTCACGCTTCAGTGTTTCATGAAAACTATTTCAATAGTTTTTGATAAAGTGTCAGTTTTAGTATTATTTGTAAACGATTTAACACAAGGCTGTAATTGAAAGATTCTGGTGAGCCATTTGAAAATCCCTTTTCACTGTAAACTTTCATCAATTTGAATTAATTGGGTTGGAATCTATTAGATATCTGTATGTTAAATCTTAGCTCTTTATTTTTTTAAAATGTTCACTTATTTTTGAGGGAGAAAGAGACAGAGCATGAGCAGGGGAGGAGCAGAGAGAGTTAGACACGGAATCCAAAGCAGGCTCCAGGCTCCGAGCTGTCAGCACAGAGCCCGACGCGGGGCTTGAACTCACAAACCACAGGATCATGCCCTGAACTGAAGTTGGATGCTTAACCAACTGAGCTGCCCAGGTGCCCTGAATCTTAGCTCTTTAAAACACATTTACATTTAGGTGAGTAATTTCCATATTAATTATATGCAAAAATGCCCTACAACCCTATCATCAAAAAATAGCTGAAGAGAGGCAGCATAGTAGCTCTTGGAAAATAAGGTTAAACAAAATGTGTGACATCTTTTAATATTTGAATTTTAAGCAAAGGCATTTAGGGACGTTGGGAATGGTTACATTTTTGCCCAGCTAACTTACGAGAGAAACACATTTAAGTTCAATGAAACATAACTGCTACTTTTTTCTTTTCATCTTTTTTTTTCTTAAACATACAGTACATTTCATAGAGTTACAAACCCATTGCAGCTCTTTTGTTTCTGCAAATGCCAACAAAGGCTTCTGCATCCTTCTGTGTAAAATTTAGCTGAGATTAAAAAGGTTTAATATATAACTTAGATACAGTGGAGAAATGTACATATGATGTCTTGGCACCTTAAACAGCATTACCCTTACATAAGCTAATTATTACAGGAGAAAAGTACATACATGGGGTAGTTGTGTGTGTGTGTGTGTGTGTGTGTGTGTGTGTGTGTGTTTGAGTGCACAAGGAAGAGAGAGGAGGGGATAGGTAGGTAGGTAGGTGAATTTAGAATGATCTAGGGTAAATTAGATAAATCTACAGATGTGGCAACTTATACATGATCTCCTTGACTCCTGTCTCTCTCCTGGCCCTTCTTTGTTTACCCCTTGTAAAGGTTGACTATGCACTTATACTTGCCTTCCCAATTTCCCCTGCAGCTAGGGCATTGGAATATAAACTCATTCTGGCCAATAGAACCCAAGGAAAAACCTTTTGTAAAGCTTCAGGAAAGTTAATTCCCCCAAAACAAAAAGAGATGAAAAGAATAAAACACTCTTCTTTGCTGGATGTGGTGATGCGTACACATGAAGCTTGGAAATTGTGAAGCCTTCTTGCAATCATAGGAGAGAGAGCTGATGTGGGGGGTGGGGATGGTGTAACAGGAGACAAGTAGAAAGTACTTACTGGCTTAGAACCAAATCTAAAACAATACTGCCTCTGGAAGTTTTTGTGTACAAAATAAATGTACAAGTCTTTATTTAAAAAAAAAATTTAGGGGCCCCTGGGTGGCTTAGTCGGTTGAGCGTCCGACTTTCGCTTAGGTCATGATCTCGTGGTTCGTGGGTTCGAGCCCCGCGTCGGGCTCTGTGCTGACNTCCAAGTCCCCCTGTACAAGTCTTTTTTAAAGAATTTTATTTTATTTTTTTAGCAAAGCACAAGTGGGGGAGAGGCAGACGGGGGGCTGGGGGACAAAAGATCTGAAGCAGGCTCTGCACTGACAGGCTTACAGCGAGCCGGATGTAGGGCTGGAACTCATGAATCATGAGGTCATGACTTGAGCTGAAGTCAAATGCTCAACCGACTGAGCCACCCAGATACCCCTACATGTATTTTGAAGGTGGCTATTCTGTTAATTACAGCAAAGTCACCTTAACTGACACAAGTGATCAATTATGTATTGTTTTTCAGTATCATGTAACTCATGTTTCCAATCATTTAAATAAACCAGAATGAGGAGAATGAACTTAGCTGTTGATGGTATGTTCTAAAACGACAAGGTTATTGGAACTGCGTAGAGATACACTCAAGTTTTTGTGAAATTTTTCTACTTTATCATGTATGTCCAGGGCAATCTGAAACCATGTGCTGTAATTATAGAGCCATCTCGTTAAGGAAACACAGCGAAAGTTGGGTTCTTGTTTCTGTGCTGTGAGCACTATCTCCATAACTTTTAATAACATGGTATTCTTATGATTCAGGAGGCCCCATTGGGCTTCTTTGGCTCTGTTGGCATATTTTTGTAATTTCACATAAAATATTTTTATATTGTGTACCAGACCTATGTATAAAATATCACTTATGATTGCTTTAAAAAACAAAGTAATTCTTATATTGCTAAGGAATTCCTATAATGATCTGAATGGTATCAGAGTACCTCTTTAGAGTGGAAAATATACAATTGTAATAATATATAAAATAAGCTGAAAATCATTGTCAAAACACAGTTATTTGTGTATTTAAATAAAAATATGATTTAAATTTTAAGCTATGAAACTCTAAAATTCCATTCAATATATTTGTGTCTTTGTGCTGTCCCACTCAGTTTCACCAGGAGGAACTGAGTCACTTTAAACTGATAAATCCTACCAACAGTTCAAAGCACACATTTTAGGGGTGTGCCTGGGTGGCTCAGTCAGTTAGGCGTCCAACTTCGGCTCAGGTCATGATCTCACAGTTCATAGGTTCGAGCCCCACGTCAGGCTCTGTGCTGATAGGCAGCACAGAGCCTGGAGGCTGTTTCACATTCTGTGTTTCCCTCTCTCTCTGACCCTCCCCTGCTCACACTGTCTCTTTCTCTCAGAAATTTAAAAAAAAAAAAATTAAAAAAAAGACATGTTCCAATCACTCATTCATTCAACGCATTTATTAAGCTGNAAAATTAAAAAAAACATAGCACACATTTTAATCATAGTGACTGGATAATTTTACCTTCATTTAGAAAGGACAGCACAAGATATAAACATAATAGAATTTTACTGAATTTATAGTTGAAAATTATATATAGAAAAGCATTTGGGAGATCTATAAAATCATAAATATATTAATATCATTTGGGAGATATATAAAATCATATCTATATGTATATCATTTGTCCAGCTTATTACATTTTAAAAGACTATTTTAATTTATATTTCAAGCTTTTATTTGCATATACTTGTTAGATATGGCCTTTAGCCATTCTTCTCAAGAGATAAGCATTCTCAGCTCTTGTAAATTGTAGTGAATGAATATCAATCTGTTTTGTGTCTTTTTATAGATTATGATTCCAGAAGGAAGCTTGCTGTTTATAAATCTGAATTCTTGCCAAAACAGAGATGTTAAAATTCATTTGGATATTATCTGTATGCAATGGATCATATATATGTATATATTTTTTCTCTACTAAATTGTAACTAAAAAAACCCACAATCATCCAGTGTGTAGTTAGGGTAGGAAACCTGGTGAGGTCATAGCAACAAGCAAAAACATATCTGTATGCAATGGATCATATATATGTATATATTTTTTCTCTTCTAAATTGTAACTAAAAAAACCCACAATCACCTAGTGTGTAGTTAGGTTAGGAAACATGGTGAGGTCATAGCAACAAGCAAAAACATCCTTAAAAATGTATCTCCAAGTCCAGATGTCAATCCAATAGCCATATGGAAAGGAAATATGTATATATATATTTATTTTGCAAATAAGGAATGGAGAGAAAGTAGTTTGAACGTAGTTTAAAGGATTTTAACCTTAATGTTTTCATGACTGATTTATTTCTAAACTACAATAACATTAATTTAAAATATATCAAATGGCATATGATTCTGAAATATTGTATTAGATATAGGGGGATAGATACAGTGGGAAAACTTAATAATCACTAACTTCATCATTATTAGGAAGTGATTCTGCTCACCATCTTCCCTTGTTTTGGAATAGTTCCTAGTGTATAGTAAACGCTCAATAAATGCTTGCTAAATGAATGATCTTTGAAAGTCAAATTGCCATTATTAGGGTTTTTGGAGTTCTTGCATAGGACCCTTTAATCTCTCTCAGAGATCAGCACCAAAACAAAAAAAACTCCAGTAGTAATACATTAAGGTCATGTACCATGGGCTCACAAACCAATTTTGTTACAAGAAAGAATATAATCTGTGAGCAAATATGCCCATACATATTCACAAAAATACAAAACTATAATTCCAGCAATGACTGACTCTCGTGTTATATTTTAGACACCTCTGAGGATGAATTCATCTTTCCAATCAACTGAGACAATTGTTTTTCATTTATTTTTCCTCCAACACTGGCATTTATTCAATAATTATCTCAAGGCTTTATATTACATTCAGTGGATGACAAAACGATGAATGACTCTGGCTACCCTTAAATCTACAATTAAAAAGGAGATATAATGTGTACAAAACTAATTATAGAGTTCCAATCCTCAATATCATACAATATTCAGAAAATTAATTGCAAATGAAAACAAGGTACCACTGTAGCCTATTAGAATGACAAAAATCCAAAACACTGACACCACCAAATCCGGAACAACAGAAATTCTCATTCATTGTAGATGGGGATGCAAAATGGTATAGTTACTTTGGAAGAAAGTTTGGCAGTTTCTTATAAAACTAAACATTCTCTTATTGTATGGTCCAGCAGTGGTGTTCCTTGGTATTTATACAAAAAAACAAAAATTTTACGTCCACACAAAAACCTGCACATAGTTGTTTATAGCAGCTTTTTCATAATTTCCCAAACTTGGAAGTAACCAACATGTCATTCAGTGGGGAAATGGTAAGTAAGCTGTTGTACCCCTTGACAATGTAAAATTTTCAGTGCTGTAAAGCAATGAACAATCAAGCTATGAAATGACCTGGAGGAACCTTAAATGTACAATACTAAGTGAAAGAAGCCAATCTGAAAATACTACATAATGCATAATTCCAACAATGTGACATTCTGGAAAATGCAAAATTAGGGAGACAGTAAAGGATCAGTGATTCCTAGGGCTTATAGGAGGAGGAAGGGATGAAAAGATAAAGAAAGCACAATGAGTTTTTAAGGCAGAAAAACTACTCTGTATGATACTATAATGATGGGTATAATTCATTATACATTTGTCCAAACCTACAGAGTGTGTATTTGTCCAAACCCAAGAGTGAACCCTAATGTAAACTATGAACTATGAGTACTAATGTACTCAGTTTTAAAAAATGTACTACTCTAGTTGGGGGTGTTGATATGTGTAGAACTGTGTATCTCTGGGGGCCAGGAGTAGGAGGGAAATATTTCTGTAACTTCCATGCACTCAGTTTTGCTGTGAACCTAACACTGCTCTAAAATATGAAAGTTTTTTTTAAAGCTATATTATAAAGAAAAGCTGGCGTGTTGCAAGAAAGGCATAATCTACGTGCTTTGGGAATTTTGTAGAAGACAATGATTCTGGATTAGAAAAATTTTATGGAAGATGTAACCATTATGTATGAATAATATTTTTTTAGGGGTAGTAGTTAAATATTGCACACAGAGAAGAATGACAAGGGTAAAAACATTGGCAGATGTACATGCAAAGTTATCTTCTGTGGAATGGCACATAGTCTCCTGGGACTGAAAACCAGAGAACACTAGTGGAGCAATGGGAGCTAAGATTTGAAAGGTATACTTGTGTAATTCTGCAGTTGGCTAGAATGTTTTTTTTTTTTTTTGATGTACTCATTTCTGAATCTATAGATAAATAGGAAGGCTTAGAGGTGCAATCACACAATTAGTAATAAAGAAGTTTGTTCACCTAATTCCCAGACCAAGTTTTCATTATTTTATGTTTTAGCAATGTAGAATATTCTTGAATGTTAAAATAAGGGGTTTAACTTTATTCAGTGGACCCTTAATGATTTTTTTTATATGTTGAAGAGTGGCAAAATGGAACATGATCTTAAGAGCAATGTAATACAAATGAACAGAATAGATTATGGAAAAGTGGAGAAATTCAAACATCGAGAATCTTTTCATTTTGTTAGGGTAGTTGCAATGAAAATGGAAAAGGGGACTTGGCATGATTTGGGGTTTGAAGAAGTAATTTGCCACAGTCATTGTATGATAGATCAACCTTTAAACACTGTGCAAAAGGAACAAGACATGAAAGTTGGGGTTGAAGAAGCAACAATTTTATAATGCAGCTTTGTATTATATTAGCTCTTAAAATAAGCCCATATTACATTGTAATTTAAACATAACTATAAAGAAACAAAGCATTTTTAAAAGGATAATAGGGCTATAATATTGTACAAAATGTGCAAAAATGTTACATGGCAGGGGAAATATGAGGCCGATGTGTGTCTGATGTTAAGTAGTATATAAGCATGAGTTTATTTTGGAAATATTACACTTGAAGATTTTTACCACATAAGTGAAAGTTTTCTGGGACGTAGCAGTAAGAGTTAGGAATTCAACAAAGCCAAACTGGATTGGCAAGTCATGCTTATAGAAGTTGTATCATTGGAGAAAAGGGGATGTTAAGGTGAGTAAAGAAAAGGACAGAAGAAATATACACATTTAAGGAATGTGAACTTTTATTGGACATATTAGTTCTTAGATGGTCTAGGTATGTGACAGTGAATGGACAAAAATCTTTGCCTTCAGGTAGCTAGTGAGACTAGGGAGTGTTTCTCAAAGCAAAATCTTTGACCTACATTATAACCTGCCTGAGCATCAAGTGGCCCACGGGCAGTTTAGCTGTTCCAGAAGAAAAGGGATGAAACACTTGTTAAAATACATTTAATAAATATGAAATGCAAGATTAATTATGATGTAATTATCATCAGATTACATTCTTAATACAGTCTCAGTGGTGGTTCATGACTATTATATACTTGGTTGTTTAAGTACTATGAAGGGGAGATTGGTCACTGGTCTTGGCTAGCATTCAGTTAACAGGGAGCAAATCAGGTGGCTAAAGTGCTTTCATGTTTCTGTTTGTATCTGTGAAATTTTCATATTATTGTATTGAATTACATCCTGAGTTCACAGAAGTGGACCAGGAAATAAAATGATTTGTTGACATATAAAAGTGATATAATTCACAATGAAGTAGACAGAATGGAGAATACAGGTGTACACATATCAGGATTAATAGATTTTCAAATGTAACTTTTCCACAGAGCAGCTGCAAAAGAAAAATTACATAGAAAATATGATGAATATCTGAAAATTGGATTTGGACTGTATCTGTTTGCCCTCTTTCCCTTGCCCATTGGCAATGGTGAAACTTTTTATGTATAATATTCCATAGTATGTATGTGCCAAATTTTATTTATTCATTAGTAGATGGACATTTTGAGAAGTTTCTACATTTTGTCTATCATGTTCTGCTATGAACATTTGTGTACAAATTTTTGTGTGGTTATATGTTTTCAGTTCTCTAGGCTACTTGCTTACAAGTGGAATGGCTGGGTCAAATAGCAACTCTGTTTAACATTTTTAGGAACTGCCAAACTAATTTTGAAGTAGCTGTACCGTGTAAGTTTCCACAGCAGTGTATGAGGGTTCCAAATTCTCTACATCCTTACCAACATTTTTATGTTCCATTTTTTAAATTGTATATATAGGATAGAATCATAATCTTGTTGAACATTATTTCATGTGCTTATTGGCCATGTATATATTTTCTTGGAGACATATCTATTCACATTCTTTGCACATTTTTAAAAATTGGTTTGTTTTTTTATTGGTGAGCTGTAAAATTTTTTTATATACTCTGGAACTATACCCTTATCTGATATATTATGAGCAAATATTTTCTTTAAGTTGAGTTTTTACTTCTTATCAAAGCATTCTTTGATATGTAAACATATTAAGTTTTGATAAAGTCCAACTTACCTATTTTACTTTGGTTGCTTGTGCTATAGGTGTCATATATAAGAGATGAGGGGCCCCTGGCTGGTTCAGTTGGTTGAACATCTGCCTCTTGATTTCAGTTCAGGTTGTGATCCCAGGGTCATGGGATTGAGCCCTGTGAAGGGCTCCACACTGACTGTGGAACCTGTTTAAGATTCTCTCTTTCTCCCTCTGCCCCTCTCCCCTGCTTGTGTGTTTGCTCACGCTCTCTCTTTCAAATGAAAACAAAAACAAAAATAAAAGTGTTGCCTAAAGCAGAGTCAAAAAATTTTGCAGTTACGTCTTTTTCTAAGAGTATTATAGCTTTAGCACTTACATTTAGGTTGTTGATCTATTTTGAGTTAATTTTTGGATATGTTATGAGATGGGGATCTAGTTCATTTCTTTTGCATGTGCATATCCAGCTGTGCTTGCACCGTTTGTTGAATATTCCCTCCCCAATTAAATTAGCTTGGCACCTTTGTCAAAAATCATTTGACTATAGATGTATGATTTACTTCTGGATATTCAATTCTACACTGTTGTTGTATATGTCTATCTTTAAGCGAGTTCCACACTATCTTGATTATTGTACCTTTTTAGTAAGTTTTGACAATGAGAAGTGTGACTTATCCAAGTTTAACTTTGTTTTTTAGATTGGTTTGGCTTTTCTGAGTCCCTTGAAGTTCCATATGAATTTTAAGATCACCGTGCCAATTTCTAAAAAGAAAAATAAAGAAGACAGTTGGAATGTTGATAAAAATTGTGTTGAATCTGTAGATTAATTGGGGAATATTGCCATCTTAACAATATTGTCTTCCACTCCAGGAACTTAGAATGTCTTTACATTTATTTGCCTTTTTATTTTTAAAGAATTTTAGCTCTACTGAGGTAAATTGACATAAAAACTTATAAGATATTAAAATGTACATCCTGGTAATTTGATATATGTATACATTGTGAGAGGATTCCTCCCATATAGTAGATTAACCCATCTTGATGAGTCACATATTTATCTTTGTGTGTGTGTGTGTGTGTTTCTATGCACTGATCTTTTGATGAACTCTTGGGTTGTTACTGTATGTTGGCTATTGCAAATAATGTTGCATTGAATATGGAGTACAGATATATTTTTGATATTTTATTTTCATTTCTCTTCCATACACAGAAATGGGATTACTGAGTCACATAGTAGTTCTACTTTTAATCTTTTGATGAATGTTTATATTGGTTTTTTTTTCATAATGGGTGCATCAGTTTAGATTTCTACCAACAGTGAGCAAGTTCTCTTTTATCCACATCTTTGTCAACACTTGCTGTTTCTTGTCTTTTTGATGATAACCATTCTAATAGGTGTGAAGTGCTATCTCACTGTAGTTTTGATTTGCATTTCCCTGATGATAAGTGATATTGAGCACTTGTTCATGTACCTGTTGACCATTTGGATGACTTCTTTGGGAAAATATCTGTTCAGATCCTTTGACCCTCTTTTAAATTGAATAGTTTGTTTTTTTCCTGTTGAGTTGTATGAGTGCTTTATATCTTTGGGTATTAACCACTATTCAGATGTATGGTTTGCACAGGTTTTCTACCAGTCTCTAGATTACCTTCCATTTTGTTCATAGTTTCCTTTGTTGTGCAGAAGGTTTTTAGTTTGATGTAACCACATTTGTTTATTTTTGCTTTAATTCCCTTTGTTTTTGGTGTCAAATCCAAAAGATCATTGCCAAGACTGATGTCAAGGATTTTCCTCACTATGTTTTCTTTTAGGAGCTTTATGGTTTCATGTCTTATGTTTAAGTCTTTAATCCTTTTCGCGTTGATTTTGTGTATGGTGTAATAGAAGTGTAAGTCTTTATTTCAATGGTATTTTGAAGTTCTCATTGTATAAGTCATTTCTTCTGTTAAGTTTTATTCCGGATTTTTCTTTTTGATGGTATTGTAAAAGGAATAGTTTTTTTTTTTTAATTTTTAAAAAAATATTTATTTATTTTAGAGAGAAAGAGTGCAAGTGATGGAGGGGCAGAGAGAGAGGGAGACACAGAATCTGAAGCAGGCTCCAGGCTCTGAGCTGTTAGCATAGAGCCCTATGCATGGCTCTAACTCACGAGCCATGAGATAATGACCTGAGCTGAAGTTGGTCAACTGACTGAGCCATCCATGTGTCCTTGTTTGTTTATTTCATTTTCAACTTTTTCATCGCTATTTTATCAAACCTCACTTGACTATATGTATTGCTAAGTTTATTTATTTATTTAGAGAGAGAGAGAGGGAGAGAGAATGTGTAAGGGAGGGGGGCAGAGAGGGTTAGAGAGAGAATCGCAAGCAGGCAGAACCCGATGCTGGGCTTGAACTCATGAACTCTGAGATCGTGATCTGAGCTGAAACCAAGAGTTGACGGAGCCATCCAGGCACCTCTCACCTGACTATCTTTATCTTCTATCCTGCAATCTTGCTAAACTCCTTTTCCCCCAATGTCATGATTTTTATTCCTTTTTTTCTTAATTTCTGTGGCTAGAAACTCCACAACAGTATTGCATGGAGTGACAGGAGCATATGCTCTTGTCTTCCTTAGGATAAGAGAAAATTAAGTATAATGTTAACTGTTGCTTTTTTTGTAGATGTCCTTTATCACTTAAGGAAATTTTTTTCTATTTCTAGTTTGTTGAGCTTTTTTTTTCCCCATAAAAATGTGTTGAATTTTGTCAGATGCTTTCCCTGTATCTATTTACATGATCATATTTTCTCCCTTTATTTTATTAACATGAAGCTGTGAAGCATTACATTGATTTTTTATATGTTGAGTCAGGTTTATTATATTCCTGTGCTAAATCCCACATGATCATAGTATTCATTTTTTTAATATACTGCTGGATTTGGTCTGCTAATTCTTTGTTGGAGATTTTTGTATCTAGATTCATAAGAGATGTTGGCCTCTAGTTGCGTTTTCTTACGATGTCATTGCATAGTTTGGTATCAGGGTAATAATGACCTTAAGGGGTCAGTTGTCAAGTATTTCCTCTTCTGTTTTTTAGAAGAGGATATGAAAGGATGGTGTTAATTCTTCTTTAAACATTTAGTGGAATTCACCAGTGATGAGAATTTAAAAACATTAAAAAATTTATATTTAATCTTTTTATTTTTTATAGGAATACTTAGATTTTCTACTTTTTTCTTGAGTCAGTTGTGGTAGTTTGTGTTTTTCTAGCAATTTGTTGACTTTCAACTATATTATCTATTTTTTGTGTAAACAGCTATTCATGGTGACATCTTATAATTCTTTTTATTTATGTGAGTTGGTAGCAGGGTTCTATCTTTAATTATTTTAGTAATTTGAGTGTTCTCTTTTTGAAATTGGTCAATCTAGTTATAGATTTATCAGTGGTTTTGACTTCTCCATGAATCAACTTTTGGATTCGTTGATTTTCTCTTGCTTTGCTGTACTTGATTTCATTTATTTCTGCTTGTCTTCTGTTTAGTTTGCTTTGTTTTTCTAGTTACTTATGGTGGAAGATTAGGTGTTATTTATTTGAGACCTTTCTTCCTTAAATGTAGGCATTTACCACAATAAATTTATTTCAAAGTGCTTCTTTTACTTTATCCCATTAGTTTTGATATGTTTTGTTTTTGTTTCCATTCAACTCAGTGTTAATTGCTGTTGAGGACTGTGTTTTTTTATTTTCCATGAATTTGTAGGTTTTTCAAATCTGTTATTGATTTCTAATTTTTTAAAGTTTATTTACTTATTTTGAGAGAGAGAGAGAGGCAGAGAGAGAGAATCCTAAGGAGGCTCCACACTGCCAGCACAGAGCCTTACATGGGGCTCAAACTCACAAACTGTGAGATCATGACCTGAGCTGAAATCAAGAGTCAGATGCTTAACTGACTGAGCCACCCAGGTGCCCCCGATTCTTTATATCGTGGGTATAGAACAGACCTTATATGCTTTCAGTCATCTTTAATTTATTGAGACTTATTTTGTGGCCTAGCATATGGCTTATAATGGAGAATATTGTACATGCACTTGAATATATATTTCTGCTGTTGTTGGGTAGGGTGCTCTGTAGATGTTTCTGAGGTTTAGTTGGCTTGTAATGTTTTTCAAGTTGTATATTTATTTGCTGGTTTTCTGTCTAGTTCTTTTCATTATTAAAAGTTGAGTATTGAAATCTCTAATTATCAATTTTGAATTATGTACTACACTCTTAAATTCTGTCAGTGTTTTCCTTTTGTATTTTGTGGTTCTGTTCTTCAGCATATATGTTAATAATTGTTAAAATATAATATTAATATGTATGTATATTAATATATAACATTAAATATTAAAATATTAAAAAAATTTAATGTTTATTTTAGAGAGAGAGAGAGAAACAGAGACAGGCAGAGAGAGAGGGGGACACAGAATCTAAAACAGGCTCCATGCTGTCAGCAGTCAGTACAGAGCCCCATGTGGGGCTCAAACTCCTGAGCTGTGAGAACATGACCTGAACCCAAGTCGATACTTAAACTACTGAGTCACCCAAGCATCCCTATGTATTACTTTAAAAAAAAAGTTTATTTATTTATTTGAAGAGAGAGGGAAAGAGAGAGAGAGAGAGAGAAGAGCATAAGAGGTTGCACATGCATGAGTGGGGGAAGGGCAGAGAGAGATAGGGAAAGAGAAGCCCAGGCAGGTCTGCACTGTTACTATGGAGCTGGCCTTGGAGCTCAGTCTCATAAACTGTGAGATCATGACCTGAGCCGAATCTATGTATGAACCGAATGTATGTTCAGAAACTTCATTGAACTCCAACTAGGTTAAATTCAGATAGATCTTTGTCATTGCTGCCCAGTTTGATTTGGTTTCTTGGCGTCTCAGTCTGCTTGGGATATCATGACTAAATACTATAGACTTTTTGGCTTAAACAACAAAATATTATTTTCTCACAGTTCTGGATACTAAAATTCCAAGATCAAGGTACTAGCACAGACAGGTTTTAGTCATATTTTCCTTCTTAGCTTATAGATGGCCACCTTCTTGCATGGTGGGAAGAGTGAGCATATGCTCTCTGATCTCTCTTCTTATGAGGGCACTAATGTCATCATAAAGTTCCATGGCCTCATCATACTCTAATTACCTTTCAAAGGCCCCATCTCTAAATACAATCACATGGGTTTTAGAGCTTTAGCATATGAATTTGGGGCAGACAGATCCACCAGGTGTGGAGTTCAGTGAAGTTCCTGATTACATAGATTCAATTTTTTCACCAAATATGGAAAGGTTTTCCCCCATGATTTCTTCAAATATTCTTTGTGCCCTTTTCTCAGTTCTCTCAGTTTGAGATTCCTATGATGCATTTGTTTGTATGATGTCCCACAGCTCTCTAAGGTCTGATCATTTTTCTTCTTTATTTTTAACTTTTGTTCCTCAGAATTCTGTCAACTTTATGTTCAGTGATTCTTTTCTCTGCCTGCTCAAAGAATAGCTTCTGTCTTTTCTTCTGCTTTCTTCTGCCTTCTGAGAGACATTGTTTTTTATTTTTCTTTGGTTCTTCATATATTATCTTCTTTCTTCAGTTATTTGTAAATATTTTTAAAAGCTGATTTATTTTTTTTTCCTGGTAAATCTAGTAACTGGGTTTCCTCTGAGACAGTTTTTATTGATTGCTTTTATTCTTGCATATGAGCAGTACTTTCTTGTTTCTTTGAATGTCAATTTCAACATCTTACTAAAATATGGACATTTTAAGTAACATTATTTGGAAATTCTGGAAATGAGATTCTCTTCTTTTTTCAAGGGTTGTTGATGCATATTATGGTTACAGATGTTTTTATTTAGTGTATTTTTAAATGTAATTCTGTAGAGTCTATATTGCTTGTCAGATGCAGCCACTATAGTATTTTCTCAGCTTAATAAAGAACAATGGTCCTTTAATTCCTGGAACCAGTATTTGCTAAGGGGGTCTCTGTGTTAGGGTAGACTTTTGACACTCAGCCAGTTTGCTTACAACTCTCCCCTGGCCTTTATTTTCTGCTTGTGCAAAGTCAAAGTCAGCTAGAGGTGAGAACTTAGGGCCTTCTTAGACCTTTTTTGAGTGTGTATATGCCTTTGTGCATGTGTGTGTTGTTTTGGATTCCTAGGGAATATGTTAGAGCCTTTCAAAACTACATGGATATCTTATTCCCTAGTTTTTACTTATAGGCTTTTGTTTAGTCTATTGTTTGAATCAAATGGTATTCACTGTTGTAGGCAGCTGTGAAGATAAAACATTTTCTCGTAATTGTTTTCCATAAATGCTCATGAGGTGAAGGCTTTTCACACTGGGTGAGTTCCAAGTCAGGTCAACTTCAGACAGCTTGTTAAGTGGGGTCTTCCAGGGAACCACTAGACAGGTAAAATAATGTGACTATTCTTTGGGGCAAAAGCTTTGAAAAAGCTCAGGTTCCATTCTCTTCCCTCCAGTGGCTAACAGGCAGCTCTTAACAATGTGGGCTGTTATTTCTCAAGGCTATAGTAGAGCAACACATTAGGAGATAGAACTAGAGCAAGTTAAAATACCATAAATTTCACTGTTCTTTTCAATATTTAGCTCTTTTTCTTTAATGAGTGCTTGCTGGGTTTTTAAGGCTTTGATGAGTTTCCGGTATTTTATAAAAGTGGAATCTGACAATTTTGTCCATTCTTTCATGGCTTTTAGGAAGAACAGATTTTCAGAAGTTCTTACTCGGGCATTGCGGTTTTGATGTCACTTCTATATACTGAATTTAAATAGTACAGTTTAAGCTCCCTGCCCAAAGTTTTGGGTATTGGGCTGGAACTTTAGTTCAGGATCATTCTAAAGGGGCAAGCAAAACAGCAGGATGCTACTCACTGAATAATGCAAGGTAATTTTCCAAGCATCATCCACATTCTTCACTGTTAACAGTGTTGTGCTGTTCAGTTGCTCAGATTCACTCTGTGAGGATATGTGTTTCCCAAAGGACTTTTAAACTTTAATAAGTTAATAAAAAGTCTTAATTGCATTACATTCCCAAATGAGGAGATAGTGAACAAGTATTATGATTGAAGTTAAAATAAACAGTATCATTCACACTGAGATACCACATATCAACGTATCACCCAATGTTGAGAAGATACTTTTCCTTAGTAAAAACACATTCAGATGACACATGGCACCGTTAATATTTTATTTATGTATGACAAAGTGCAACAAAGATTTTCTATTCAATAATTCAAATAGTACTTTAAGGACAGATAAAGATATATGGATCCCAGAGAAGGTTTGCAGTTTGGTGACTCTTAAACAGATATCCTTAAATAGGGGCACCTGGGTGGCTTAGTCAGTTAAGCGTCCGACTTTCGCTTAGGTCATGATCTCGCGGTTCATGGGTTTGAGCCCCACGTCGGGCTCTGTGCTGACTGCCAGCTCAGAGCCTGGAGCCTACTTCAGAGTCTGTATCTCCCTCTCTCTCTGACCCTCCCCTGCTCACGCCGTCTCTCTCTCTCTCTCTCTCCTAGAAATAAATAAATAAAAAAACATTTAAAAAAAAAACAACAGATATCCTTAAATATTTTTTCAACATTTATTTGGTGGATACAGGGACAAACTGCATTGATAAAATGTTTACTTCTTTATTTTCACAACAAAAATTCTTAAAATAACATTTTATCTGATTTGGAAGTATGATTTTTTATTTCAATTGAATATCCAACTAAACCTGGATAGTTCAAAATTATATTAGCATTAGATTAATATTAATTAATATGTTGATGTCATTATCCAAAAATGTTTCATTTGTTTGTAGTTATAATACTGGGAGGTGACATTAAATGGATATATTTTAATAATTTCAAATATATAACAACTTTACTTGGGTGGTCAAAAGCACATTTTGTACTAACTTGATTATATATGTATATATTTGTATAAATCTACATATGCATATATGTAGTGTGTATACATATGTACAAAGGCATACACATATGTCTATTCATAAATGTAAAATCCTAGGTTAGAGATTATTGGAGTTTTAAATAAAATGTTTATCTCGAGGAGTACCTTATCCAGATTGAAAGAGAAAATATATATACTTTGAGTAAAATCAAACCGTAATAAGGTATTGGATTAATTAAATGACAGGTGATATTATATTCTTAAACTTATCAACAGATTGAGGCTTTTGATTCTTGAAGGAAGGTCAGGATTGAGGAAGCATGAGTAGTTTGGATGATTAAGGAAGCATGAAGTAGTTTGGATGATTAACTCTTGAGTATTTTCTATATTGTAAAATACTATGAAACTCCATTAATTTTATAAATCCTACTCAAGTTGTATTGATGACACAATGTCTGAAAAAGAAAACATATAATTTTGATACATGATATGTTTATGATAATTAGTTGTCAATCTGGCGTTGATGTTTCCCCTTAATGGCTTACCCAGTGCTTGAATTAGCAACTGTTTAGATGTTTAAACTAGATAAATAGAATAGAACACTAGCGACAATGTATCAAGAATAATAACCATTTTAGTTGCTACAAAGATGGAAGGTTTTATCTTCAGAGATTATTGACACTTATTGACATTTGGCTATAAATGAACAATCTTATAATTTTTCTTTTAATTATTATTTAGTATGTAAACTATACATTTTTCATGAAGGTTGTAATTGGCAAAAGTTAATTTTACTTTGATATTTTCCTAATGAAGTTATTTTATTTTCCCTAGAATACTTAAAAATAACTTGACATGTTAGAAAATACAAAACCCATCTTTCTATATTCAACAAAAATATTTGAGCACAGAATAATGGCCTCAAAAGATGTCCTCATCCTGATCTCAAGATTCTGTGAATATGTTAAGACAAAAGGGACTTTGAAGATGTGTTTTAGGATTATAAAATAAGAGTATTCTGGAATGATGGGCCCAGTTAATCCCCAGGGTTTTTATAAGAAGGAAGACAGAGGGCCATAGGTGAAAAAGGAGTTGTGAGGACAGAAACAGAATTTGGAATGATGCATTTTGAAGATCTAAGAACACACCGTGAACACAGGAATGCAGGTGGCCTCTAAAAGCTGGAAAAGCCAAAGAAATGAGTCTCCCTGAGAGCTTCCGGATGGGACCTGAAGAAATTGTGGGTGGGGTGAAGTGAAAGAAGCATGTACAAAGGTAAGAAGCAAGAGAGAAAATAGGTTAAGAATTGAAAAAAGAGGAGTGCCTAGGTGGCACAATCGCTTAAGCATCCTACTCTTGATTTCGACTCAAGTTACAATCTTACAGTTCATGGGTTCGAGCCCCATGTTGGGCTCCACACTGACGGTGCAGAGCCTGCTTGGGATTCTCTCTCTCCATACCTTCCCTGCTCTCTTTCTCCCTCTCAAAATAAATAAACTTAAAAAAGAAGAATTGAAAGAAGAATGCATGGCTGGAGAGCGGAATAAAATGGGGAGACCTGCGATAGACAATGTTAAAGATTTCATAGGGCCAAACCATGAATGCTTTGGCAGTTCATATTGATAAGTATGTTACTTACATGTGTATTAAGAATAAAATGTAGCGGGGCGCCTGGGTGGCTTAGTTGGTTAAGCGTCCGACTTTCGCTTAGGTCATGATTTTCTGTGCTGACTGCCAGCTCAGAGCCTGGAGCCTACTTCAGAGTCTGTATCTCCCTCTCTCTCTGACCCTCCCCTGCTCACGCTGTCTCTCTCTCTCTCTCTCCTAGAAATAAATAAAAAAATATTTAAAAAAAGAATAAAATGTAGGGTTTATCGTGTAAACCTTTAACTTATCAAAGTAAATGTTTAACTTATCTATTAACTTCAAGAATTATACCATTGTATACTCAAGAAGCTTATAATAGTATACTTTTAATTCCCCCTCCTGACTTTTATGCTATCATTGATTTTCCCTATAGATATGTGATAAACTTCATGATACACTGTTTTGTTCATATAGGAACAATCTGCAAGGATATTTACATAATAAGAAAAACATTCTAATATATTTACCCAGGTGGTCATCACTTGTGTACTCCTCACACCTTTTTATAGATCCATATTTCATTTTTTATTACTTGCTTTTGCATGAAAGACATTTCTGCCTGGAGGATATCAACATTTCTTGTAGTTTAAGTCTGTTAGTAATAAATTCTTTTGGCTTTCTATGTCAGACAATTTATTTTGCCTTTATTTTGAAAGATACTGTAATTATATGTGTCTATATATTTTTAATATACTTAATTTTTTTTTTAATTTTAGAAAGAGAGTGAGCTTGAATGAGGAAGAGGGGCAGAGGGAGAGAAAGCATCTCAAGCAGGCTCCACTCTCCGTGTAGAGCCCAATGTGGGGGTCGATCCCATGACCCCACCCTGGATCATGACCTGAGCCCCAGTCAGAAGTCAGACATTCAACTGACTGAGCCACCCAGCAGCCCCTATGTGTCTATTTTTAACATTACATTTTTTGTTTTCTATTTACCTTGCTCTTTTTAAATCTTCCCTTTCCTACTACCTTGGCATTTTAATTTATCTTTTTACTCACTTTTCTCTTTTGCTGATTTGGAATTTATATACTAGATTAATCTTAACAGTTGCCATTTACAATTGATTATGCATAATTATTAAATTCTACATCTTGACCTTCCTGCCTACCATATCGGACATAAATTATAATCTTTTGTTATCAAGGATTTGGCTCATAGTCTTTTTTCTTTTTAACCCCTGAATGTAGANTCAAATTCATTAGTTTCTTTCCATATTTTTTATTCCCGTCTGTTAGGCTTTTACTCTGGAGAGATTTTTTTTTTTTCCTTGAAATTAAGTTCCTTTAGTTAAAATTCTTTGGGTGGTTAAGTTCCTTAATTTTCTACCTGAAGATCTTTTTATTTAGATCTGTTATTGTAACTTTTTAAATCCTTTTTAAAAAGGTCTGTGCATTTTCCACATTACATTGTACCTCCTGTTGAGAAATGCGCTGTCACGCCTATTATCCTTTCTTTATAGATGATCTCTTTTTTGAAGGTGTTCAAATCTTTCTCTTTCTCTTGCCATGGTGTTTTACAGATTTACTACAATGTATCTAAGTGGAGATTTAAAAATCATTACCCTGGGGCACCTGGATGGCTTATTAGGTTAATTGTCTGACTTCAGCTCAGGACATGATTTCACAGTTTGTGAGTTCAAGCTCCGTTGATGGGCTTTGCCCTGACAACACGGATCCTGCTTGGGATTCTCTGCCTCCCTCTCTCTATGCCCCTTCCACCTGCTTTCTCTCTCAAAAATAAAGACATTAAAAAATAAATAATACTTTCTGATAGAAATATCCTTTCTGATATATATTTCTGGATTAATGACTTTATCAGTTGTGAAAAATTCTGTTATTATCAAATTGGAAAGAAATGATATAAAAGGGAATAGGCAGATCTAGAAAATATTTATTTTAAGGGAAAAACAACAAATGTGGAAAGTTAGGAACTCAAAGATTTCAACAGAAATTTTGATAACATTGAAGAAAGAGTTGGTGAACTGAAATCTGAATGTGAAGATATTACCCCCAATGCGATCTTGTTTTCCATATCATTGCTTTCCCTCTAATTCCCTGCACTTACAAATCAGCTTTATTTACCCTACTTTGCCAGAATCTAAGGTTTAATTTCTTCCTCTGATTCTCTGATTTTATTTTACCATTTTTAAATTTGAATTTTTGGGTCCTTCAGGCTTTCTCCTACTCATGTACAAGGCCAGTAATACATTTACAATATGTATACATGTGAGAGAATCAGTTGGCTCAGATTTTCATTTTAGAAACATACTTTAGGACACTCTGAGAAGAATAAATTGTAGGTGACAAAGATGAAATTGGTAGAACAAGTAGTAAATTGAATCAGTAACCCAAGGAAGAGATACAGGCAAGTGTCAGCAGATTTGAGAATAGTTCAATAGTTATGCTTAGTAATTGATTATGTGGGAGGTATAAGAAATCCAAGATGACTTTTTTTTTTTAAATTTAATTTTTATTTTTGAGAGATAGAGATAACATAACTGGGGGAGGAACATAGAGAGAGAGACACACACAGAATCCAGAGCAGGCTCTATGCTCTAAGCTGTCAGCACAGAGCCCCATGCAGGGCTCGAACTCATGAAATGTGAGATCATGACGTGAGCTGAAGTTGGATACATAACCGCCTGAACCACCCAGGCACGGCCAAGATGACTTATTTTTATTGTTTTTTATTTTAAAACGTTTTACATTATTTTTGAGAGATACAGACAGAGCTTGAGTTGGGGAGGGGCAGAGAGAGAAGGAGACACAGTATCTGCAACAGGCTCTAGACTCTGAGCTGTCAGCACAGAGCCCGATGTGAGGCTCAAACCCATAAAGCGCAAGGTCATGACTTGAGCCAAAGTAGGATGCTTAACCGACTGAGCCACCCAGGTGCCCCCAAGATGATTTACTTATTTTAAAGGTTAACAGCACTTTAAAATGCAACTATTCCATAACTGTTCTAATAACAACTTGAGTGTTACAAATTTATAAGCTTTGGATAATATTGTTCTGTTTCTTTAGTGGACATTATTATAGTTCTAGATATTATTATCAGCTCAAGTTTAAATGATATGCCTCTGATATTGGCAAGGTGGGGAAATTAATATAGACAAATTTTTGTGTAATCTATTTACTGTACAAGACAAACATCTTTCAATTCCTCCCTGCTTGCCTATGACAGAATGTCTATTTCAAATCCAGGTGCAAGCTCCATCTTCTAAACTGGCATGCCTTGTTGAACTGGAAATTGTAAGGTGGTTATTTTTATGTTGTGTTCTTTTATTGTTTTATTAATATTTTTCTATCAAACACTTTAACTCCAACTTATGAATTAGTTGGTATCTATTGATCCAGGTAAGCTATAATGTGGTTAAATTCTGTTGGAGTAGTGGATAAAAACTGTGAGTTTTCTATCATATGATGCTTGGGAGGTTTGACAATCTTATAATAAGGTTAATAAATATTTTAAATATAACAATTTCTTTTAATATAACATTGCTTAGTGAGTGAGCTGGGTATGTACATATAGGTTTCTCTGGCTCTGTATTCGGTGTTGAGAATCTCTAAAATGTTCCCAACTCTTGGAAAGACATGTTTTGAAAATTTTCATTCAGTTGGCTTTTTTTTTTTCCTGGAAAGAGTTTATACATTGAAAAAATATAGGATTGTTTGTCACAACTAATACCATTAAAATAAACTTATGCTTTAAAATTGTATTTATTTATTTTTGAGAAAGAGAAAGAGAGAGAGAAGAAACAGCGGCAGTAGGGAGGGGCAGAGAGGGGGACAGAGGATCTGAAGTGGGTTCTGCACAGACAGCAGAGAGCCTGACCTAGGACTTGAACTCACGAACTGTGAGATCATCACCTAAATGGAAGGCAGTGACTTAACTGACTGAGCCACCCAGGCACTCCTAAAATAAACTTATGTTTTTAAAAGTGTAGACATAAACTTTTAAAAATAGATATTTATTATCTAATACCTGCTTATTATAGATTTATTGAAAAGTAAAGAAAAAGAAAGAAAAAACCTTTTGTCCTATTATCTAGAGACATCTACTAACAAAAATTATATATTGAGTGTATGATATGTTTCTTTCAAATCATTTCTTAATTCCTCAATTCTCATTCCTCAATTCTAGTGTGCACTAGTATTAAATGACCGTTAATTATTCACTTTGAAAGCTTTAGTTAGCAGCTCTGTATTATGTTCTATATTTTAATGCCCTAATATGTATTGTACCTTGAGAAAATGGAACAATACTTGAATATGCAAAGATTGAGACCTACCTGAAAGCATGCCAGACCTGCTGGGAACTAATCATACCATGTGAAATAATAAAGAGTGAGGAGCTAGGTCTTTTCAAATGGCAAAAGAAGCAGTCCTGAAGTCCCAAAGCTTTTCTGCTTACTTCCCATTCAGTTAAACCTCTACATACTGGACCATGAGGTATTCTGATCATGAGCCTTCTTCTGTGAGATCCTGATGATATAAAGTGACATGTTAAACATTAGTCCATATATATTCTATGATTTCTATACAAGTCTAGCTCCCAAATGAAACATACATTTGCCTTTAATCAATGTGGGCCAAAAAAAGGAGCTAATTTGGCACGTAAGGGCATGGATAAAACTCAGTGGTAGATAACAAACTGAGGTTTGACAGAGGGAGGTGGGTAGGAGAGGGACTGGGTGGGGGATGGGCATTAAGGAGGACATTTGTTGTGATGAGCACTGGGTGTTGTACGTAAGTGATGAATTCTACTCTTGAAACCAATATTGCACTCTATGTTAACTAACTAAAATTTAAATTAAAAAAATCATTAGGGAGATAGTAGAAACATGTCTGCCCTTACAGTAATAGTTTGGCAGTTTGGAAGATGATTAAAGATAGATTGTCTTTATAGTTCTCCTATTCAACTGTATCACATTTAAAGTGAACTTTAGAAAAATCATCCTTGGAAATAACTGCCTTGTAAAATTAAGTATTTCAGTCTAAAGATACCAGGACATACCTGAAGTAACAATCATATAACACTTCAGTTTGCATTTAAGGCATATGTCTAATCTCAGAACTCTAATTGAAAGATTCTTTATGTTTTAGTATGAAATTTAGTATACAAATATGTATACATATATACTCACATATATCCATACATATAAGACATCATGTAAAAATTTTTTAGGCAAAGTATTAAATCAAATTGAGCAATGCTGTTCATTTCCCCATGAATTTTCTGCAGTTAAAGATTATCTTTGCCATAAGTTGTAAATGACCAACAATTATTTAACTGCACACTGATTCAAGTATCTCCATAAATGTTTGGAAAAATCAGTGATACAATGTATATTCAACAACAGGTGTATTGCTTACAAATTTATTTTCAAATTTTGTGGATCTTATTTAAAAGATAAATATGAAAAGCCTGGGTTTTAGCAATAACTTATTACTGCTCAAGAAGAGAACAGATCCATATTATAAACTATAGAAAACTGTCCTGAAAATCTCAACTAGAAAATGAAAATAGTTTCTTTGGGTTTTTTTCCTTCGTCCTAAACAATAGTATGTTTTATGTTTTGTTTTGTTTTGTTTTCAAAATTGTGGCCCCTTGTGAAACCAAGACAACAATCCCCATTGACTTAGCTGCCAGAAGAGACACTCTTCTCCACCATGGATCCTTTTGCTCCAGTAAATATACACGTGATTCAGTTCAGTTTCTGTATGCAATTTTGTTTTTTAATTTTTAATTTTTTTGAGAGAGAGAGTGCGCACAGGCACACGAGAGAGCTCAAGCACATGAGCANGTTTTCAAAATTGTGGCCCCTTTTGAAACCAAGACAACAATCCCCATTGACTTAGCTGCCAGAAGAGACACTCTTCTCCACCATGGATCCTTTTGCTCCAGTAAATATACACGTGATTCAGTTCAGTTTCTGTATGCAATTTTGTTTTTTAATTTTTAATTTTTTTGAGAGAGAGAGTGCGCACAGGCACACGAGAGAGCTCAAGCACATGAGCAGAGGAGAGGGGTAGAGGATGAGAAAGAGAAAATCCCAAGCAGGTTGCTTGGTCAGTGAGTGGGGGCTCGATGGGCTCAAATCCCACCACCAAAATCAAGAGTCAGATGCTTAACTGGCTGAGCCACCCATGCATCGTGTGTGCAGTTTTGAATCATGGTGAAAGGTGCCTCTAATGGACAAAGTTTACCTAGCTAGGGGCGGCAGGACACCTCCTGCTGACAACACCCCCTGCCCGACGGGAGCCCCAGGGCAAGCGGAGCTATTGACTCTGGGAGAAGTCTGGGGTCGCCTAGGGCCCCAGGCTGCACTGGCCGCCTTCTACTGAGTGGCTCTAAGGTGGCTGCCTTCTACCGAGTAGCTCGCAGGGAGTCTACTCTTCTCTCCCCCCAATGCCAGGAAAGGGCATTGGGTGTCCCAGTAGTTGGAGATAAACCTAGGTGGGCATGGAGGGCGGGCAGCAGGCTTTGCAAAGGAGCGGGGACGCGGAGGGAATGGGAGCATCTTGCCCACAACCCGTGGTGGGAGCACCCCCCCACCCCCACCCCGCAAGGCGCCTCGGCGCAGCTTGGATGTGGAGATGGACTGGGGTGGGGCAAGCTTCCATCGGTCCCTCGGACCTTTGGAAGGTGGCACGCACGACCCTCGCGCCTCTGGGTGACTGTGGCTCATTCCCGAGAGAGTAGATGCCTCCCCTGGTGCCGGCGAGGACAGGGCAGTGGAACCTCTTCTCAGGCTGCTGTGGGTCCAGGCCAGATCACCAGCCCCTGCCTACTTCTTCCGAGTGCGCCCCTGGGCCCAGCCGCGTGAAGGACTCAGATCTCCTCCAGCCCCGCGGCTCTCTGCACTGGGGGCGGGAACGCCGGAGGGAAAATGGCCTTCCCGCCCCCGGCCGTTGCCCAGGCAACAGGGATGTGGGCCGAGGGAGCTCGGAGCGCAAGTGGCTGGAGGACCAGCCGGGACCCGCCCGGGGTCCGGGGAGGCGGGGGCGGGAGGTGNACCTCCGCCCCTCCAGTGTTGCCATGGAGACTGCTCGGTACCTTCAGTACTTGCTGCTGCGGGCGCCGCCGCCTGAGAAACTGCTGCTACCTGAGCCCTCGTTGCCCCAGAGGTCTCTTCCGGGAACTCTAATCCAGCACCTGCCCCAGATCCCCTCCCACAAACAGGAAATGACAGAGCAGACTTCCAAAATTCCCGGGCTTCCTCCCCGACGCCTTCCTTTATTGGGCTTTCCACCCAGAATTTTATGTCTCCGTGTTATCCACAGTTAAAGGTCTGGAAGATGAAAATGTGGCTTCCTTTATACTGTGTCTGCATACACCTCTTCTGTTGACAGCTTATTCCACAGATCACTCTCTTGGGCTAAATCTAATTATCAACAGAGATTTAAAAAAAATTAATTAGATATGGGAAATTCCTACTTTTTCTTTATACGATATGTATCATATAGGAATTTTCCTTTTGCTGAAATTAACCACTCTTTAATAAATGAGTGGAATAATTATGTGTTGGAATATCTGGGGACAGAGAAAGAATGAGCTGTTCAGAAGCCCCTTCTCTGTGTTATTTTTTTCCCCCAGTCTGTATGCCAGTCCAGTGCTAAAATGTCTCATTTCTGGGCTCCATACCATCCATGTTTGAGATCAGTTTTTGGCTTTGCAAGGGAGGTTATTTTAGCATGGGTCTTTGCCTTTGAACTGGGATGGGAGGTAAATTAAATACCCTAGAATATTTACACTTAGTTCAGGTTCAAGATTTAGTGCATGGATGCATCTCTAGTGACTACCGACATGAATGCACTTAGGCAAGGAGAGCCCTCCCTGATTAAACGAGTTGAGGCATCTGTGATCTTGAATTGCCAGCCATACCCTGGCAAGCACAATGAACTGCTGGTGGTCTCAACCCCTTGCTTCTCAAATTTCTTTAATGTTTAATGTGTATATTGTACGGCTTTCATTCTCTGGAAGCACCCTGGTAGTTTTTGCTACTGATAATCATGAGTTTCCTTACATAGTTCTGCAATTTTGAATAGACTAGCCTTTTCAACTGACTTTAATACTCCCTCTTTAGAAAATTCCAACAATGCCGAGTAACACTTTCCTAAAGCTGATAGGTGAAGTACTTACTAATTTAGTTTCGCCACACTTGCTGTGTCATGGGGTTTTCAAAGCCACCAAAAAAGATGTCTGTATAGTCCAAGCCCTATGTAAAGCTATGAATTTGAAACAAGTTTGTCTTCAGTGTCCTAATCTACTTGGTTGCAGCCTGTTGGGTTTCCTAAACACCAACTCTGAAACCCCCCTTTCATTTGCCTTCCTACTTAGCTTCTCCTAAGAATTCAACCCTTTTCACCTAACCTCTCCTCTTCCTTGCAAATCTGTCTCCATATTTTTCTGTCTGTTTTATAATCTCCTTCAAGCCTTTTTATCATGCTTTCCATTTTTCCTCTTCCTTCTTTTATATTGCCTGTTGGTCTTCTGCTTTACCCATTCTTCATATTTTCCTGGGTCTTCTCTTTCATACCTAAAGCTTCATCTGCCTCATTATTCTCTCTTCTACATCCATGCTGTCATGTCCAGATTTTTCTCTAAATGCTAGACTCTTATTCCAACCTACTTTATGGACATTTCTACTGGCCTGTCCTTCAGGCTCTCAAATTCAACGTCTCCTTCACTGAACTATGTTCCTCTTCAAAACTTGCTTCTTCTACTGTATTTCATATTTCAGTTAATGACCTTACTACTCCCCCAGTTACACCAGATAAGAAACATAGAGCCATTTATTGATTCTTGCATTTATCTCATCAGATTTCTTATTGGCTTCTAGGATGCTCCAGATAGATACTGTCATGAAGCTTAATTCTAGTGGGAAAGATAGATTAATACATTTATGTCTAAGTAATACAATTACAACTTTTTAGAAAGCCTGCCACAGAAGTAACCAGGGAGGTATATGATAAAAAGTTCTTGTATTAAGATGAGGATGAGAAGAAGCCAAACATTTAAGTTGCTGGAGAAAGAACAGGCCTGGCAGAGAATAGCAGTTACAAAGATCCTGTGGTAGAGAAGGACTTCTTGTATTCAAGGAATTGACATAAAAACCAACATGCATAGTGAGAAGGGAAAGTGAGGAGCAGTGAGGGTAGAAAGGGAAGCTGGGGTTAGAGTTTGTAGGACTCAGTAGGTCCTGATAATGAGTTTGGATTTTATCCTATGTAAAGTTGGAAGCCATGAAAGTTTTTAAGTTTAAGACTGGCATGAGCTGTTTTATAATTTAAAAAGATCATTCTGGCCACAGGGTGGAGAATGAACTAGAGGAGGGGACAGTTTAGAGATGGAGAGGAAATTAAAGACTATAGAAGTGTTAGTGATTAGAATATTAGCGATAAATAACAGGGGGGAGGGTAGAAGTGGGGAGAGAGATGAATGAACTGAGTCCTTGTCACTCAGATTGGGTCTCAATTTCATTTCTATCCTTAGAGTTCACTATGCCATGTGGGACTTTCCACATCAAGGTACTTACTACTAAATCCCAATTGTTATGATTCTTATTCTTTTATGGCCTTAACTGTCAATGATTGTTATAAGGTAGCTGGTGTGGACAATATACAGAGCAATATGTATGGAAGAAGCTCTAGAGTCAAGCTCTCCTTGAGGAGTTTTCTGTTCCTTTTTGATTTTTAAAAATTACTTCTTTCTTTAAGCGTATGTTTTGTCATTTTATTTTTCCCCGAGTGACTTGAAAAGAAAATGCGTATGGTATCGTTAATCATGGAAAGAATGATAAAATGCCTTTATGTTGGGAAAAATTGGGCCTTGCTGTTACTTCATGTGATCATTATAGTAAACACTAATTCCAAAATAAACACTCTCCAGTAATTCAAAACTTTCATTTTCCTAAGTTCCTATCTGCCAATATATATACTTCATTTTATCAAGTATTCACTATTTCATAAATGGCCTGTAACCCATATTTTTCTTAATCAGTTATCAAATCTTCTCAGTACTGAATAGATGAATTAATCCTTTATATAGTATCTCTCCCATCTTTTTCCTTTCCTTTTTATTATTGTTACCCTCTGTTTAAACTAGGCTCTCACTATAAAAATGCATTATCAGGAAATATATACATTATCCTTTTAACATTTCACTGCTTGACTGTTTCGTATTCATGGCAGATGAATTTTCTCAAAACATAGAACTATTCTTACCACTCTCTCATTCAAAAAATTCAAAAGCTGTTCACTGAGAAGAAAATTACAAACTGGCAAAGGATTCATATTCAGGCTATATTTGGAGCTTCTATAAATTAAAAAGACCACCCAATGAAAAATTGGGTAAGCAACTAGGAGAGATACTCAACAAGACTCGTTCTCCAAATGACTAATAAATCTAAGAAAGGATCCTCAATCTCAATAGTCATCAGACAAATGAAAATTAACACTACTGGAATAGTCATCAGACAAATGAAAATGACAACTGCCAGAATGGCTACAATGAAAAAGAGTGACATTCCTAAGTGTCTGTGAGAATGTAGCATAAATAGAACACTGGTATACTGCCAGGGAGACAACGAATATTACAGCTACTTGAGAAAAAACTATTTTGACTTATAAAAGTTGAACATAGATCTATGAAGCAGTTCTACTCCTTGGGTCTACAGCTAGAAGGAATGAGTAATGGGTGCACCAAAAACTGCAAGGAAGACTGTTAAAGCAGAATTATTTCTAATAGCTGCAAACTACTCCAATGTGGATCTTGAGGACAAGGGTTGGATAAATTATGGCATGTTCTATAGTGGAATACTGAGCAGCAGTAAAACATTAAAAAATTCTCCTACATACTACATATATGAGTCCCACAAACATAATGTCATGACAAGGTAGGCAACACTCATCCATGTGGAGAAGTTAGGTAGTGGTCATCTTCAGGGAGGTGTGAGCAAGGTTAGTGATTGGGCTGGGCATCAAGATGCTGGTGGGGTGGCTGAAACTTACATTTCTTGAGCTGAGTGACTCTTACATGGGTACGTGGGTATAAATTTAGCAGGCTGTACATTTATGGTATGTGCATTCTTGACTCTATATTTCAATAAAAATACTTATTTTTTAAAAGGTTTTCATTAAATACCATATTAGGTTACTCTCTCCGAATGGACATTCATGCCTCCCACAACTGGATTTTATACCTGCTTTTCAAGTCATTTCCTTATTACATCCTGGCACATGTTCTATGTTTCTGTCAGGTCTGACTAGTAAATGAGGCAGAGGCTTCCATTTTTTCCTATTCATTGCTTTTCTTTTCTTTTTAAAAATAGGACCCTCCGAATTTCAGCTGGACACCTGACTGCCTTTGGCCAATTTACTGACTACATTTTCTAGCTTTCTTTGCCTCTAGGTGTGGTCCAGTGATTAAGTGTGGACCAATGCTGCATGAGCAGACATGATGAATGCAATTTGTTTCTTGTACTTTCTCTTTCACTTTTGCTTCTGGCTGGGAACTAGTGAAGTCTAGAAAATCCTTGGCAGTCACATGTTTCTAATAACAAGACTGCTGCACTTGCCAACCCACTGAACTATTAGATCGGAGGGAAATGCATTTCTATTTATTTAAGTTACAGTATTTTGAGATCGCTTTATTATAATATAGTCTCTGTTAGCACACCTAGTATTTTATAAGCATTCTGATTCATATTGACTCTACATTTAGTGAGACTAGTTTATCTGCAGATTCCCTGACCCAGGATTCTTCTACTGAAAGGATCTCAAGGCTGTACTGTATTCATTGTTTTTTTTTGTTTTTTTTTTTCCTCTTGCAATGCATTCCATCTCCTGTATATGTGACCGTGGAGAATGTATTCATTTATCTGAGCCTCATATTCCTCACCTGTGAAATGAGAATGGTAGATGATTAATATGAAGATTAAAACGTTTAATATATGTGAAGTGTTTAGCTCAGTCTGGGACACATATTAGGCACTTAACAAACAGAAGCTTCTTTTCACATTGTAGCTTAAATATACATCATGACATTATAGAATTAAGCAAGGGCATAGCATTGAAGATCGATGAGGGCTGGAGGTAGATTAACCCAAGTTAAGGGTATTTTAAAAACTAGCTCATCATGCTTTATGATTCTAGGTCTTCTAGAAATTTGTGATTATTTCATCAATATTGGAAGTTGTGCAATGTGAACATAAATATACCTTATAAGTAAGTATTTCTACTCTTAAGTTATATGTCCAAAAGAAATAAACACATGTGTATACTAAAAATATGAACAAAATATTCACAGCAGTATTACTTTTAATAGGCAACTGGAAATAACTCACTTGTTTCCCAGATATAGGAGCAAAATTAATTCTTAATTTTGGCATTTATCTTTTAACTGTTCCATGCTTCTCTTTCCTCTTAAATCTTGGGGCTAATAATTTCTTACTATTGACTTCTTAAGGTACTGACTTATCTATTTAAAAAAATGCTTTGGGAAAAATTGCTACAAAATCTCTAATAATAAATTATGCTTGAAATTTTAGTATTTCCTTTCTAGAATCATCTAGCAATTTTCTTGAATCTAAAGTACTTTCTTTAAGTTCCCTTGATAAGGATGGTAAATGCTTTTGGTTTTTGTTTCAAAATTCATTCTTGAATGATAATTTACTTGATTATACAATTCTACATTAATATGTATTTGCCCTTAGAGCCATGAAACTATTATTCTACTGTCTTCTGAGTTTGTGATTACTGAGAAATTTGCAGTCAAATAGCTGGTCTCTAAGAGTAATAACATGCTTTATCTTTCTGGCTGCTTGTTAGTATGGTCAGTCTGTGGATCTCAGCATTTAACTGAAATGTATTCAAGAGTGGATTTTTAAAATATGAAATTATTCTGCTTGGAGTTCATTGTATTTCTTAAATCAGAATAGCTCTAGCTAAATAGCTCTACCAATTTTTCTCCATTGTTTCCACAAAGGTGAGACATTTTTTTTCTCAATAAAGAGACAAATTAAAGTAAGACAAGTCACCTTGTCATCCCTGTTTTCAAATGGGCAGATTTTTCCTATTCCATGTTTTTAGTTTTTGCTATAGGTGCTGACCTTTTTTGAGTGTCTTGTTTTTATGCGGAGGTTTCTGTCTCCAGTATTATGGCCCCCTGCTCACATAACCCTAGAAATTTGCCTTAGTCTAAGATCTGTGTATTTTTTATTTTTTTATTTACTTATTTTTAAAGTTTTTACTTTAACTCCAGTTAGTTAACATATAGTGTTATATTAGTTTCATTAGTTATATTAGTTTCAGGTGTATAATATAGTGATTCAGTATTTCATATCTTACCCAGGGTTCATCACACTAAGTGCTGTTCTTTTTTTTTTTTTTAATGTTTTTTAATGTTTTATTTGTAGGAGAGAGAGAGAGAGAGAGACAGCGTGAGCAGGGGAGGGTCAGAGAGAGAGGGAGTCACAGACTGAAACAGGCTCCAGGCTCTGAGCTGGCAGTCAGCACAGAGCCCGACGCGGGGCTCGAACCCACGAACCGCGAGATCATGACCTAAGCTAAAGTCGGACGCTTAACTGACTATGCCACCCAGGCACCCCCACTAAGTGCTGTTCTTAATCCCCTCCCCTATTTATTCCCTTCCCCTGCCCACCTCCCCTCTATAACCATCAGTTCTCTAATAGTTAAGAGTCTGTTTTCTGATTTTTCTCATTTTTTTCTTTATTGATTTTTTTTGTTCTTAAATTACACATGAGTGAAATCATGTGTTTGTCTTTTTAGGACTGATTTGTTTCTCTTCATGTTATACGTTCTAGCTCCATTCATGTTGATGTGAATGGCAAGATTTTATTCTTTTTTATGGCTGAATAATATTCCAGTTTGTGTGTGTGTGTGTGTGTGTGTGTGTGTGTGTGTATACACACCACGTCTTCTTCATACATTCATCTATTTATTAATGGACACTTGGGCTGTTTCATAATTTAGTATTGTAAATAATGCGGTAGTAAACAGAGGGATGGATGTGTCCTTGAGTTAGTGGTTTTGTCTTCTATGGGTAAATACACAGTAGTGCAGTTATTGGATTCTATCTTTAACTTTTTGAGAAACTTCCATACAGTTTTTCACAGTGACTGCACCAGTTTACATTCCAAGAGCTGTGGATTTTACACTATAGCTGCTATTAATCCTTTCTAGTTATTTTATGGTAGAAAGTCTTTCTTTTTTAAAAGAATATTAATTGAAGTGAATATTTATATTCTTGGCATTTTTTAAAATTTTTAACATGAACTGTTTGAAAATGTGAAGAAGTATTTTTAGAAATGCATGCAATTAAAAGAGGCATAATAGATTTTGTTATATTTTATTTTTTTGTGGGTTTTCAATTGATTTTTTAATTGACCAAGATTATTTTACAAAAAAAAAAAAAAATGCCTTGACCTGGTTTTCGGGCCACTGGCTTTTGGTCCACTTTCCACAGTGGTTACACAAAGAAGCAATGCTTTCCCTCTCAAAACCAGCCCATGGCCTTTTCTTTTAAGTAGACTTTATTTTTAAGATCAATTTTAGGTTTGTGGCAATATTGAGCAAAAACTATAGAGATTTCCCATATATGCCCTGCCGTCTCACATGTATAAGCCCCTGTTATCAAAATCCCATTCCAGACTAGTGCATTTGTTACAATTGGTAAACCTATGCTGACATACCATTATCATCGAAAGCCCATAATTTTACATTAAGATTCATTCTTTGTATACATTCTGTGGGTTTTGACAAATGAATAATGACACATATTTACCATTATAATATATAAATAATAGTTTGCTCTAAAAGTTTTATGTGCTTCACCTATTCATCCCTCCTTACCCCTGGCGACTGGTCTTCATGATGGCAACTGTCTCCATAATATTGCCTTTTCCAGAATGTTCATATATCTGGAATCACACAGTGTGTGCCCTTTTCAGACTGTTTTATTTCACTTAGTAATAGACATTTAAGTTTCCTCCATGTCTTTCATGGCTTCATAGCTCATTTAATTTAGCACTGGGTGTACCACAATTTATTATCCATTCACCTGCTGAAGGATATCTTGGTTGCTTCTAAGTGTGCAGGTTTTTGTGTAGACGTAAGTTTTCAACTACTTTGGATAAGTACCAGGAGCACAACTGCTGGATCATATGGTAAGAGAATGTTTAATTTTGTTAAGAAACTGCCAAACTGTCTTCCTAAGTGGCTGTACCATTTTGCATTCCTGCCAGGAATGAATGAGAGTTCCTGTTGTTCCACATCCTTGCAAGCATTTGGTGTTGTGAGCATCCTGAAGTGACGCCACTCTGATAAGTGTGTCGTGGTATCTTCTTATTTCAACTTGTGTTTTTCTAATGCCATAAGATATGGAACATTTTTTCATATGTTTGCTCCCTATCTGTACACCTTCTTTCATGAAGCTTTTGTTCAGATAATTTACCCATATTTTAATCAGGTTGTACATTTTCTTAGTGGAGGAATTTCAGAGTTCTTTGTGTATTTTAGATAACAATCTTTTCTCAGATATGCCTTTTGCAAATATTTTCTTCCCATCTGTGACTTGTCTTATCAATCTCTTGACAGTGTCTTTCACAGAGCAGAAGTTTTTAATTTTAATGAAGTCCAGCTTGCCAGTTATTTCTTGCATCCATAGTACCTTTTGTGTTGTACAGAAAAATCATTACCATGCCTAAGGTCATCTACATTTGTTACTATATTATCTTCTAAGAGTTTTATCATTTTGAGTTTTACATTTATGTCTGTGATCCATTTTGAGTTAATTTTTGTGGAGAGTGTATGGTCTCTGTCTGGATTAATTTTTTCTCCTTCTCCCTCTTCTTTGTCTCCTTCTTCTCCTTCTTCTTTGCATCTAGATGTGCAGTTGCTCCAGCAGTATTTATTAAAAAGACTCTTCTTTGTTGTATTGACTTTGCTCCTTTGTCAAAGATCAGTTGACTGTATTTATATGGGTCTGTTTCTGCACTTCGTCTTCTGTTTCACTGATCTATTTTGATCTATTTGCCTTTTCTTTATCCAGTGTGACACTGTCTTGATTACTATAGCTTTATCTTAAGGCTTGAAGTTGGATAGTGTTAGTCCTTTGACTTTGTTCTTCTTTAGTATTGGTTGGCTCTTCTGGATGCCTTTTACTCTTTTTTCCCCTATATTTTAGGCATTTACTCTTTTTTCCCCTATATTTTAGGCATCATCCCCAAATTCCATCTTTTTATATAAAAGGCTTAGTCAGATATTTGAAGGACACAGATTATAATAAAGTAACAACTAACCTTTGGTGAATGCTTATTAAATTCCATGCAAAGTTCAAGTAATTCTCAAATAAAACCAAATGGATAAGTGCTATAATTATCTTCATGTTATATATGAGGAAACCAAGGCCCAGAGAAATGTATGGGAATTGCCCAGCTTAGGAAGTAAATGGAATATGGTGGTTTGCCTCAATGAGGCATAATTTATCACTTCCCAATACCAATAGCATGAGCTACTGTTTGGCAAAGAGATTCTACAAAATATCCAGGTTAGAGAGACAGAAATTATACTCTATTTGGATGTTTAATGATCAAGTACTATATACAGAAGACTACTCTAGGTATTACAATTTCAAAATAATTATCACCAAGCATCTTCTATGAATTCATTGTGCAAAGTAAGGATCTTACAGTGATGAGATCATTATAATACAACATAGTAGCTGTTTTCGTAATAGTGCCAAACTGGAAGAAACCTAAATGCCCATCAGCTGGAAAATGGACAAACTGTGGCTTAGCCATGCAATGAAATATTATTCAGTAATAAAAAGACAGGACTACTGATGCAAGCAAAAATATGAATAGATCTCTAAATTATTATGCTAAATGAAAGAGATGAGACACGAACAAGTACACAAATACACATCTATAATCCCGGATGACTTATATAAACATTTGGAACAGGCAAATAGTAAACTTTGGTGATTGAAATTATTGGTCATTGCTTTGAAGGGGTTGAGAAAGAGTATGAAAGATATATCTAGGGTGATAGAAATGTTTGTTGTTTGATGCATTTGCCTAAACTGGCTGAACAGTATACTTAAGATCTGAGCATTTCACTGTATGTAAATTTTAAAAAACAAAAAATGAACAAAAATAGCAAATTAAATGCTAAAAGATGGGATCGAACAGAAGGATACAGAAGCACAGGAGAATAAGTGTGTAACTTAGGTTTAAGGGGTCAAGGAAAGCTTCAGGGAAGACTGGACATGTGAGATGGGTTTTGAAGGATATACAGGAACTTGCCAGTTGAAGAAGATTCTAGGGAGAAAGCAGAAAATGTTAATTTATTCAGTTCTTAATTTATTCATTTTTCTGCTCAAAATTACAGTCCATTTATTCTTTGCTTGGTACAATTTTAGGTCCCTGGAAAAAGACAAATTCAATCTTTGCCCACAGATAGCTTAGATTCTGATGGACACGTCATGTCATGAATTTTACTGAATTTTCAGGGTAACTTGAGAAATTCAATGTGATTAGAATGTTTTGGAATGACAGGATATAGAGAAGTAGTGGTAAGTAAACTGGGACCAGATTAGGAAGATTTAAGGGTGTAATAAATTAAGGAGTTGGAGTTTTGTTTCATAGGCATGAGAGTCAGGTAGAAATTTATAAACCATAAATTGATGTAGTTATAATTTTTAAAGAAAGATTAGTTTAGCAATTTGAAGACACATGGGAACAGTAAGAAATTAATGGAAAAATGATAAAAAAAAAAAAGAATACCGTTTCCATAGGCTAAGCCAGGGCTCGATTCTACATGTGCTGTCATCTCAGACTTTTGAGTCCATTGTAGACACTACTAACTCATAAAAGTACACTTTTCACCGAGCCAAACTGAGGCTTTACATACTAGTAGCCATTGTCAAAAATACACTTGGCAAATGTAATGCAACTTATTTGTAATTCCTGGTCTAGGCTCCTGGGCTAGTAGATAAGGAATCCAGTAGAGAAACAGGGGCAGGGGTGGATTAGAGTACCAGTCCAGAGGTAGAATTGTTTGATTACTAGAGGAGAGAAAGATTCAGAATATTAGATTGTGAATCTAGGTAACAACACCATTAAACAGAATGAACATTATCATAATGATAGTAATAGTAACACATAGCATAGAATGTGTTTGGATTCTTGGGGAAGTATGATACTAAAGTTTTGACAAAGATCTCACACATCTCACCAGCTCAATCTTCATATTTACTTTTCAATGGAACTCTGTTGTAGCTCTTCTGATCAAGTTAGAAGTGAAGAATCTTTCTCTCCAGACTCTAATTCCTTTCCTTGTAATTAGATAAATAAAAAATTCTTACTTTGTGTCCATATGTACCTAACTCAACTGCCATTCTTGGAAATTTCCTAAAACGAAGCCTCTCTTTCTCTCTCTCTCTCTGTCTCTCTCTCTGTCTCTCTCTCTCTCTCTCTCTCTCTCTCTTTTCTGGGATTGTGACTCACAAGATTGGCTTCTTAACTGTAAAGGCTTTACATTATTTTTTGTTGTCAGCATCTCCTTACAAATATACTCCTGCATTATAGGCTATTGACCGTGGACACCATACATCTTTGATCTATTAATTTTTTAAATCAAGTTTGTAATGAATATCAGCATCTCTAAAACCCATTTTTATTTGCCTTCCTCTGGTTGCTAGTACTAAAGGAATAAAAGGGGTTTAGCAGTACCAGGTAATGACTAGGTCTGCTAGTGAAGGAAAAATGCAAAAAGGTACAGTCATGCTCACACTCACAACCAAGTACTGAATGATCCATAGTAATGACCAAAAAAGATAGCGCAAATGATTTGGTCTTTGGGTGAAACCTAAATTTATATTGAACAAATCAGTTTTCAAGGGGAAAAATTTAATTTTTACCTTTTTTCTCAGATGCTGCAAAAATCATTAATGAGACTAGTGCAGTGAAATGACTGAAAGCCAGGAAATAGGCAACCTAAATAGTAACTGGTTAATCAGTATCTCAGAATCACAAGTGATTTGTATTTCCAGGGCAACAGCAGTCTGTGTCAAGGAAGTGGTGAAAAGTCCCTACTGTAAGACAGTATCTGACAAGGAAAGTTCATTTTGCCAGTATCTGAACATATGGCAAATCAGTGTTTTTCCAGACTTCTTCGTGCTGGCAGGGATTGGCCTCCTAGTAACTTGGATTTCTGTTTGTGCCAAAGAGAGGATGAATATTCTCCATAAATAATTGTAATTATCTTCTCATTGAAGCAACATAAACTTGGAATTCAGTACTGTTTTCTTGAATAGATCATCAATTTTGGAAAGAAGTGGAATTAAGTTTTCTGTTTTTACAGATGAATTGCTGGTACAAAAATTAATAAATTTTGTATAGGTTTGCCTTTCACAAAAACATATTATTCAGTTGAAGTACTCTAGGATGATATACTACATTTTTCTCTTTATGCTGCTTTTATTTTGTAGTTTTTTTTCTTTTCCTGAAAATATTATCTATTTAAAATTCTACAAGTTACCTTGTATTCCTTTTTAAAAATACAGTTGGTAATTTAAACGCTTTAGGAGGTGTTAAAGAATGCTGCAGGTTAAAAGTTCTTAATTTGGTTTAAAACATACTATTTTTCTTAAAATTAGAGTGCATTTCTTCAGTAATTGATAAAATCAAAGGTCTGTTTTTAAAGCTGAAGGTGTCTTACAAAGTATTCAGATGTTTGTTGTTGCTTGATTTTAAATATATGAGTGAACTGAAGAAGTGAGGGCCAAATAGCGGGATCTTCCCATAAGGTTAAAAACGGAGGTTAGGGCTGCAGATGATCACTTTGAAAATTAGCACATTCTGCTGGAATGAGAGTGGAAATGTATATTTCATGTCTCTTTCCTATTCATAGAGGATGACTGCTTGAGCCCCTAGCCCTGGATTTGTATCCTAGCACAACCTAGTGATTGGAGAAAGTTGCTTATATTCTCCATGCCTGCTTTCCTGTATGTAAATTGGAATAGTAGCTGTGTCTGCTCCCAGAGAGTTGCTACAAGGGTGAAGGACCCTGCTTATACCTCCCACCACATCGGAGGGACTGCCTGAGCACAGGGAGGGTTTCACGCACAGCAGCTGCTGTTCCTGTCGCTCATTCAACTCCCATCTCCCTTGCCGACCTCAGCCTTGTAGCTCTTACTTCATCTACCAGTTTTTCTCTTTCATTTTACTCCTTATTTTTCCCTTTTTTGGGGGGGGAAGGGTCTCATTCATATTTCTATCCTTCATAAATTCATTCATTGATTTCTTCAATTCACCTTCACATTTAAACAGTCACCAGAATGGATGAGTTTTTCCTTCCCAAATTTTCTCTCAACTGCCACTTCCCTTTGCCTCTTGATACAGTGACTCTGGTTCAATCTGGATATGCTGTATGCCTTGCTGTTACAGTGGCTGCTTTAAAGCACTGGTCTGATTTTGTGATTCTCATGTTAAAAACCATTGAATGGTTTCCCACTACATCTTAAATAACGTATTGACTGAACTGACATCCGTGACTACATTGGGTCTATACCCCATCTTTCGGCTTCATTCTTTTTAAAAAATGTTTATTTATTTTGTGAGAGAACAAGCAGGGGAGGGGCAGGGAGAGAAGGAGAGAAAGAGAATCCCAAGCAGCCTCTGAGATGACAGCATGGAGCCTGAGGAAGGGCTTGAACCCATGAACCCTGAAAGCATGACCTGAGCCAAAATCAAGGGTTGGTCGCTTAACTGACTGAGCCACCCAGGCACCCCATGTTTCATTCTTACCTATAACTAACTCCTCTCCTGATTCATTCACTGCATATTAGAATCTCTGAAGGAGATGTTAAAAACTCCTATGCCTATATGTACCCTGATCTATTAAATCACATTCTCTGCAGAAAGGACCTATGTATCAGAAATTCAAAGTTCACCAGGAGATTTCAATGTGCAGCCAAGACTGAGAACCAGTTTTAGAGAATATTGGATTTATCATGCTCTACTTGTTACAGTCTCTTTTGACATTCTCATCTAAACTAATGGTAGACTGCAAACTCCTTCAGGAAGGGAAACATCTTATGAGTTTTCCTTTGGAATTAGCCAAAGTAATTTATCACAGTTTCTTCCACATAGTAGAGGTAATTTCTTTTCTTTCTTTTTTTTTTTTTAAAGCTCTTTATTTTGGAAAAAGAGCATGAGCGGGGGGGGCGGGGGGGTGTGAGAGAGAGAGAGAGATTGAGAGAGAGGGAGAGAGAGAGCATCCTAAGCAGGCTTTGCACGGTCAGCATCAGCGCAGAAACCAAAGTGGGGCTTGAAGCCACCAACCATGAGATCATGACCTGAACCAAAACCAAGAGTCTGACGCTCAGCTCACTGAGCCACCCAGGCGACCCAATAGAGGTAATTTCTTAAGCCTTGCCAACACTTTTTTTTTTTCATTTTTATTTTTTATTTATTTCGAGGAGAGAGAGACAGCGTGAGCAGGGGAGGGTCAGAGAGAGAGAGAGAGATACAGACTCTGAAATAGGATCCAGGCTCTGAGCTGGCAGTCAGCACAGACCCCGACGCGGGGCTCGAAG
>NW_027528357.1:5232674-5342986 GCF_008692635.1 Crocuta crocuta
AGGGTCAGAGAGAGAGAGAGAGAGAGATACAGACTCTGAAATAGGATCCAGGCTCTGAGCTGGCAGTCAGCACAGAGCCCGACGCGGGGCTCGAACCCACGAACCGCGAGATCATGACCCAAGCGAAAGTCGGACGCTTAACCGACTAAGCCACTCAGGCGCCCCAAGCCTTGCCAACACTTTACTCATACTACCTCACCCCTGGGCTTTCTGATTGCGTCTCTTTGCAGAATTATATTCCAAGGCATTGCCCTTAGATAGTGACAGTAAGTTAAGCTATATTTTGGGTCCCTTTCCGTCTCATAGACTGAATCCTCCTCTTTTTCCATTTCCCCATTGCTTTATCTCAGCATATGACAAGGGACTTGCCAAAGAAAAATGAATTTATAGAGTCAAGTGAATAGAGTAGAAACAAGCATACCTTTCCATTTAGGTAGGTAGCACTTAGAAAGTATTGGCAAAAATTTGGTATTTTTACAGATGGTGTCTGTAAATTCTTTAGTTTAGGACTCTTGAATATTGAATGTTGGAAATGTATGTTTATTTCATTGTCCTTTTTTTTATTATGTTGTTTTGTTGTTTATAAACTGACAGAACTTCATACTGCCTTTATTTCTGAATATTTCACTAAAATCACCATCCCATCATCTAGTTTATCGTGCTAACTTTGTCAGTTAAGGTATCTGTTTGATAACTACTGGACTGAGGAAGGAAAGGTGATAGCTGTTTTCACTCAGTGATTCCTAAACAGTAATTGTGTTATGTTGGTCTTAGTTTTAATTATGTAATATAATTATGTCAGTAGATGTTATATTTGAGATATCAAAAATTTGACTTCCAGGGGCTCCTGGGTGGCTTAGTCGGTTAAGCGTCTGACTTTCGCTTAGGTCATGATCTCGGGGTTCGTGGGTTCGAGCCTCGCGTCGGGCTCTGTGCTGACTGCCAGCTCAGAGCCTGGAGCCTGTTTCAGAGTCTGTATCTCCCTCTCTCTCTGACCCTCCCCTGCTCATGCTGTCTCTCTCTCTCCTAGAAATAAATAAAAATATTTTAAAAAAATTTGACTTCCAAATATTTTTCTCTAATTGAGCATCAAATTCTCACAAATTATCTGAATATGCTTGAGTGACATTGTAGTGTCAACGTCTATGTGTATCTTAACACAGCTTACTAATGATACAAGCAGATATAATCTCCTGGGGAGAATGGGAGGCAGAAAGGACTACAGAAGAGAGATCCACCCCAGAATGATTCTATTCCCATCAGTTCTTGTTTAGCTTCATAATGTAATTGGAAGTGAGGAATTTCGAAAGAAGTTGAATTTGAAACTTAGGAATAGTGTATTCTGAATAGCTACAGGAAGACCAAGAAGAGACATGAAAAACTTTATGGTAGTCTTTTAATATAATGGCATATTGATTTCACTGTAATCATGTTAGTATCTCTAAGCTTTGTGTCTCTCACTTACCAATTTCACATTTGCCTTAAAGTTTTATGTGTATATATGTTATCTCACTGATGGGCTCTTCATAAGCTAGCAGGAAGTAAAGTAAGGGTGATTCATTTTAGAGCTTAACTATTATCTTCAATATCATTTTAGTGTGTTATTATAATACAATAAGGGCATAACATTTTTTGAGAACAGACTTGACATCACATACTCAATTTACAAATTTAATTAGTTTTGCTATCATGTTAACTTTAATATAAAAATTTTCTAATAGTACCTATGTTTTATAGTACCCTGAAGTGTTATGTTAGATGAGTTAGTTTTTTGAATTCTTGGTATCTAAGGCTTTCTTATGTCAATGGTTGACTATAGGAACTACACTATAAAATATTTACTTAATTCATTAAATATGTCATTTCACTCAACTTGAATGACATAAAAACAGTGGTATCCTGGAGCTAGTTTGTACTAGTTTAAGAGAGCTAATTGTAAATTTTCAAGAATTTTATAAGTCATTTGTTCAACAGCTATTATTAAAAATTAAACGATATAGACTTAGTTATTTACTCTGAGAGGTGGTAGATACTCAAAAATGTATCACTGCCTAATTATGTTATTATTATTATTCATATTCTTGTTTTATAAAGTTTATTATTATTTTTGAGAGAGATGGAGACAGCATGAGTGGGAGAGGGGCAGAGAGAGAGAGGGAGAGAGAGAGAATCCCAAGCAGGTTCCATGCCAACAGCACAGAGCCCGATGCGGGGCTCAAACTCATGAAACCGTGAGACCATGACTGGAACCAAAATCAAGAGTCAGACGCCTAACTGATTGAGCCACCCAGGCCTCCCTATTAGTCATATTCTTGAAGTAGTTTTTCTGCTTGATTATCTGGCATTTTCACCATACTGGAACACTGTTGTGGATCCCTTCCTAACTCTGGGTTCAGTGGCTTCACACTGGTACCCTGACCTATGTCTTGGTGGAAGCACTTACACCACAGAAATCAGTAAATACCACACATTGGGGATGGACTTACTGTTTTGTGTATGGTCCTTGTGCTGAAGCTGAAAGAAGTTTCAGTTTAATAACATTTATACAAGGGAGAAATAGTACAATAGTGGACTACGTACCATATTAAATTACAGAAGAATTTATTAGAAAGAAGTCTGCAATGAAATTCTATTTGACATATCATAGTTCGAATAAAATAATAGGCTGGTTTTGCTGTATAAGAGTTGAATGCAAGCCAATGAAAGCATTCTGTGAGGATTAGTTGTCGCTATGGAATTTAATAAAAAGTATTACATATTTTGCTACTATTTATAAATTGTATGCTACACATCTTTATGTTATTAAAAAATTTAAAAACCTTATGTATTTTGGGAGAAAACAGTTGGTAAACATATACCAACACAGTGCTGGAAGCCTTGGTGATTGAGAAACTTCCATTTCCACTCTACACTTATGGGTTTGCAGGCTGTTAGAATTGTATTGTCTGAACTCCTTTTTTGTTGTTTTGCCTCTTTGAAATGAAAATCTATGTTGTTGCAAATGACAATAGGTAGTATTATGTTAAGGGAAGTAAGTCAGACTGAGAAGGACAAATACCATGTAATTTCACTCATGTGTAATCTATGAAACAAAAGAAATGAATAAACAAACAAAAAGCAGAATCACACCTATAAATATGGAGAACAAACTGGTGGTTGCCAAAGGAAAGGGGGTTGGAGAGATGGGCAAAATGGATGGAGACAAGTGGGGGGAGGTGCGCATTTCCAGTTATGGAGTGGATAAGTTACAGGAATAAAAGGCACAGCATAGGGAATGTAGTCAGTGATATTGTAATAGTGTTGTATGGTGACAGGTGGTAGCTACACGTATGGTGAGCATAGTATAATATAGAGTATTTGAATCACCATGTTGTCTACCTGAAGCTAATGTCTTAATGTGTGTCACCCACCCTCAAAATACTTATAAAATTAAAAAATGTGTATTAAAAATAAAATAAAATAAAACAAAAAAGAAATTAAAATTCAAAGCTATTGGAGTCCGCATATTTTTACAGTGTTTTTGAGGTATAACACACACCATGCAATTCATCCATGTAAACTACACAATTTAATGTTTTAGTATATTTACAGGATATAAAATCATCACCACCATCTAATTTTAGAACATTTTGTCCCTTCTAAACTCCCTTCTTGGTACCCAGTAGCAGTCAATCCCCATATGCTCCTCTTCCTAGTTCAAAGCACCCAATAATCTGCTTTACATCTGTGAATTTGCCTTTTATGGACACTTCATTTAAAAAGAATCAAGTAATAGGTGTCTTTTTATGTGTCTGGCTTCTATAACTTAGCTTTATGTCTTCAAGTTTCATCCGTGGCATAGCATGAATCAATACTTTATCCCTTTTTATGTCAGAATAATATTTCTTAGTATGGTTATACCACATTTTGTTTATATATTCAATTCAAAGGCATTTTAATTATCTCTACTTTTTTGGCTATAATGAATATGCTGCTGGATTTTGTACAATTTATTTTGTGTGGACTTATGTTTTAAATTTCTCTTGAATATATGCATATATTTAGGGCTTTTTAAGTCATCTGATAAGTCTGTGTTAAATTTTCAAGTTCCTGTCAAACTTTCCAAAGCACCTGCATCATTTTGCATTTCCACCAGCCAGTCCATGAGACTTCTAAGATCTCCGTATCTTTGGCTATACTTATTTTTGATTATAGCAATCCTAGTCAATGTGAAGTAGTATCTCATTGAAACTTTGATTTACATTTCCCTGATTCCTGATGATGTTGATCATTTCTTCTTGTGCTTACTTGCCATTTGAACATCTTCTTTAGGGAAATGTTTATTCAAAATCTTTACAATTTTTTTTGTTTTAGGTATATAACATAATGGTTATGGTATAGATATATAATGATTATATGATTATAATGAATATATATAATGAAATATATATCAAAATGATCACCACAATAAGGCTAGTTAATATCCCCCACCACACATAGTTATAACTCTTTTTTTTAATAAGAACTTTTAAGGTCTTAGCAATTTCAAAAATGTAATACAGTATTATTATCTATAGTAACCATGCTATATATTATATCTCCAGGATTTATTTATTTTATAACTAGAAGTTTATACCTTCAAAATTTTGACCATCTTCACCCATTTTATCCACATCTTACTTCCTGACCCTGGTAACCACCAGTCCGTTCTTTGTATCTATGAGTTTAGTTTTTTGTTTGTTCACTTGTTTTTTTAGATTCTATATGTAAGTGAAATAATATGGTATTTGTCTTTCTCTGTTTTATTTCTCTTAGCACAATGTCCTCAAGATTCATCCATGTTGTTTCAAATGGAAGGATTTCCTTTTTTTTTTTTTGTGGCTGAATAATATTCTGAGTGTATCTGTATGTGTGTGTATGTAATACCACAATTATATGGTAGCACAAAATATGCCTTATATACATATGACCACATTTTCTTTACCATTCATCCATCAACAGATAGATACTTAGGTTGCTTTCATGACATTGCTAGTGTGAATAATGCTGCAATGGAAATGGGGGTGCATGTATCTTTTCAAGTTGGCGTTTTTGTTTCCTTTGGATAAAGACACAACTGGAATTGCTGGATCATAAGGTAGTGCTATTTTTAACTTTTTGAGGAATATCCAATACTGGTTTTCATAGTTCTGCACCAGTTTACATGCCCACCAGCAGAGTGCAAGGGATCACTGTTCTCCACATCCTCACCAACACTTGTTACTTCTTGTTCTTTTGATAATAGTCATTCAAACATGTATGAAGTGATAGCTCATTGAGGTTTTGATTTGCATTTACTTGATGGTTAGTGATGATGAGTGCCTTTTCATGTACCTGTTGTCCATTCGGGTGTCTTCTTTGGAAAATGCCAAATGATATCTTTCATTCATTTTTTAATTGAATTGTTTGTATTTTTAGCTATTGAGTTGAATGTGTTCTTTACGTATTTTGGATATTAACCCCTTATCAGATATTTGATTTTCAAACATTTTCTCCCAAATCTGTGGGTTACTTCACTTTTTTGAGGGTACCATTTTCAGCATAAAAATATTTTAACTTTACTGCAGTTCAATTAATTTTTCTTTTGTTGCTTTTACTTTTGGTTTTATAACCCAGACGACTTTGCCTTACCTAAGGTTAAAAACATTTACTCCTATGATGTGGTTTATTTTTTAAAGAATTTTAAGTTTTAGCTTCTACATTTAGGTCTTTGGTTCATTTTGACTTAATTTTTATGTATGGTGTAAGGTAGGGATTCAAATTTATTCTTTTATATGTTAGTATCCAGTTGTCCCAGTATCATTTGTTGAAAAGACTATTTTTTCCCCACTACATTGTTTGGACACTACTATTGAAAATGGATTGAAAATTAATGTAAGGTTTTTCTGGGATCTTAATTCTATCTCATTGGTCTATATATCTATTCTCATCTCAGTACCATGTTGTCTATTATGTAAGATTTATAGTAAGTTTTAAAGTCAAGAAGTATGAAACTTCCAAATTTCTTCTCTTAAAAGATTATTTTAGCTATTTTAAGTAACTTGCATTTACATACAAACTTTGACTTGTCAATTTCTGCAAAAAACTAGCCATAATTTTTAAATAGGGATTACATTGAATCTGTAAATAAGTTTTTGGAATATTACCATCTTAACAATATTAACCCTCTGTGCTGTGAGCATAGGATATTTTTCCATTTATTCGATCATTAAAAATATTTTATAACAATGTTTTGTAGCTTTCAATATACAAGTATTGCACTTCTTTTTTAACTTTTTATCTAAATTTATACCTTGTATTCTAATTTTTAGATGCCATTGTAAATGAAATTATTTTCCAAATTCATTTTTGGATTTTTTTGCTAATGAATGGAAATGCAATTGATTTTTGTATATTACTTATGATCCTCAAATTTTCTGAACTAACTTATTAGTTCTAACAGTTGTTTGGTGAATTCCACAGAGTTTTCTACATACAGGATCATGTCATCTACAAATAGAGATAGTTTTTCTTCTTTCTTTTCAATTTAGGTGACTTTCTTTCTTTTTTTCTTTCTTCCTTTCTTCCTTTCTTCCTTCCTTCCTTCCTTCCTTTCTTTCTTTTTTCTTCCTTTCTTTTCTTTCACCTAATTGTACCTCCAAGAAACCATTAAATAACAGTGGCTGGAGCAGACATTCTTGTTTTGCTCCTGTTCATAATAGGAAAACATTCAGTCTTTCATTATTAAATATTAGTCATAGGGCTTTTATAGACATCCTTTATCATGAGAAAATTTCTTTCTAGTTTACTAAGTTTTTCTTAGGAAAGTATGTTGGGTTTTGTTAAATGCTTTTTCTGCATCTATTGAGGTGGTTTTTATCCATTATTCTTTCTTACGGTGTATTATATTAATTAATTTTGGGGGCACCTGGGTGGCTCAGTCAGTTAGGCATCTGACTCTTCATTTTGGCTCAGATCATGATCTCGCAGTTCATGAGATTGAGCCCTGTGTTGGGATCTTTGCTGAAAGCACAGAGCCTGCTTGGGATTCTCACTCTCCCTCTTTCTCTGCCCCTTCCCCCCTCCCACATGCATATACTGTCTCTCAGAATAGAAGTATAAACCTTAATTAATTTTTATATATTACATCAACCTTGTGTACCTGGGATTGTCCTACTTGGTTATGACATTTTTAAGTTTTAATAAGAGTGTGGGTATAAATTGAGCTTAATCACAATTGCAAGTAAGCAGATCCATATAGGTGAAGGACAATAGGTGATTGCCCTTCCCCAATGTAATTGCCCTTCCACAATGTATGTGATTTTAATATTATCTTGATTAACACTGAATTTAGACTTTCTTGAAAGAATATTCACTGTTAACCACTGCTAGTGAAGCATTTCCTACATATGTTCCCATGGCCCAATTTATACCCTCCGTACTCTAATTCTGTTCTCTAATTCATACAACCTATGATGGCTATCTAGAGATTTCAAGTCTTAATCCCTGAAATTTGTAAATATTACCTTGCTTAGAAAGAGAGTCTTCATAGATACAATTAAATTAAGGATATTGAGTGAAGAGATTATCCTGGATTATCTGGTTGGGCCCTAAATGCCTTCAGATAAAATGATTCATTAAGAGAAAGAGACACACAGAGGAGAAACCACCTAAATGAAGAAGGCAGTGTGATATGGCCTCACACCATGGAATGCTAGCACCCACAAAACCTGCAAGAGGTGAAGAATGGATTCTCCCCTCGAGCTTCCAGAGGGAAGGCAGCTCTGCCAGCATCTGTGAATTTGGGCTTCTGGTCTCCAGGGCTAGGAGAAAATAAATTCTCTTGTTTTAAGCTACCATTTTTGTGCTAATTTACTATCAAAGTCACAGGAAATTAGTATACAACTCTAACAATTATTTGTTTCATATTTATTTTCTGTGCTAGACTGTGAACTCCACAATGACCTCGATTATCTGTCTCACCTTGGTAATTTTAGCACTTAGTAGAAGACTTGGCCATATATTTGGTCTTTCTGGGATAATTGTTGAAAGAGTGAATAAGTAGGCTGTGATTCCTATATTGCTCATATTTTATTAACTGTATAAAATTACTCTATTTCTGATTATCCAGCAGAGGAACTAAGAGAAAACTGTATAAATTTAATGAGTTGGAGAAAAGACAAAATTTTATGGGTGGTTTTGCTGGTGGGTAGAGGTAATATTTGGATATCTAGCCTAGGAACAGTGGATGTTCTCTGAGGAGTGGGTGTAGGTTGGGCGATTGGGGGATGGGCATCTGAAATGGAGCTTCCCAGGCACTGTACTCTAGGCTACTACAGTTTTGTGGGGGTAGTTATGGCCATGCTTCCTGCAGTTTCTCTGTACTTTCACTATATATACTGCTCTTGTATCACAAAACAATAAGGGATTATCCATGAGACTCACTATAGAAGAAGGGATGGCTTAAGATGTTAAAGGAGAGAAGTGAGATCTAAAGCCTAATGAGGAATCACATGCATCATAGGTAACTGTGGAGGAATGGTTCATATTTAACAGAAGTGAAATACACAATGCACACATATTTGAATATATATTTATTTGAATATATATGCAGTTATTTAAATATATATGTATAGTTATTTGAATATGCTGCCTCAGACACTGCTACTTGAGACCTATGATAAATCGGAAAAAAACTAATAAAAACCCAAAAAAAAGTACTGTGTGACTTGTTTTGAGTTTTGCAGTGAGCTCAGTCTGCTGGGATTACTGCTCAAAAAGGCTTTTGCCATTTGACTCATTGACTGCATAATAATTTAGCTCAGATTAATCACTTTCTTATGCTGTATACCAGCACTAATGCCTACATTGTGTTACTTCAGATAGTGCCTCGGGGTCCACATAAGAACATTGTGTGTGTATGCACATGTGTGCATGTCTGTGTTGACAAATAGGAAACCTTTTCGTGTAAGATTAAATTTCTTTCTTGTCTAATTCCAAATTTCTTACTCTTTTCTTATAAATTTCTTATTTCCCATCATTTATGGGAACCTTTTGCTTTTTACTACACTTCCTACCGCCATGGCTTATAACCTGTGTGAATTCCCAACCACATCAAATTCTGTTTCTCCTAGGAAGCTGCTTCAGCCAGAGGTGATTATCTTTATTCTTTCAACTCCTAGCATATGTTGTTTATATTTTTATCACAGTCGTTAAAATGACAAGAGTCACCATTTGTCAAATGTTCACTATATGCCAATCATTGAGTCATATCCTTTTCCTATGTTATTTCATTTGATTCTTACAATTCTGTAAAGCGAACTCTATTATCTCTGTTTTCCAAGTGAGAAAACTGAAATTTGAGAAGAGTGAAATTTAGAGGAATTTTAGTGTTTTGCACAAAACATACTATTTCTGAGTGGAAGGTCCAAAATTCATACCTAGACTGTCTCTAGAGCTTACATTTTTAACTTGAACCCTTATTGCCCCTTAGTCTCGTCTTTGATTATATAGTGTTTAAGGTTAAAGATTTCATGTTATTTATTTCTCTAATAACAGCTTCTGATACCCAGCAACTCAATAAATATTGATTGGATGATTAAATCAATATTTAGAATGAAATTGTTGTAATGAAAATTACTAAGCCTTAAAATATATTTTAGAATAATTTAAGAATGTGGTGATGGCAACAAATAAGTCATTATAAAACTTAGAAGATGTTATTTATGGGTAAGCATGATCACTATGCCAAATATCTTTTTTTCATATTTCTTAAAGTTCTATATGTAAATGTGTGAAATTATGCAATATTCACTCACAATTTTTTGAAGTTTGCTATCTGGATGATTTGGCTCAGTTTATCAAACTGTTTTTGTTTAATTAACTCTTTGTGTTAAATACACACTTCTTTATTAATTTTGTCTTTTTCTGTTTGTTTGTTTTGTTTCCAGGATGGTGTAGGGGTAGATGAGAAGCTGTCTTTGCGGCGGGTAGCTGTGGTTGAAGATTTCTTTGACATTATCTATTCGATGCATGTGGAAACAGGGCCAAATGGGGAACAAATTCGGAAGCATGCTGGACAAAAGAGAACTTACAAAGCAGTAAGTTAAAAAAACAAAAGACAGAAAATGAGAAAGGCATGCATTTTGAAATTTGATATTATGTATGTTGGTTGAAAATGGTTTAAATATTTATAAATAGTCTATATTCAATATAAATTAGACCACATCATGGTCACACCCAACATTTAAACTATGATTATTATTACTGGTTCCGTTTTGGTCATATATTCACTAAGTCTATTGCATATAATTTAAATCTGTCTCTAGCACTCTCATTTTGTTTTCTTTAAATATACATAAAATGTGGTAGTCCCAGTCAAATGCCCACAAATGGGAAGATATATTTGTGTTATATATTCAATACATAATATACATTCAAATCAGAACATATGAATTATGGACTGGGTCATATGGACTTTTCTACTACCACTATTGTCGTAATATTCATTCCCCTTCAAATCATACTGTGTATTATAAGTATTTCATATTTAATACTTATATTCACATAGATAAGAAAACTTGATGTACTTTTCTTGTATTATGTTAAATACACCTTATATTAAATACATTTGTCCTGAAGTGTATGCATTTCTTAATTTTCCAGAATAGAGGATTAAAATATATATGTTGTTTTCATAGATCCAATGCCCTTGAACATTTTAAAATGAAAATAGACAATTATGTATATCGTAAATTATGTGGAAAATAGATTTAATTAACTGTTAGATATTGAAATATATATATTCTCAAAATGGAGTTATATATTATTTCTAAAGCTTCTAATTATATATACAGTTTGACCTAGACATTTTAATCTAGCTTTTATATAATCAAACATTTTATGAAATCATCTTATAGATATTTCATCCTTTCTAGGAAAATTGAACAGTAAATTATTCTTTTCCAATATGAGCAAAGTATACATCAGAAGTGTTTTATCAGCAATCAAAATAATATCCTTTTTTAGAATTCTTATTGAACTTTGCTTTTGGCTACCTTTTTATTGACTGTTTTCAGCTATATTGATACACAATATCAGTCTGGATCCATTTTTTTTTCAGATACAGAAAAATGTGTGAAATGCTCAAAGTTTCAAATACAGGTACATATGTTTGAAAATTAGCTACTGAGCATAAGAAATAGCTTCTTTTCCATAACTATTTTTTGCTATATTTCCAGGGTCATATCGAATCTTTGTAGTTGCATAATAACCCCTAATACATGTTGTATTTATCTCTCCTTCTCTATGGTTTTGTTTCTTGGCTGTTTCCAAATTGCATGGTTTGTGGGCAGGCACTATTGTAAGTTTCCTTACATAATTCTGCCACATAAACTTTCTTTGACTTACATATCCTAGGAGACATTCTTATCATGACTAATGACAATGGCCTAGCTTCTTATAATATTTTTATGTAGACTAATATTACTGAACATGCTCATTTTGCTTGTCTCCTAAAGCTAGGGTTTTATCTTTGGATATTGGATATTAACAGAAAAAAATATACATTGATCTACTAATATCACTAACTGTATACTCTTAAGATAATGCATTTTCATGAAATAGCTACCTGAACTTGATAGAACTTTGTATGGTAGGAATGCATAAGTTCAGTTGTGAAATGAAAACAAACACATAAACAAAAAAGTGGCTTCATTGTCCTTAGTTAGTGTGGCAGCCAAGTCAGTTTAGGTGCCAAAAGCAATTTAAAATGATTTAATCCTTGAAGTGCATTTGTTAAATACCTTTAATTAAAATGGAAGCATGACGTAGACCCAACTCTAACCATTTTCTTAGATGAAATGTAGGGAATGTGATCCATTGCTATTAGGCATGCTAGACACTTCCAATAAATTGGTAAACATGTTTCCAACATATATTATGTTGCATTAATATTATGAAGACATTTTCTGCATTTTGGGGTGGAAATACCAACTTTGGATATATAAGTAGCACTGAAACATCATCTATTCCCTCTTGAAAACATCCTATTTGCAGATTCTTTCCCAAGTTTATTTTTAATTTTCACATCTAAGATATTTTCACCCTTTACTAATATCATGAAGGCTCTCTTTGGCATAATCTTTTGCCTTCTGCTTTCTCTTAATTGAATCCTAATTAGGAAAGATTTCCATTTATAGAATAATAATACATCATAGAACAAAATGAACCACTGCAACGCCAGCATATCACTCTACAATAAGTTAAGTCTAATGTTAAAATTTAATATAAATGTTCAACTGAAGGGGCATAAACCCAACTGCAATTTGCAATGGAACGGTTTAGTGGTCCTAGGGCCCTACACTGTTGGGTCAGTATCTAATACTCAAGACTGAAGCGAGAATTGGCTAGTCATTGGTAGAGTTAGCTATATACCAGTTGCAATTACAATGGTTCCCATTAAGTTTAAGATTTTTTTCTACTTCTAACACATTAGTCATAGCGCATGCATGATTATGTTTATTGACCTTTTTCTCCCTTTTGTTACATGGCCAAGAAATCATACTTATGTAACTAATCATTAAAGCGTTTCATATTGTTTTAATAATATTATCAATAGATTTAGTGGTCATTTTATTTACTTTGCCTTTTTTGCAAATCTTTCTATGTTTTCACTCTGCAGGAAATGGTGGTCCTTTAATATTGGATTAACTTTTGAATGCTATTTGTTTTTACCTATCTGCAGTATGTCATTCCTTGAAATATCTAGGCATTATACAACTTAACTATCATTGCAGTCTGATCTGATTATAGATAAAATTGGAGGGCATATATTTTACTACTCAAGCTCTTTTTAAAAATCCACATAAAATGACACATTTTAGGAATATGTAAAGGCTATCATAATTATTTTGTTCAGTCATTGGGGAATTCTAGTGTCTTTTAGGTCTTTGCTGTTTTTTTTTTTTTTTGGGTTTTTTTTTTGCATTTATCCTTGTGTACATATGAACTATTACTGCTGCATTCAATGTATTTCCTTCATTATATTTGACTATAGTTAACTCTTGATTATCTACGTTAACAAAGTGGAGAGGAGGTATGGCTCATTCAGCTATCACATTTGAGTTTAAAATAAATCTTTGTACTGCAAATTGAATGCAAGTGTGCTTAGCAATTTGGAAGTTTACTCCAAAATTAGTGATGTAATATTATAAGAAATTGTTGCGAGATGTCTAGTCTTCTAATACTTAGTTCCTCCCAACTTCTGCCTGAACTCTATCTTTGGGAATATGTCACTCTTCTTCAGTTGTCTTTTGTCATTTGTATTTATCACAGGCTAAGCACAGCTGCCCTTCCAGTAACATTTCCTAAATTAGGGTCCGATTAAGGGATTAAATTTCAAAGCTCTTTCTTCTACATGGAAAATAAGAGGAACTGGTGGAAATCTGGGAACTAAGGGAAAAAGTTAGTGTTTTCAATAGAGAGAACAGTCTGCATATAAATGTGTATATATATATATACACACACACACGCACAACTTGTAGTGTGATACAGTAAACCTACATGTATTATTCACATATATAGCTGCCAATAATTACATTCATTTAATTCAGAGTGGAGAACATATGCTCTAGCTAAAAAAAAAAAAAAAAGGCTAGAAGCCAAACAAACTCAGTTTCAGATTTCTAATGTAACACTTCCTATCTGTATCAGTTTTGGCAAATTATTTACTTTTTTTTCTCCTCCTGTTTAGAGGGAGATAACAATATGCATGGTGTGGTGAAATAAATGAGTTACTATATGTAAGGTGCTTGGCATGTGGTAAACTTTGGAATAACATTATTTCTCCTTTATCCAGTCACTACTCATGTTCTAGGTAGAAGAATAAGCAGGACAAATAACACAGATGAGTCATTGCTTTAGTTATAGTCATGGATATAATTTCCTCTGCCGCCCCGATGCCTCTGTGTTGAGAGATAGGAATAGTAATAACTTTTCATCCATTCTTTTACATCGCACCTTACACATGAGCATCCCTGGAAGTTCACAGTGTAAGTTTTATCTGAGGTTTCACTGGGCAGAAGGGAAGTGTGAAAGCAGACCAGGGTTTCCATGTTCAGGGGCTCCCCTGCTTGATGGAAGGTTATGAGAATCTTACTCATTTTATTTGCTCTTTCCAAAGTTTAAGTCTGTTAAATTACTTTCAGATTAATTTTTTGAAAAACTTTAAAACTGGCTCTCTTTAAAGAATGTGTTTTCAGTATGAATTGAACATCCCTTTCTAGGGATGTACTGTAGAAAAAATAGTATATCATGTAGAATGTATTGTATATTCCTACTCTGAAAATTAAAAAAAGATACATCTTTATTCTGTCAGACTTAGAATACTTAACCTTAAGCTTTAGCTAGCATAATTTTTGTTTGTCCTTTTTATAAATACCTATTGGTTGTTTCCATGGCTGAATAGCATATTTTAACTTGCACCAGTTTCTGACGATTTGTTATGTAAAATTTTCTAGGATTCTTGTCAACTTATAATGAGACAAATGAGCAAAATTTGTAGTCATTCTGGTGTGAAAAAATAATACTACACTAAAATTTAAGAGTTCTAAACAAATAATTCAACTTCTTTTTGGCTTAGGCTACAGTTTACTCAGATATGAAATGAGGGGGCTCCATTTCAGTTTAGTTCAAACTCAAGGAATAACCCCAGTGTTAATGGCGTGTCTGGGGCCGTCACTGTGCTGGCTACTCAAGAGAGATAGTAACAAAAATGAGTAAATTGCTTGGCACCAGAAGTGTTCAAACATCGGAAATGTATCCTGCTGTTAAAAAGGCATATTGGCTGATAAGCATAGCATAGAGAAAGAACATTTCGGCTCCACTCTTATCTAGAGAATTCTTCTATAAGTAATCATGATGATGATAACAGCAATAATGAAAAGGATCTATAGTCATTGGACTTCATATCTCAAGGAATTTAAAAGAGTAATCAAGGGGCACCTGGAAGGCTCAGTAGGTTAAGTGTCTGACCTTGGCTCAGGTCATGATCTCACAGTTAGTGGGTTCAAGCCCTGAGTCAGGCTCTGTGCTGATAGCTCAGAGCCTGGAGCCCGCTTTGGATTCTGTGTCCCCCTCTCTCTCTGCTCTTCCCCTGCTCATGCTCTCTCTCGCTCTCGCTCTCAAAAATAAATAAAAACATTAAAATAAATAAATAAAAGAGTAATCGAAGGAGGAAGGCACGTAAAATACTATCAAATGTCAGCAGATCTTCACTGTACTCCACTTTTGTTAAAAATTTTGCAATACTATGAACCATATTATGAACAGGCAGCTCCTTAGTTATAATAGGATTTTAAGCTGCATCACCACACATACAACTATAAGTCAGTTGCATTTATTCTTGTCCAAAACATGATGACTTTGCTATGTATCCCTTGTTTATTTATGGTTTTTCTTCTGTATCTTTATTGTAAACATAACAATCATGTGAAGATCAGTGTTAGCTGTCTTATGGTCTTATAGTCTGAGATAGCATTTAATAAGATTTGCTGGACCTTACTATTGAAATAAGGGGCTATCTATATAGTTTTGCGGTTAGTGCCAGAGAGGCTTTGCTCTCCAAATGTTTTTCCCTTCCCTATCACAGTGCTTCAAGTTTTACAGTTAGGATTTAATTTACTTGGGTTAAAACCATGACCCCTATATCTTTATGTGGGCTTCAAATATCCTTGAGCAAGAAAAGTTGGAGAATAAATTAGAAGGCTAGCAGTTATTGACACCTTGTGTAGTCATTTTACAAACTTGCCTCTGCCTTTCGTATCTAGCAGAGCTTAACTCAGTCACAGAGAAGTATACAGAATAAGAATATGAGTTGTCCTAAATAAGTGTTTTGATGTCTGACACCCGGGTAGCATAGGATCTCCTTGACTTTTGTATGAACCCTACTGTGGCATATGCATACCATACCTGTGACACACGTATGATATTCAGAAGTTGAGATCTCATGTTGTCAAGGCACGGATGAAAAACCTTTACAAACCTTATTTGAAAATATTTTCCAAAAAGAGGATACCATTTATTTTAATATTTTTGAAACATGAAAGCAGTGTTTAAAAATAGATAGAAGGGTTGGGGAGCCTGAGTGTTTCAGTCAGTTTAGCCTCCAACTCTTGATTTTGGCACAGGTCATGATCCCGGGGTTGTGGGATCCAGCCCCTTGTCGGACTCTACGCTCAGCATGGACTGACTCTTTCTCTCTCTCTCTTTCTCTCCCTCCCCCTCCCTCTCTTTCCCCCACTACCCCCCTTTTCTCTCTCTCTCTCTCTCTCAAAAACAGATAGAAGGACACATGTGTGAGCACAGGGTGTTGTAAGTGATGAATCACTAAATTCTACACCTAAAACTTTGGAGAAAGACAAAAATTAAAAATTGATAGGAAGATTAGATTTAAAGCTCTGAAATTTAAATCAGATTTTCTAGTGAAAGTACTATCCAATCATGATTCAATAATAGAATATAAAAGTGTATGCTTCTGTCCCTTCTCACTCCTTTTTCCTAATTTGAATTCTCTCCTTTCCTGCCACAGAGTCAAGTGCATGGGTAGGGTATTACTGAAGCTAAGTGTTGAAAATATTCTCTGGGACTTAGAAATTAATGTTATGCTTCTAAGCCAACTTCTTTGACTTAATACAAAGAAATATCAAAGCAAAGTAACATAGCAAATGAATGAAGGTTCCTGCCTTTTTTACACAGGGACATTTTTTATTTCATTATTATAAACTAAAGTGTTAAAATTTTTTTAACATTTACTAATTTTTGACAGACAGAGACAGACAGAGTGCAGTCAAGGGTGGGGTAAAAAGAGAGGGAGGCACAGAATCCGAAGCAGGCTCCAGGCTCTGAGCTGTCAGCACAGAGCCAGACTCAAGGCTCAAACTCAGGAACCATGAGATCATGATGTGAGCTGAATTTGGGCACTTAATGAACTGAGCCACCCAGGAGCCCCTACAATGGCTTAAATAAACAATTGTTCTGGATATCAAATAGAGATAGAAAAAAATCTTAGCATTATTCCAAATTCAGATATTTTTATGGACATTCTCTAATATTGAATTCAATGATGATGTTATACAATTATAACTAGTTTGTCCTTCAGACTTTATGAGTACAAAACATTATTCAATGATAGTTATTTTATGCTACTTTTGTGAGGTTCCTTTTGTTTGTTTGTTTTTATGTTTTCTGTCTAGGTAGATGTTAAAATAATGACACAGTTCCTGATGACGGGGGCACCATGTCTGTTTCTCATATCATAGAAGGTACTCACTTGTTGAAGGAGTACATTCTCCTGGTCTTTGTGAAGTCCTTGCCTTTTTGATACCAACTAAATAGTATAAAGATGTTACTATCGCCGGAAATAATGAAATAAGATTAGAAGTGTATCCCATGGCTGTAAAAACTGTGCACGGCACAGCCCATGTTTACCTTGAACAGACTGCTAGATTTATGCAATTTTGTGGGTTCTGAATAAGGTAAAAAAAAATTATTTTAACACAGGTGCTTCTCATTTTCTTTTCAGGGAAACCTTGAATGCTCCATTAAGCATTGCTATCACCTTTTGGGTGCCTGGATGACTCAGTCGGTTAAGCACTGGACTCTTGATTTCTGCTCAGGTCATGATCTCACGGTTGGTGGGTTCCAGCCCCACACTGGGCTCTGCACTGACGTTGCAGAGACTGCTTGGGATTATCTCTCTCCTTCTCTCTGCCCCTCCCTTATTATCTCCCTCCTCTCTCTCTCTCTCTCAAAATAAATAAATAAACTTAAATAAAAATAAAAATAATGCTATCATCTTTGAGGCAGGATGTAAACAGTACTTCCTTTTCCAGACATTGGTTTATTTTGATCAGATATACACTTAAACCTACATATTCCACACACACACACATATATAGGTTTTACACGGGTGATTTCTAAGTATTGAAAACATCTATTAAATAAACATGGTACACATAATGTTAGATCCGCTTTTATATTAGGGCAGCCATACTATTTTTGAAAACTAAAAATTCTTAGCCCAGTAAGTCAGATGTATAAAACATCTCAGAAGAAAAAAAAAATCAGTGGCATGGCAATTAGAGTTATTACACAGCCATTGTGAAACTGAAGACTAGTGTACCGCCATTCATCAAAATTGATTTATTTCTCATATAGGTGTAGTTAGAATTATCACAGGTGGGCAGATTAATAGTGCAAATCCATTATACTCAGAAGCTGTCTTTTTGGTAGTGGAAATCATCAACAGACATAAACGCTCACCGAAACCAGTTAATCATCAACTAATGTCACAAACCCTGCCGTTAATAATTTTTGTATTAAACGATAATGTCCCAGTGAATAGATATATTCTTTGAAAGGGAGTGGACCTTTTGGAGAAACCATTAACTCTTAATGTCCAGCCTAGTAAATTGTTACTGCAGTGCACCCTTGTGGTAGAAGTGAGACAGTGCAGCTTTACAAGAAAGGATGAGAAATGCTTACTAGCAGGTGGGTGATTCTCACTCAGATCCAGAGATTTAAGTATTCCTGGGTATGATGATGGTGTAACAAATAAAAATCTCCTGAATTTCTTCAAGCATATGCATGGGTGCACCTATGTAAATACCTATATAATTATTTAATAGCGATAAAAATATAGCAGGAAGAAGATACAGGATGTGGATGACTAGGATGAAGTAGTAGAGAGAAAATGGTTCCCGTTTTGATGTCAGCATCACTTGTTTTCTTTTCTTTTTTAAAATTTTTTTTAATGTTTTATTTATTTTTGAGAGAGAGATAGAGACAGCATGAGCAGGTGAGGGTCAGAGAGAGAGGGAGACACAGAATCTGAAGACAGGCTCCAGGCTCTGAGCTAACTGTCAGCACAGAGCCGAATATGGGGCTCGAACCTATGAACTGTGAGAGCATGACCTGAGCTGAAGTTGGACACTCAACCAACTGAGCCACCCAGGTGCCTTGAGACTTGTTTTATTTTCATTTTTATTTTTTGCTACTGTGAATAATGCTGCTCTAAGTATTTGTGTCATTTTTTTTAACGTTTATTTTTGAGAGAGAGACAGAGACAGAGAGAGAAAGAACATGAGTGAGGAAGGGGCAGAGAGCTAGGGAGGTACATAATCCAAAGCAGGCTCCAGGCTCAGAGCCGTTGGCACAGAACCCTACCCAGGCTCAAACACACAGACTGCGAGATCAAGACATGAGCCCAAGTCGGATGCTTAATCAACTGAGCCACCCAAGCACCCCCAGACTTGTTTTAAATCCCAGATTGGGTAACAAGTTGAGCTTGTATTATGTGAAGGATTTGTTTTGAGGCTCAGAAAAAATATGTAAAGTTTTTCACGGTAATTCCTTCAAACATATTATATTGAAGGGAATGGAAACTTGTTTGTTTGTTTTTAAATGTGGAGTTTTTGTGGGGTGACAGATGCTATCAACAGCTTCTTTTTTAAAAAAAAAGTATGTATGTATGTATGTATTATTTATCGAGTAAGTGAGGGGGAGTGGAGAGAGAGAAAGAATCCCACCAAGTGCAGAGAGAGAGGGAGAAAGAGTGCAGAGCCCAGAGCAGGGCTCCAGCTCACGTGAAGGGGGGCTCCAGTTCACCCGATGCAGGGCTCCGACTCATGAACCATGAGATCATGATCTGAGCCGAAATCTGATGCTTAACTGACTGAGCCAAACAGGTGCCTCTACATAGCTTCTTATTAACTAGATTTTGAGAGATTTCTTTCTTTGTATCATCTGTGCTCCTCGTTGGCCTATGGATAACACTCACCCATGTCTTCATTCTTTTTTTTTTTAATGTCATTTCTTTTTTTTAAATTTTTATCCAAGTTAGTTAGCATATAGTGCAACAATGATTTCAGGAGCAGATTCCTTAATGCCCGTTACCTATTTATCCCCTCCCCCTCCCACAACCCCTCCAGTAACACTTCATTCTCCATATTTAAGAGTCTCTTATGTTTTTGTCCCCCTCCCTGTTTTTATATGATTTTTGCTTCCCTTCCCTCATGTTCATCTGTTTTGTATCTTAAAGTCCTCATATGAGTGAAGTTGTAAAATATTTGTCTTTCTCTGACTGCCCATGTCTTCATTCTTGACTTTCACAGAATTGACATTATTATTCACTAGCTTTATCAGAAGCAAGTGTCATTTCATGATAGGAAAAAGAAACTAGCCTTTACCTATTTCTTGTCTTTTTATCTACCCTACTCTTCCCCATCCCCGTCATTTTTCTGGGAAGGTCCTTTCTAGTCAGTATACGGCACAGCCGTGTTTGGGCATGGCTCTGCTCCTTGGCCACAGTAATGGGAAAGGAGGGGAATCCCGGAAGAAACTGACTTAGCTGGTACTTTTGAGAATTTGGAGCTTTGACCAGGAAATCTGTATCCTGGTATGCTTTTCCTCTAAGTAGAGAATGTGTAAACATAGTATCTTTGACCTATGTATCCATTTGTTGTATAATTATTGTATAATCTAAGAGGACATTTCTCATAGGACTCTGTAGGCCTTTGGGCAGGCAGTTGGCTTTGTCCAAATACTCCAAGCCATGTAACATCCTTTCCCCTGAATGTTATGTTCCTCCAGCAACACAAGCCCGACTTCCTGTGAGAATCAGAAAGCATCCCTGTTCTCTGTTTCAGGTCACCTCTGCAGCACAGTAAATACCCCAAGTTGAGAGACATTTTCTGTATTCAAAAAAATTTTTAATGTTTATTTTTGAGAGAGAGAGAGACAGAGAGTGCAAGAGTGGGAAAGGGCAGAAAGAGGGAAAGAAAGAGACACAGAATCCAGAGCAGGCTCCGGGCTCGGAGCTGTCAGCACAGAGCCCGATGCGGGGCTCAAATTCACAAACCACGAGATCATGGCCTGAGCCAAAGTTGGACGCTTAACTGACCGAGCTACCCAGACGCCCTGAGGGACATTTTCTAAAGGACACCATGTGGTCAATCCTCTAACTTAGTATCTCAGAAAATTGTTATTGTCATTTGCCGATTGTTGAGCAATTCAAGAATTCAGACAATGATTTCTGCATCTGTGGCACTTGGTTATTCTCTCACCACTGCACATTGCCGGCACGTGTCTCTGAGAGTTCTGTGACTGACTGGACTCCCGAGCAGTAAAGTCTGGCTTCCCCACTTTTTTCCATTTCCCCCAAGATACCTAATTCTTGTCTGCTTTGAATAACTGCAGCAACGGTATTCTTAGGTACCTGTTTCAAAAGAGGCACTGCATCCCCACTGACTAGCAGCACGTAGTAGTAAAGGTCAACTTTAACAGAGGGGATTGCAGTCAGAACCAAGGGAGAGCTTGAATGTGGTGATAAATTCTAGACCAGAAAGTTTGAATTCTTTTTTTTTTTTTAATTTTTGTTTGAGAGAGAGAGAGAGAGAGCGTGAGTGGGGAAAGGACAGAGAGAGAGGGGGACAGAGGATCCAAAGACGGTTCTGAGCTGACAGCAGCAAGCCAGATGTGGGACTTGAGCTTACAAACTGTGAGATCATGACCTGAGTCAAAGTACAACACTCAACCCACTGAGCCACCTGGGCACCCTGGAAGGTTGAATTCTAGCTAGTCTTCCCTAAGGCCCAGTAAAAACACTAATATTTCGTATTATAAACACTCTTCAGAGGAAATCAAGAGAGGAAGTAAATTCTCCACAATTCCCACTATGTAATTGTGTATTTTAAAGTAGCTCTTTATGCTGCAAGTAATTATATAAGCATTTGCTTTGCTGAGTCATTTTATTTACATACAATATTGAGGGATTCTCTTTATTTTGCTATTAGGAAACATGCACGAAGAAAAACTTTTCACTGCCCATCTGCTCCTTTTTTTCATCTAATACAAGAATTCTCTGTTATGACAATCTGTTTGTCTCTGTCTCTGTTTCCTTCACAGGCAAACATTCTGACATAAGAAGTGACAAAAATGGCATCCACAACTTTAGAGATCTATTACCAGTTGATTTGATTCTCTCTCTTTTTGATGTTGTCTCATTTGCTCAATTGGTGACTATTTTAATTATTGTAAAAAATACAGCTCCAAATTAAAGATGTACATCATTATAAAACAGATAAAACAAAAAGGGAATAAGGGTTTTTTTTGCAAAGCAATACAGCTAAATTTGAACTGTAATCAATGAAGCAAAAACTATTTCCAGTAAAAGTTATTTAACTGTAATTAAATTACATCACGTGCTATTTCTTGTTTGCCTATGCCGTGATCTCCTAGTGTGTAATGGTGTAATTCCACAGTCATCTGCTTGGCCTGGAATGCTCTTCCCTCAGTTTATCTCCTCAATTCATATCCTGTGGTGGATGTCTGTGCTTCTGCCCAAGCAGAGTGTCTTTGCCCCTTGTCTCTCACTCTTAGCATCTCCCTGTCCCTGGTGGACACTGACTTCTGCCACTGTGCTGCCATCACCATTCATTCCCCTCATACTACATTCGATGCATTTGCTTCAAGTTTTCAGATCGCTTTGAGCTGTCTACAGTTTGACCTGAAGTGTCTAAAAATATCCCTGCCCGCATTAGACCTCCTTTGGATTTACCAGCCTTCATTTTCAATTTGACCACCTCTCCAGCATCTTCTCTCAACCCCACATCAAAAGTCTTTGCATTGACAGACTGCATTCTTCTGCTTCAGACCAGTTTTTTTTTTTTTTTTTTTTGTATTACATATCACAACCCCTTAGTGAGTTATCGAGTCGATTTAGTGGGTTGTAAATCTTTAAAAAAAATGAAATGGAAAGAAATAGAAATTATCAATTTATAAATGTGTATATGTGCTAGCTTATCATGTAAAATAGATTTACACTTGTGCTGTGGGTCTTCAATGTTGGAAAGCATGACTTTAAGTGGGGACTGTGATTTCAAATTGCCTCCATACTTTCCAGTAATCACTTTCACTTCCCCTGCCTCTCACTTCAGCTCTTGGTACATTCTTAGATTTTCCTGACATAACAGTTTGTTTCAAATTTAAAATCACCTTCAGGCTCTACCCCATATTTTCACTCATCTTAGATAAATATATCTTGTGAGATTACCAGATTTAATGAATACGACAGAGGATGCTCAGTTATATTTGAATTTCAGATACAAAATAATTTTAAGATGTTTGTCCCAATATTGCATGTTTATGTGGGATTCATATTTAATTGGGCATGCTGTGTTTTATCTACCACCATAAATCCTATTTAAGAACCATCACAGACCCTAAGGGCAGAAAAAAATGCAGTGCCTCCCCTCAATCTGTAATTCAAAGTAAAAACAGTCATAGCCCCAAATACGTGTAAGGATGATCTGAATTTGCTGTGTTACCCTCAATTGCTTTTTTTATTAGAAATTAAATTTCTCCAGTTGTGAAAAATAATAAAATAAAAAAAAATCATAAAACCCAGCGCTAGGTATTCCTTTCTGGGCCATGCCACCCCCCTCAACTAAGTGAAAAAAGCAAAGAGAGCTGATGAATGATCCAAGAAGAAAGAAGATGATCACAAAAGAAAGAAGGAAAAGGAAAAGTGGACCATGCTTTGACTGAAAATAGCAAATGATGATGGCACCAGAGTCATAGCAAATCAAGCCATAGTGCGGGAGTCTGAGGAACTCAATGGGATTTCTGTCAGGGTACAGCCATGACTTTGGGGATGGGGTGCAAATGCAGCATCAACCTGGTTTTGGAGTTGGAGACATTATTCAGGTAAAGGAATGCAGTTGGTCATTTCACAGGCATTTAGGGGTCAGACAGATACAACATAGCACCCAGATCTTTCTAAACAGTACTTAGGGTTTTGAAGCAAAAGTTGTTGAGGTCCATGGTGAATGCAGTTTTGTTGTAGGTTGGCCAAATGCCTGCCTTTTAGGCTATTTGAATATTACTATACATGCACTTTTTATCTGAGAGCATTTATGTTGAGTCATGATGAAAGCATTTTTCAGAATGACTTTAGAATGAATCAAATAATTAGTAATAGGTGATTCCAATAATTTGATATATCCAGACATGTAGTAGTGTAGAACCATATGTAGAAGTATTCAGGGATAATTATACTGTCAGTGCAAATGTTTAGGTGAAAGATGAAAATGTTTTCATCTTTGTTTTTTTCTTTTTTTTTTTGAGAGAGTGTACAGGTGAGAGGGGCAGAGGGAGAGAGAGAATATTAAGTAAGCTCTGTGCTCAGTGTGGAGCCCAATGTGGGACTCGATTCCATGACCCTGGGATCATGGCCAGAGCTGAAATGATGAGTTGGATGCTCAACTGATTGAGCTGCCCGGCTGCCCCATAAATGTGTTCATATTTGATAGACAGTTTCCATATGCACCTCTGCAAACTAGTAATTATCTCTGTAGAAGTACAATGATGTTTACTGCTCATCTTTTCTCATGCATGAAATGGGTGAAAGAGAATCCATATAAATATAAGAGCAGACCACTGGCTGGACATTTCAATTTTGCAATACATCTAGAAAAATGTCTGAGCCAGGTGTTATAGTATTTGCAGGCTTTTTTTTTTGTTCTAATTCCTTCCTCTCAAGTGTGTTCAAAGATACACAATGTGTAAAGTAGATAAAAGCAGAGTAGCCCTTGTTTAATAGAAGATACTACCCTTGTACTAAGACTTCCCTTTCCCCAATAGAGGTCTCTCTGGACTATCATGTGCTGCTATTTCTTTATGAATCAGGACATATGGGGTCTTTAGATTTATAGGCTTTATTCAGTTATCTTTCAATTTTGTTAGTTTTTTTTTTTTTGGAAAAATTTATTTATTTTGAGAGGGAGAGCACGTGAGCAGGGGAGGGGCAGAGAAAGAGGGAGAGAGAGAATACCAAGAAGGCTCCATGCTCAGTGCAGAGCCCACAGCGGGGGTTGATCTCATTACTGTGAGTGAGATCATGACCAGAGCTGATATCAAGAGTCAGGTGCTTAACCAACTGAGCCACCTGGGTAGCCCTAAATGTTATTACTTTTTAAAAATGCAATTCTATAGTTGGATTATCCATTTATGTACACTGCAGGTGGTTTGTGATAGAATAGCACAATATTATATATCACAGTACCAAATGTAGCAAGATAAATTTCACTAGCAGACTACTTCTAATTTATTTTTTGTTCAGAATCTCAAGAAGGTTCATAAGAGAAGATATCAAAAGTTTGGCTCCCAGGGCAAATTCTTCCATAAGTTACTACATGGTATCCAGCAACAAACATGGCTTTAATTCCAGTGAAATAAAAGTATTATCACTATTCTCTAAATTAATTTTATAAAGTGAAGGCAAAAGTAATTTTAAAAATAGTATGATTAGACCAGTTTTATTTGCTCGGAGGCTCAGAATCTGAAATGGAGCAAACTATATACCAAGACATCAAGCTGAGAAGTAACACAACTTATAATGAAATTCAGCACCTGCCTACTACTTTTACAAATTACTAATATTTAGCAACATTAATTCTGTTTTGTGTTGTTTGTGAAAACCTTAGTGAACCTGAGACAAAATGGTGTGATTTGGGTTGATAAATCTTTGGACTTTAGCTGTTTTGTCTTGCTTTAAGAAGCGTGTGCTAATGCTTATCATTCGCCAGCATCATACAGTGTCTCCATTTCAGCTCACGTGTTAGGCTTGACTCTTAAACCAAGAATGACTTCTCTACTGGTAAATTTCCTTCAACAGTTAGAATGCTTATTCCTTTAGAAACAGGCTACTCATACTCCTTCTTGTACATTCTATTAAAAGCAGAAGCCCCGTGACTTTTGTTCCTGGCTGTTAAATACGACAGCATTGTCTCAAAGACATCACTTTGGCCACGGGTTCTGCTCAACAGCTCATTTCCTGCAGGTGGAGCGGTCCATCGTTCCTGCACAGTCTGGTGTGTTTCTTGTGGAACTTTGTAACCTGAACCAAGGTACAGAAAATTCGACTGCCCCTTGTATTGGGAATGTCACCCCAAGCCAGTTAGAGCACCTTAATCTTACAAAGAACCTCACACTGGGGAACATGAAAAATGTTTCAGCATGTTAGCCTATGCTATGAAATTAGTATTCCAACTCTTTATGGATGAGACCATCTCTCTCTCTTTCTTTTTGAATGCTGATAAGCAGGAGAGGCTATAAAATACAGTGATTAAAGGGATAGTCTCTGAAACCAGCTTGTCACCTGAATACTGTCTCTTCACTTGTTCCACAAGTTTTACAACCTCTCTGGAACTTAGTTTCCTCATCCTTTAAACAGAGATGACAGTGGTGATATGATAGTAATCTCTTCCCTGGATTGTTGTGAGGACTAAAGTAGAAAACCCATGTAGAATCCTTAGCATAAGCAGTTTTTAAGGACTCAATTCATGGAAAACGTAAATGCACATGTATTGCTCAGGAAACATTTCCTTTTGTATAAAACAGGAGGAGTGAGTTATAGTTGGCATATATTGAATGATATCTTCATTTTGAAAATTGTCAACTCTGTACCATTTCAGGAACCAGAGTATTGTGGACATATATACAAACTGAGTACATTTGGAACACTTTTCTACTGAAAATATTCAGAAATTAAACAGTTAAAATTAGAGAAGAAGAGGCTGGGGACTGAGGAAAAGAGACATAGAACAAAGAACCCTGTTTTAAAATTCTTCTCTGTTAGCAATGCTGCTATCACAATTTTATGGCTTGGGTTAATGAGCTAAACTTGCATCTTCTAACTGTGAGACACACAGTCTGAGAGAAAGTACAGCAAAGCGGCAATTTGTTATTATATTATTTTGATTGATTGATTAACTTCTTCAGTCTTTCTAACTCAGTGTTACTTCAGGTATTCAGATCTAGCTAGAAAAGGTTTACTTTTGAAGACAAAGCTCTGCTCTTCAAAAGTAAATTTAAGAAAACTTAAAGAATTATGTTATTGAATTTATAAGATAAAATTTGCAAATCAATTTAACTATGGTTGACCTTTTAAGTTTCTTTTTTGATTTTTAAATTAATTTTTTAAGAGAGAGAGAGAGAGAGCATGAGCAGGAGAGAGGGGCAGAGGAAAAGGGAAGGAGAATCTTAAGCAGGCCCCACCCTCAGCATGAAGTCTGATGTGGGGCTCAATCCCGCAACCCTGGGATCATGACCTGAGCTGAAGTCAAGAGTCAATGCTCAACCAATGGAGCTACCCAGGCGCTCCTATTTGGATTGCTGACATTTTTGCCTTAACAGAGCTGTGTTGAGAGGAAGCCCAGAATTTGGCTTTATAATCGTAAAATTTTGAAAAATACAGTTTCTTTTTTCTTCAGAGTGGCAGGGACAATGGCAAAGTAAAATGCCCATCCTCTTTTCAGTCATAAAATTTGCCAGTAAACTTTTCAGAAATGAGTCCCTGATTTTATTTTTCCATTGTTGTTTTAACCCACAAGTGGAAGATCAATAGCAGTGCCTCTTATGGGACTTGATTAATAGGTCTTCATTGGGTGGATCTGTTTATCATTAGATTACTAATGCCATACTATCTTTGCTTTAGAGGCCAAGTTTATTGTTTAATCTATCAAAAGATGCCCCAGTTCAATTATTTTTATGTAGAAATATTATATTTTTTGATGGGAGAGGTCATTTCTACACCTAATTTGTGATAATTTGGTTCATGATATTCTGCACTGTTGATGAAAAATATAATATTTTCATTGAAAAGAGTGTTAATAATGTCCAATATAGAGAGGAATTAAGGTCTTTAGAAGTGGTAAATAATGAAAAAAAAATATGTTGGGACCCAACATCCCCGCCCCTCAACCACAGCCAATTCAAACTTAATAAGAGCAGCAACAACAAATCTTCCTCCATAATTCAAGTTTAAGGAAGTTTCACAAGTGCTGACTTTGTCCTGTGAGGACACTTCGATAATTCAGGTGTTTTTGAAATCTACAGTTAAGAAAAATCTATTTCAATGTTTCTGCTTTCTTTTGACCCCAAGTATTTGGGAGATCTGATCTTGAATTTCAGCTCTTTGCTTTGTCTTTTGTTACATAACAATGGCAAGTCATTTCATCTCTTTTTACCAGTTGATCCACTTATCAAAAAACTACTGTAAAATCTGGTTAGCTACTGTCTAAAATAATGAATGCAAAAAGTCAATGAAAAATGTAAAGCATACAAACCTAAGAAAATAAGTCTGGATTCATAGGAAAAACATTTCTGAGAAAGAGATGCCTCACAGCTGTTTACATGTTAAATAATGTTTGGTATTAGTTTATAAGTTTCAGTGTGGCTTGATTCTAGTCCTTCCTTTGGATGTTAATTTCTTTTATAAGCAATATATGTGGCTTGTCATAAGGCACTTGTCCTCTTAGTGTTTAGTGCAGAGAGAGCAAGACTAATATCCGTTCATGTTATGTTTTACTTCTTATTACTAAAAAGATACAGTGTTTCCTCATGGACAAATTCTAAGTAAATACTCTCTCTCCTTCCAAAATATAATTCTAAGAACACATTTTCAGGTGACATGTTATCCTTATCAGTGTTTTAGAAAATGTTCCGTACTCTGTATTCAATGCTCAATTTCTATCCTAGAAACAAATAAGTGATTAGATTTGAAGAGTGGGTCAAGGAAATAGACATTATGAGTGATTATAGCATTTCATATAATTAATTATAGTATTAGTAGAATGGTATTTCAAGTGTTTGAATCAAAATATTTTTCAATTTTCCTCCCTTCTAGGTTTTATTTGCAACTACTGTTACATACCGCATGAAGGATGTTAGGACTTTGATAAATGGAGAGCCTAGCAGAACACATCCCTGAGTTTTATCACCGTTTATGAATGTCTATTTAAAGTTGATTTAGCACTTCAAACATTCACTCTCAGCAAATCGAAACAGGGCCTTTCATTAGAGAGGGAACCATAAGGGCATTTTGCCCCTGCCTCGATTTCTAAAGAGGCTTCGCGTGTGGGCTTTCAATGTTATCTCTAAATGGGGTTACAGGAGGGTACTGAGAGGATCAAAAGACAGGGCTTTAATTATGGACTGTATTTATTCAAATGCCCTATAATTTAAGAGCTTTTTAAGAATATTTCTTCATTTTTCTGAATATTCTAAGAACTTCAGCAATGAAGGTTGCCTAGGATTCTTAATTTCAAAGAGGCCTGCGAGGGAAAATTCTAGATAAGGAGAAAGAAATTATTTTGCTTCTTCACCTCCATGGCAGGAGAAATATTATTCCAGAAACGAGTGTAAGATGTGAAGAGTCTATTCGGAGGGTCTTTTCTCCCTGTGCTTAAGAAGACTCCGAGGTCTGTGAGCCCCAGTGAGTGTGGGGTGGGGAAAAAGGATTCAAGGAGAGTAGGGTGTCTTGGCACGGCTCCCCATAAAATGGATTCTGAACACCAAGAAAAACACCCCCAAATAAGTGCTTTGATCCACTTATATAACATGTGGTGACATGGCAAGTGCTCTGCCAGAATAACACCACAGAGAGTAATGTGATAAAATACTTGCTAAAATTTCTTTTCTAAGATGCACCGCGGGACTTTATATTTTTTTCCATGCCCACAGGTACACATGAACACAAACATATTTGTGACCATTACGGTGGCTTGTTTTTCAGAGGTAAACTATGAAAAGAAATGTAATATGATTAATAATGATTCTAAAACACTTGGTTTGGAGCTAAGTAACTTACTAGGGCAAGTAACACAATTGGGCCAGGTCAGTGATAAATCTGTCTCAAAGGGATTCCTACGCACCTTATTAGCACTGGGAAAAGGGAAGATTGTGGAGAGCATAGGGACCTGGAAGCAAACACAGGGTGTCTTTAACTCCACATTTACCCGTCAGTTTTTCAATGGAAGGTTTCTCTTTTATATAAGTAGATAGGGTGTATAGTAGAAATCCTTTGAAAATCAGTAGAACATTCTGCTCAAATCCTATTTGTTGAAGAATTTACTGGGCAGCCCAATCAGTTCCAGTGGACTATAGCTCCATGTAAATTAACATATTCAGGTCAGGTATGCATCATGGACTTTTTTTTTGTTAAGTTCTGAATTATTTTAATATAAGTTTTTGGAGAGTCAGAAAAAATAAAGATCTGCAAGCAGATTAATAGATCAGGCAAAGGTGTGAGTTCCTTCTATAAAACAGATGAATAAGAATCAAATGTGTGTGTGCGTGTGTGTGTGTGTGTGTGTGTGTGTGTGTAGTTAGGGAAATAGTATAAGACAAAGACAAAGTGAATGAGAATTTAATTTGTGTATTATGTTTCCTTATTAAATAACGAATATAAAATAATTTGATGCAGCGCACCTGGGTGGTTCAGTTGGTTGAGTGTCCAATTCTTGGTTTTAGCTTAGGTCATGATTCCAGGATTGTGGGATAGAGCCCCACATTAGGCTCTGCCTAAGATTTTCTCTCTCTCCCTCTGTCCCTCTTCCCCACTCTTGCTTTCTCTCGCTAAAAAATAAAATAAATGAAATAAAATAGCTTGATGAAATACGTTCAAGTTGTTCTGTTTATTTTTTCTCTCACAATTCTCTGTACAGTATGAAGTATTTTTAAAAACTGGGCAACATATTAATTTACAAATGCGAGCAAATTAAAAACCCTAGTTAAAAAAAACCTTGATTTTAATTACCTGTATATGGATCATCCATGATGGATTTTAATTGTGGACTTGTGCATTCTCTTCGGTATTCTTATGGCTTTTTTGCCCCGATCTAGGATAAGTGATACAAACTGATATTATTATTAAATGCAAGGCAAAGTTTGCTTTATAGTTTTGTATTTTAGTGCATGGGGTTTCTTCAATGTTGTGCTTTTTGTACAGCATGAATAAGTAAAAGTTGACCCCATCACCATTAATGGAATTGGTGTAGACTTGTACTCAATTATAAACAAAGTGCATATTTCCTTTCTACAAACTTAAAGTATGGTAGTGTTCATAACAGCTGTACATGCACCTGAGAAAATGTCTGTGGCGTTTATGTCTCACTTACAGCTCAACTCACTTTTTCTTCTTCTTTCTGGTGTATTTCATGTACTGGTGTTAGTGCTGTAGTGGAAGATTGATGCCCTCCATCACACTTCTTATTAGCACTGTCCGAGTCAGTGTCTGCTTTTATTTAGAGATATTTAACAATCTATCAGCTTCACTTCAGAAGTTATTTGCTTTGATGAGAGAAATACCTTGGATTTTGAAAAATTAATATTTTAAAAATGACTGACAAGAGTATTGATTCCTAATGGGATTCTAGATCATGGCTCTGAAAATAGAAACTCTATAGAGTATACTGGAGAAGCTTGCTCTGATAATCAGCCTGAGCTATTGTGGACATAAATTTTGAAACACTGACATAAAATAAATGAAATAAGTGGCCAAAATGCATTTCCAAGTGTGTCATTTTCTGTGGAAGGGATGATTCACTGCAGCAAATATATACATGAGTTCTCTTAGAATTTTCTGTTATTTTTACTTAAAATTGTTTTGAAAAGCCATACTGAAGAAATGCTTTTTAATGCAAAATCCAAAGTTTAGTGTTTCTAGTTGGGGCTAAATTTTTAAAAATATATGTAAAATTGGATAAAACTTTGATGGTGCTAGCTGTAAGTTTAAAGAACAATGTTGGCAATTTTTCATAAGGAAAATTCGCTAGACTATCTTCACACTGTGATTACTTTTCCTAAAAGAAATGCAGAAACATAAACAGATATGCATCCAGATGTGGGTGATGTTTTGTTCTCCACATCACATTATTAGCTGTTCCTAAGAGAAATGCCATCAAGTTGGATAGATATTTCTTGAAATGATGCATGGTACGCAGTGCATGCTTTCATTGTGCTTCCTGCCATTATGGAATAATGCGTCTTATTGGGAAATACAGTGATCATTTCTGTTGACTCATGAGCAGTCAGCTTATATAATAACACCTCTATTTTGTGAATCATTTCAGATTTCAGAGAGCTATGCCTTCTTACCAAGAGAAGCGGTGACGCGGTTTCTAATGAGCTGCTCAGAGTGCCAGAAAAGAATGCATTTAAACCCAGATGGAACAGATCACAAAGGTAGCTGTGGTGTCAAATAGTGAGATTTAAAGTCATTTGACTCATAATGGCAATTTATATCCTGCATCTTTATAAAAATGTGGTAGACTGAAATAGTTCAACAGGTCCAATCATCTCATTGATTCAAGTCAGAGGCAGCCAATTTTGAGTATCCACTTACGGAGTAATTCTGTGCCTGTTCTCAGAAGAAAGGCAGTTTTGACTGTGGCAAATAACTTTTTTCCTATAATAATATTTTAATTTTCACATATTGTGTGTATTTCATGGCATTTAAATATATTTAGCAATGAAATTGATGTCCCATCGATATCCTTTTATATCTACCAATTCCTTATTTCTGTAAGTGATGAGTATGGTATGGAGCACCTCCACTGAAAATTTCTACGTAAAAGTAATACTTTGGCCTTAGTTCTCATTATAAATTACTTATGTGATTTTCTTAATCTATGAATTTCTCTGAGAGTTTAAAATCTCAGAGAACATTTAAATTAGTCCATTCCCATGTGTTGGGGGATGAATAGACATTAAAGAAAATGATGAAGGAAAAAATGTGCAAATTTCCTTTTTCACTCAAGTAGCACATAGAGAAAGTAGGTGTGTAGCAAAGGAGAAAAATACAAAAATACCAAGAATTGTGCTTAATCACTATATTGGATTCACCCATTGTTACCAGAGTATGTAAAAGCTTTCCCATAGTTAGAAATAACTATTTTATCCATAGCACTGATTTGTCCCATACACCTTGGTATAGTTATGTTTTTCTACCATCCATCCGTAATGCTACCAACCTCCTAAAGACTTGGTAACTAGAATCAGATTTCCATTTAACAACGTGGGCTATTCTGAAATTACAGGTAGAATAAAGTATCACTTTCACACTCATTAAAAATGTTTTATTACAGATAATGGAAAACCTCCCACTTTGGTGACCAGCATGATTGACTACAACATGCCAATCACGATGGCCTATATGAAGCACATGAAACTGCAGCTGCTCAACTCACAGCAAGATGAGGTAAAATGGAAATATCGACTTACAACTCAGAATGAAGTTTGATAATTATGACTGTCATATTAAGCATGATGGCATTTTGAAGATGGTAATTTATGTTTTAATGAAAGAAATGTGGGGCACCTGGGTGGCTCAGTCAGTTGAGCATCTGACTTCGGCTCAGGTCATGATCTCATGGTTTGTGGGTTCGAGCCCCACATCGGGCTCTGTACTGAGCACTAGCTCAGAGCCTGGAGCCTGCTTCAGATTCTGTATCTCCCTCTCTCTCTGACCCTCCCCTGCTCACGCTGTCTCTCTCTCTCTCTCAGAAATAAATTAAAACATTAAAACATTAAAAAAAAAGAAAAATGTCACTGGGATTGTACAGATGGAAAAACTCGCAGAAACTTCTAGTCCTCGACAGAGAGTACCTGTCTTAACACATCTACCTTAATGCTGTGTGGGAATTTGCTCATTCCCAAGAAAGATTCCCTTAATTGACCACCATCAAGCTAGCCTTGGTAAAGTGCTAGAAAGTTCAGGGGAAAGTATCCCAAAAGAGTGTATCCAAGGAAAATGTCCAATAGTACTCAGGCTATTTTTCCAGGAAATCACAAAAGCCAATTTAATAGGTGTTTCAAGTATAATCATTTCTCTACCATCTAAATCTTTCATATGTTTTAAATTTATTTTCGTTATACTGTATATCAGTTTGTGTACGTCTCTGTATTTTCTAGAGATAATTTGTTGTGATCTTTCTAATTTGAGGTATTTTGATGTTTCAAATAATCCTGTTTAATTTGTAGACGAGAATATAGATGTGTACTTGCTGTAATGTAATAAACACAAATGCACATTTGCTAAATATTCTTTAGGACACTAATTAACTGTCCAGTTTGGTGGAAGTATCTCAAAGATAGAGACAGAGTTGTATATAATACCCCACCAAAACTTGTAGCAATAGGGGCTTAGGAAATGCTTGTTAACAAGCCATTAATCAATAGTCACATTCAGATGATCAATATTAGGAATGGTTTCTCAGACTAATATATACACTCCTTGAAATTTCTCAAGAACAGGAAATGTGCTTAAATATTTATTTTTCAAATGTAGCATTATTTGGTGAGGTGTTATAAAATTCTTTCAAAATTACTTTGTTGAGCTGACTTTAATAAAACTCATTTTTTGTTTTCCTCTTTATTTGAGCAGGTCTAATCTTAAAACTATATTATAAAATTGTTTTATCTCAAAAAACCATTAACAGTATACTCTGTGAGAAGATCTGTATTTGTACAGTGGCAGAATTGGATTTCATATTATCAGATGGTTACATATAAATGATTAAATAAATAGTAATAAAATCTTTGGGTTAAAGATATGAAAGACAACTAAAAAATATTAATGTCTATCTCTCCTGAAGAATGGAAAGTTATTTTCATAATTTATTATATAATTGGAAAAAAATTTTAAACCTCATAAACTAGTTGGAGTTGTCAAATTATTTGTAGGAAGCTCATTTAGATGTTGGTACATTTATTTCTAGGCTAAAAAGTAAGAAAATCAACTTTGTGCCAACAGTACAGCCCACATATGCTGAATCCTTCTGGCTTCTAAAAAATCATAAGTATTTCACAAAAGGGAATAGATCCTTTTAATTTATAACTAGATTAGGAAAATAGCTCTCATCCTTACATTTTGAAAATACCAGTTGGATGTCCACTGCTTTAAAAATATTCATATAAATGACTAGATTATTTGCAAAATTTTGGAAGTTGTAATTATTGAAAGATAGGAAGGTGATTAAGTAAATTGCATTAAAAAGGAATGCAAGTGAGATATTTCTTTGTGTTCAGGTGTATTACATTTTAATGTGTAAATTCAATTTGTTCAACCAATGGTTTTTGAGTACCTTCTATGTAACTGGGACTCCTGTAGATAATGGAGATAAACTGGATAAATTGACAAAAATATTTATTAAACTTATCTTCTAATTGCGGGGTAGAAAATAAAGGAGGTAAATAATAAAAGTATGTATATAAAAAGATGCTAAATGCTATTAAGAGAAATTAAGATGGCCAGGAATGAGAATCCCATTAAGATTACAAAATATTTTTTCCAATGGAAGATCAGTGACCTTCTTATAAAATGTTGATGGAGTTTCAACCAGAATAGACTTACAGGGGGGGGAGTTTGGCAACAATGATTAAAAACTTCTAAATGTAGCTTTGGCTAGAAATTTATACTAAGGAATGTGATGTATGAAACAGCTTAAGTATTAGGATGTTTGTTGCATTGCTAATAGTAAATGATTAGAAAAATTTCCAGATCCAACAGTGAGGAATTGTTAGATTTTCACTGCCCCATATGGTAACCATTAGCTACATGTGGATATTTAACCTGGATATTAATTAAAATTTGCTGAAATTAGATTTTCAGTTCTTGAGTTGCAGTAGCCATCTTTCAAGTGTTCAGTAGCCAAGTATGACTGGTAGTCACCTTATTGCCTAGGGAATATTATAGTGTAATTCCATCAGCACAGAATGTTTTTCTGAACATTACTGGCTAAATAACCAACATTCGGGGCACCCATGGAGCTCATTGCACTGCATGTTGTAGGATCCCACCCCAGATTCTGATTCTAGACTTAATGCGTGACATGTGATGATCTGAATTTTTAACAATATCTGCACTTATGCACACTAAGGTCTGAGGTGGTGCATTTCATAGAAAGGCTAGTAAAATGGGATTTAAATTGGTTTGAGCATAAGGTAAGTGAAAAACAACAAAGAAGAGATTGTGGGAGTGGAAAACCCTTCATGTTTGATTGAGCAGCTTACACATTACTTGGTAGATTTGGATTGACTTGAATATAGCTGCAAATTTATGAGCAGAGATGTGGTACTTTCTGAAGTGGAAAGGTTAATTTAGCAGTAGTTGATGAACAGGACTAGTGGGGAAGAAATTGGAGGTGGATAGAGACTATTATTAATCATTTAGGAAATGGGAAAATGAGATCAGGACAAATAGCAATGGAAATCAGGAGTCCCCTGGTCGAGACCATTTAGAGGTAAAACCTGGAACTTGAAAACTAAAATAAAATATGCAGTGGATCGGGGATCTGAATTTCAGGGAAATGTCTTAAAATGAAAAAGACTGGGGATAAAATTATTTCTTCCAGTAAAATATTTATTCTAATTATTTAAAATTAAGCCTTAGGGAAGCAAATTCTATGCTAGTTGGCCATGGCTTTCATTATCCTAAGATTTTAATAACATAAGGAATAAAGTCAGATCATAGGATGGAAAGACTCTTTCTCTGATTGTCATGCAGAATAAAATACCCACAGAGGGAAGAATTAAGATGAATGGCCTACGGATGATCATGAATAAAATAAAATACTTAATATCATATCAGTCAAGTTTTCCAGTTCTTCACTCTTAGAAATGTTTGCTAATTTCTTCCTAGAGTTAGCATTCCTAGACAATTAGCATTTTCTCTATGTTGATAATAGAAAACATAACATTATATTCTATGTACTTTTGCCACCTCTTATTAAAATTTAGTAATTTAATCAGTTAATAATTTGAATAGAACTTACAGAATGAATACACACGCTTAGTTTTGTTAAAGCTCTTTATAAATGTAAGTAATGGGATAATTTATATTCCACTAAGGAGTAGAATATGTAATTTTCACAGTAATTTACTGTGAAAAGTAAATTATATTTCATAGGAAAACATAAAGGAAAATATTAAAGATAGTCACAGTTATTAAGACACCCATGCAAATTAGAATGGTGATTTTTTAAAAAATAAAATACACAGCAGGTTCATTGGTTATATAACCATTTAATTTATTGTCCACATTTCTTAAAAATATATGCTTATAAGAGTGTTATTTATTGATGATAAAATGTGTATTGAGTATTCATAATATACTATAGCAGTTTATATAATCATTCCATGGGCCAGATGTTGTGACCTCTTTGTATCTAGCTTTCGTCTAAACTCACACAAACATTCTGACATATATATACATTTATATACTCGTGTGTATACACACAGACCTATATAGTCAGGATGGTATATATTAGAAATGATATTTTACTGGATTATGTATAGTTAGCTATTTTTAGTGTACATAATAAATGCTGATTTTAAAGACTATGTTTATATAAAATGCACAGATACTTTATAAGCACATATTGGTCATATTTACTATTATATTTAAATTTATTTTTTGTATGTGTTCATAAAATGTAATAAATATGAATCCTCATATACTATAGAATTTCCTATGTATTCTACATAAAAATATTAAGTTTTGTACTTTTATATCTGACCTTGTTATAACTACTTTAAATATTTATATAGCCCTATGAGATTGATACTATTATTCCCATTTTATAGATGAAGAAACTGAGGCACAGAAAAGTTAGGTAACTTGCTTAAGGTAACACATCTAAGTGGCAGAGCTGGATCTGAATCAGTCTGGCTCTAGAGAAAGGAATCTAAAATATTATCTATCATAGACCCTATATATATAGTGTATATAATAAATATCTGTATCACCTACATGTGTGCATATATATGTATGTATATGTATATCGTACATACTGATAAGTTTGACGTGCACATTGAATTCTGTTATTTTTTTCTCTTTTTAACATATATATTTATTTCAGGTGCTTTTGAGTTTCTTAGAATTTAGAATTGGAGAAAACATAATGTACCAAGAGAGAGGGCATGCCGCCGGGAGAAGTCTGTGTGGCCGATTGCCCAGAGGCCTCACAGGGTGGCATTTCCTTGCTGAATTCAGGAAGAGCTAGTACAACTCAGTATACCCAGACATGATTAGACCTCTCGTAAAGGAAGGACATCAAAATCACCTTGACCTGGCCTATGGATCAGAAAGCCAATTTGGTATTCTACTAGGGTGTTCCTGTCCCCTAACTGTAGCAACTTCTTTGCTGATACCAAGATGTCATTTATGAAGCCAAAGTAACTCTTCCTGTTCAAAAAAGTTATTTTCTCAAGTGTGAGTGACTTCATATAAATCCCAGTTTTGGTATATGATAGTGGGATACATTCTTTAACTGCTCTGTGCCTCAATTTCTCAATCTGTAAAATTGGATGAATCCTGGAACCTGACTCACAGGTTGTGATAAAGATGATATGAGTACAAAAATATAAAGAACAGTTACATGTAACATAAATAGCACTACTACCACAGCTGTTGTCAAATGTTACATTCATACTAAAGTTTCAGATCTGACACTTAACAACTTAAAGTCAAACCTGGTGATGTTGATTAAATACTTACAATATGTTACACAAGTTTCTCAGGCCTTTCTGCATACAGAAGCACACCATTTGGCCAAAAATCAGTTCTCTAAGAGGAGTTTGCTTCAGTGAAATGACTACAGCAAAATATCTTAGATTTGGTTTAACTTAATTTTTGACAGATTTTGATAAATTGGGCGTTTGGAAAACTGGTAATTCAGCCACTCGGCGAACTGGCTTTTGGAAAATGGATCTTTCATTCTCCTACCTAGAACTTTTTTTGTGGTTGCAGTAAAGCATATATTCACTTGCAAGGAAAGAAGGGATGTGTTAAAACTTTGCTTTCAGTAAATGTGGATTTTCAATCTAGCCATGTAAGTTTGTCAATTATTAGAATCCATCTTGTTTACCAAGAAAAATTTTTAGGGTAAGGTTTTCTTATCACATCCTAAGATTTTTGCTTATAATATTTTATTAGGTTATTTACTTTTGGACTCAAAACATATATTTCTCTATATTTTATGTTTCCTGATTGACTGTCATAGGAAGGGCTTTACTAATTAAAAAAAATCATCTTTCATTACTTAGAATAATTCTCCAACTACATCCTTCCTAAACACATTATTTTGCCTTTTAAATCTCTTTGCACATAGATACATTGTTTGGTTTTTCATAAGCCTTGAAATTCCTTAAAGAGAGAAATTGTTACATTATTTGTTATTTCAAGTATCTGTTAATATGTAACACATTTTACTGAATTCTGTACTGGCTAAACTCTAATTGATCCTGTAGATATAATGGTCACTATTTGAATGTGTTATATTTTATGATGCTTGATGATATTTTAAAACCATTTTCAGGATGAAAGTTCAATAGAAAGCGATGAATTTGATATGAGCGATTCAACACGGATGTCAGCTGTGAACTCTGATCTTAGCTCCAATCTTGAGGAGAGAATGCAGAGTCCTCAGGCTCTTCATGGCCAGCAAGATGGTAAGCCTTTCAAACTGAACAAAGAAATTAACAAAACAACAAAAACCCAAGTCAGAATTTCTTAAAACAACAACCACCTCATGCTCTTGTGCCGATTTTTAAAAAATCTGCTCCTATGGGGACTTTTCTGTATCCTCAGTTTCCTTTATCTACTTCATTATTTTTGGATTAAAGTATTTTGCTCAAAAGTAGGGTGATAGACTGGTTTATAAACAGATGTTATAAAAATCCAAGCCTTCCTATGTTTTGCTCCCTGAATTTAAATTGTGTTTTATCAGTGTAGTTTGTGTTTCTGTGATGTTTCCTAGCTTTGGTTTCTTGGGCCATGATAATTAAGAGTTTAAAAATGATCAGAAGAGTAATTTGGATGTTTTAATTTTCCTAAAAGACAAAGTTGTAATTAAAAAACAATTTATATAAAACAATAATTTTACCAGGGCGATTTTTCTGGGGTAAGAAGATTTTTGCTGGGATTTTGAGCTACTTAATAAAGCTGTAAGAGGAAAATTGATCATAATCTCTTATTCCTGGGTCCACTGGAAACTCCTGAATTAGCCAATTGTTGTTGATAGGAAGAAAACCAAATATATAGAGAAAGTAGATCAGGCAGTTGATATTTTATGTCTACTGTTTGCAGAGATCTTTAAATATTATCTTTGTAGATTCTGTCTTTGTAAGTATAAAGTTATGTATGGAAGTAACTGTGCCTTACTAAGGTAATTGTGAATGAAAATTAGGGGTTATAAATAGAAGACAATTGTCCAATTTCACCCAACATTAGTTTAATATTCCTGTAATTAACAAGTTTGCATGAACTTTTTGAGTGTATATAGTTTTGTGCCTACATCTGTAGATAGGGAAATGAAAAAATTTCCTTGCTTTTTCTGATGATTGCTATTAAAAACCGATTGTAAAAGATTGCTGCATTTCTAGGGGTGGTTAGTGATCTGCTTTTGCTGTCAGAGCTTAAGATATCCCTAGTTTTAAGTGTACCAAAAGTTCAAAAAACAAGGTGGCAAGCATGTTTCTTTTTCACAATTCATGAGTCTAAAAGATGTTGGTGTCCTTGTTGGCATGAATTACAAGGAATGAGGTAACCAATCAGTGGCTTTAAACCCATATCTTACCTACTATAGAGTGGAGTAGCTCTTATGGTAGAAAGGGCATTTACTTGGGAAATTTGTTTCTTTTTTAATGTTTATTTTTGAGAGAGAGAGACGGGGTGCAAATAGGCGAGGGGCAGAGAGAGAGAGGTAGACAGAACCTGAAGCAGGCTCCAGGCTCTGAGCTATCAGCACAGAGCCCAATGCGGGGCTGGAACCTACAAACCACAAGGCCCTGACCTGAGCCGAAGTCAGATGCTTAACTGGCTGAGGCACCCATGTGCCCTAACTTGGGAAATTTCTAAGAATGAAATTTTTCTGGTTTAGATATAAATTATCTTTTTCTTTTAAAATCTGAGTAGACATCTGCAGAGTTTAATTTTTTTTATTAGAAATTGTATAGCATTGGGATCATAGGATAACTGAACTGTATATCATGATAAATATATTTATAGATATATCACTCTACTAATATTTGTTCATGCACTTTGCCTATTTACACCATTGTCTTTTTTAGCCTATAGTTTTGGAGAATGTAAATAACAAGAGGATGTGTCTCATGATGCAAATTCATGGTTTTTTTGATTGAAGTTGTCAGTTGTGGATATTTTGCTTGGGGATAGCTGATGTGATATAAATCTATATTGATTCTAATAAGATTCAGTGGAATAATTTCAAATAGTGTTTACTCAGAGGAAGGCAATTTCTCATCATATGTTGATGCATGCCTCAAGAATAAGGACATGGTCGTTCCTTCTCCAACCTAAACTTAAGTCTTCTTTTATATAGATGTCTTTTCCTTTCACTTCTCACTGAGTTTTCTCTTGCAAGTACTTCTTTTCTTTTCCTGCATCATAGGTTTTCCCCGGGATCAGTATATAAACATGGTGTGACAGATAAATGTCCTCTTTAGAATGCCTCCATTCATCTGATGGTGCCTTTCCATTCGGTGCCTCATTTCTCTACACCATTCCCGCTATACACTTTCAATAAATTCATTTAAAAGTTGTCTCGTCATCTCCACTTTCGCCCCTCTCCATCTTTTGCTCATCCCAGGTATGCTCTCATCCTTGCCACTCCACACTGGAGTGCTCTAGGCTATAACCCTGACCTCTTTCCTCCCCTACACTCACTCCCTAAACGATCACATTGACTCATGTAACACCCTGGTGGATCCTAGATTTGCTTCTCTGAAGTGCTGATCTCTCTCCTAGCTCAGGACAGTCTCCTCCAAACACCTAAATTTAGTATTCTTCAGAGGACTTATCACTGTATGAAATAATATTTTTCTTATATATTAGCTGTTTCTCTTCTAGAATACAAATGCCATATTAGTGAACTGATCTTATGCTTTTGATTTTCCTTTCAGTTGCTTGATTTGAGGTAGTTCTTAAATGCTCCATTATTTAAAAAAATGAAAATACAAGTTTTAACCATTACCATGATATTTTACGTAAGTTTTACATATTTTTTCTTTCGCTTTTTTTCTATTCTCCTTTCCCCTGACAAAAGCACTCTCATAGATAGTCCACATTGACAAACTGTTGTGTCATTTTATTTTTCTCTGTACTTACACACGAATACATGCATACATGAACATACCTAAACATGCACACATAAAAAAACGTATGTACATACTGAGAAAGTTTGGTTACCATTCTTTTATAAGAGTATGTTTATTTTCTCTCTCTCTTTCCCTCCCTCTCTCTATGCCTCTCCCACACTCACTCTCTCTCTCTCAAAATGATAAACTTTGAAAAAAAATATAAAAAATAAGTTCATATTATTTTCACTATTCTGTATCTTGTTTTTCTTATCCATTGTTATCTTTTAGAGCTTTCTACATGCTGCATATATATGTAGATGATGGGGGGAAAGGCATGGTCCCTAACTCCTTATAACACACAATCTAAAGGAATAAAAGTATACATGATATCAACCATGTTTGATTACTATTCAGCTAACCAAAGTGGGAAAATCACAGCCTCTGTAAAAATAAGAATTCATAGTAGTAAAATCTGTAGTTTACGTCTACCTTTCTTAAGTCAGTGGGGACTCTGGGTGCTAGACCTACATTGGATCTAGAGGTATATTACTTTCTTGTACATGGTGTATGTGATATTTGGGAGTAGTCAGAAAATAGGGACTTATGGTATAACAAATCCACTTTGGGTGGGCAATTCACATGCACCTTTAATCTAGTCCCTTCCAAAATTTCTCAACTTGGGCACTGGACACATCATTCTTTACTGTGGGGGATATCCTGTGCACTGTAAGATGCTTAGCAGTGTCTCTGGCCTCCACTCACCACATGTCACTATTAAAGCCTGTCTCCTGAATTGTGACAATCAAAAATGTTTCAGATATTTCACAAATGTTTTTAAAATATTTATTTATTTTTGAGAGAGACAGAGCATGAGTGGGGGAGGGGCAGAGAGAGAGGGAGACACAGAATCTGAAGCAGGCTCCAGGCTCTGAGCTGTCAGCACAGAGCCCTACACGGGGCTCGAACTCATGAACTATGAGATCATGACCTGAGCTAAAGTCAGATGCTCAACCAACTGAGCCACTCAGGTGCACTTTTTCTTTTTTTTTTTAATGAACTTTTTTTTTTTTAATGTTCAGACATTTTAAATGTCATATGGGGGGTGCATAATCTCCCTAAGTTGAGAACAACTGGTATAGGCAGAAAAGGCGAGCCGGGGTAAGAATCCTGTAAGACGGAGACTGAAGAGAACCCTATAAAGAGAAGCTTAGAAGTGGAGATTCGGGAAGAATCTAAGAAGCATGTTCAATCCACTTTCTGAGATAATGAAAATGTTCTATATTTGTGTGATCTACACTGGTGGTAGTCACCAGCCACACTGCAGCTATTGAGTACTTAAAATATTGCTAGTGCAACTGAGGGACTAAGGTTAATTTAATTTTATTTCATTTTAATTATTGCTAATTTAGATTAAAATAGCCACATGTGGCTGGTGAGCAGTGTAACAGACGTGTAGGTCTAGAATATTGTTTTACTCTGACTTGGCGGTTACATTCCTTTCTCTGTAGCCATGGGTTTGATGTTTCTGGAATCTTTGGAGAAATTGAGAAAAATCTCATTTTAGCAGTTAACTGGAACTCTAGTTTAATATTTATAAATATGAATAATATAACATTTTAAATTTTAAATTAAAGAGTTCTATTTCTTTAATACAACATGATTAATTTATTCCTGTAAAGAAATTAAAATAAGGTGTTGTGATTTTTAGGAATCCTTACCTATGATTATAACACAGGTAGGTATAAGTATGTCTTTATTGGGCACAATATAAAATGGAGAGTTAAAAATCCCTTTTAAGAGTTTTTCCTCACTGTGTTTATGAAAGATTTGCAATATATTCAGTACCAAGGGAAATAATATAAATTCATTGGGGGATGTATGTATATTACGCGTATTGGAGAAAGAGAGGAAAAGAAACGTCTTGCTATTGAGCTGGATAATTAGGTGAAGGTCAAAAAGACACAAACTGGAATCGAGAATTTAGAAAAGGGAAGATTGATATATAATATTCATCTTCTTTTGTTTATTTAAAGCTTATAATGCTTCCCTAAGTCAATGAAGTTTGTTTTAAGTTTATTTATTTATTTTGAAAGTGAAAGAGAGAGCAAGCATGTATACACAAGTAGGGGAGGGGCAGAGGGTGAGGGAGGGAGAATCCCAACCAGGCTCTGTGCTGTCAGTGCAAGCTCGATGCAGAGTTTGACCTGGGCCAAACTTAGGAGTCACTTAACTGACTGAGTCATCCAGGCACCCCAAACCTATTTTACCTTTAAAAAAATAGGGATTTAACTGATATATAACATTATATTAATTTCAAGTGTACAACATAATAGCTCAATATAGATATTTATTGTGAAATGATCACCACAATAAGTCTAGTTATCATCCATTACCATACAGAGTTACAATTTTTTCTTGTGGTAGGAACTTTTAGAATCTACTTTAAGAATCAACTTTGAAATATACAATACATAATTATTAACTATAGTGACCGTGCCGTACGTATCGTACGTTATATCCCTAGGACTTACTTATAACTGAAAGTTTGTATCCTTAAGCTATGTAAAACTTTTTTACAGACAAAATAACACCTGTAGGTTAAAATCATTTAAAGATTGCATAATCCCTTGAGTTAATCACAAAGCAGGAAGTCCTTGGAGCTATCATGAAATACAAGTAGCTTATCATAAAGAGGCACCCTGTGCAATGGCTGTGGTTTACAGAATTCCAAAAGGCATCCCCGGATCAAAATGCTTAAAGATGCTCTGTATTCAAGTGTTCATCAACTTGTGTCTAGTTCTGCCGTCTATTTAAATGGATTCTAAGTAGAAATGTGGTCACTTAGGCTTCTGTCCTTGAATCCAGATTCTAGAAATTCGTGAAAGCATGAATTAGCTCAAGAAAATACTCTTTTTTTCTTAATGTTTTTTTATTCTGAATTTGTATATTCTATAAACAGCTAATTGATTTGCTGTTATTGCCTGAGGTTATTTATTAAAGGATGTCTGGCAAAAGAAAGGTGTCAGATTTGAAGACAGTCTTGAAAGTTTCAGTTCAAAATAGTCAAATTCATTTGATAGAAGTATACTTTTATCAGAACCTTTTTAATTGCTTGTCTAAGTCAATACTTTATTGTATATTGCTGATAGTTTTGCAAGGTAATATTTGTACTTTATTAATCTCAAAAATGTTATTACATGACAGCAAAGGATTTCCATGTTTTTGAGTCACAACAAATTGTTGTATTTTTCCCTGATGCCCATTTTCTTAAGGTTATTGGAGTACAGGGGCACCTGGTGACTCAGTTGGTAAAGCATCCTACTCTTGATTTCAGCTCAGGTCCTGATTTCAAGGTTTGTGAGTTTGAGCCCTGCATCAGGCTCTGTTCAGACAGTGCAGAGCTGCTTGGGATTCACTCTTTTCCCTCTCTCTCTGCCCCATCCTTCTTTCTCTCTCTTAAAGTAAATAAACTGAAAAAAAAAAAAAAAAGATTATAGGAGTTAACAAAGGGAAATTGAGGTACCCCTTTAACTCTGCATATTACCTTAATCATCTTTAAACATTAGGGATTGCAATAGAAAAAAAAAGTACACATTTCCCTTTAGCCCTCAGTTTTTTATGGTTTTGGTGATGACATCACAGAATATATTGTTTTTAAGAGTGTGTTCAATGTCCTTAGATTGTTTCTTGACTCAGTGGAAAAATAATAGAGATTTTTTTTTTAGCATAGGTTTTTTTTGCAGTATTTGCTACTTCATTTATATATCAATGACTTCTTTATACATTTGAAACTTTAACAAACAACATCCTATGTGCCAGGCTGTGATAATGCTAATGTGTAGAAACAAAAAAAGAGAGTGAAGGACTCTCTTAAAGAGTTCATTAACACTTCAGTGGCTACCCATAATGGATGGAAGAGATATATTCAAGGCAACTTTTTCATTCAGATATGTGTTTGATAATTCTGTTAGCATGTAGAAATGTATAGTTTATTTGCTAGAATTTAAAAATCCTCCCTTTCTGCATAATCTTTGTGTTCTAGAAATGTTTTGATATGTTTCAGTGGGTCAGACCATTTTTGAGAAATAGGAAAAATTGAATTGGAATTTAGTGGATAACCTGCATACAAATATTTAACTATTACATATCTATCTATATATAGATATAGATATACACATACATACGTGCATGCATATATACACACAGTCATCCTTAATTATAGTAAACTGAAGTATTTTAGGTTTTACTTCACTGCTAAAAACAAGCAAATTGTTTACCATAAATATCAGTTTAGTGAAAATAAAAGAATTTATATGTTATAAATTTCTTCTAGGGTAACTAAATAATAGGTAAATATTCTGCATTCTAATCATTTGAATTGCATACCTTTGAGTAAAATCATAAGTTTTCTTTTTAAATGTGGCTCTCAGGTTCTAAAGGTCAGAAGACAGTTTCTGAAATTCAGAAATATATCTTGTTTTGTATCTTGGGGAAAAAATTGAATCTTACTGATGTCACTTAGTCTTTCAAACCCTAGTTGGATTAGAACAAATGAGTAGAACAAATATCTCTGTCTAGAATCTAGCTAGCATTAAATTCCTGTTTCAAGAATACATAGATATTTTGTTTGATAACATATCAGTCTAGAACGCTTTTTCTATGTAACAATACATAGTGTACTGGTTACACTATGTTAGTAACAAACCAATTGAAATAACATTGCTGTGTGAAATATTGTTCCAAGATTTTTTGAGCCCCTTTGGCTTCTGTTATGGGGATCTTTACCTCTCACTAAGACTTATATGATATGGCATTAACCCGCAGTCCCCCAACCCCCAAAAAAGAAAAATATTTAGGAGCAAAGTAGACAATATGAAGGCATGTCCCATTCAGGCATATCATATTAATAAGTACCTTACTTGGAGCCTTGAGCATAGTTAGGCAAGTGTAAATGGTGAGAGACCCAGTATTTCATTATTAATTCAACAAATACCTATTGAAACCTAGAATGAGCTACACAGTGGTGTTATAAGCATGAACCTGACATGTAAGGTCTAACCATATGAAATTGCCATATTGGTTCAACCTATTAGTTCAAGCTCTAAAATAACTCAAAGTAGAACATGAAGACCATGAAAAACAAACTGCTTTTGAAATTGGGATTTCTGTTTCTGAACAATGATGCATACACATGTGCATTGTGTATATCCTGACTTACACATTTGTAAAATGACCAGATTCATGGGACCACCTCAACTAGAAAACTGAGACAACCATAGGGGAAAAGTGTGGGGCCAGTGTTCCAGGCTGTACTTTTATTTTCCTCACATTTCTACCTGGCAGTTTGGGAGGGTCAAGGTAGCAACAGTTTAAAAGGTAGTCATATGGCTATAGGTATGCTCAAATGCTGTTTTTAGCCAGTGTTACCTTCTGAATTATCTTCAGAGTGAGGATTGGTATGTGTGGGTTTCAGTTAACCCTGCTTTCTTAGTTATGACAGTTGTTAACATATTGCAATTCTTTAATACTTCCAAAAATTCTCCTCTACTCATCTACTAAATTTTACAATCTGTTTGCAGTCTTGTTTTTCTGAGTATCATACGCATTTGGATTTAATTTTAGAGTACACAAGCACACAACACTCTTTTACTGCTGTGTATATGTGAATAAAATTTTATTAAAAGTATGTTCATGACGAAAATTGCATCTAATCTAGCTGAATCAGATAGTTTCAAGTAATTATTAAGGTATATAAACTGGCAATAAAAGCAATGACTATTCACCATTTAATTTAGTTGGAAAATCTAATAAAACATGTTTTTAATAAAAATGATGTAAAACAGTATACTTAATACAAAATTAAATTTAGTGTTTAATTTTTTATGATGGTGAGTTTTAATTAGAAAAGCTATTAACATTTCTTTAGGTGGAATACCAAATTCCCTGTTGATGTTATGTTGTCTTGTGTAAGGAAGGCACTTTGTTCCAAAGCTTTGTTTTCATTTAATAGTTTCTAATTGTTTAGGAGATTTTAAATAAAGCAAAAAATATTTAAAAGCAATTTCTTATATAAATCTAATAAAATATTTTATTACCCAAATAGAATCTGTTATTAATGGTATTATTCTCAATTTTTAAGTTGCATACACTTCCTGTCTTAAAATACCTGAGAATGATACAATGCTGCTATTTTTTATCAATCCAAGTAGTTCTAATGCCAAATTAAAAAATAATTTACATGAGAGATTTATTTAATTATCCTGGGTTGAGGTAGTTAACATGGGTGGTTTTTTTTTTAATCTTTTTTTAAATGTTTATTTATTTACTTTTGAGACAGAAGGGGGTAAAGGGGCAGAGAGAGAGAGAGAGAGAGACAGAGAATCCCAAGCAGGTTCTGCGCTGCCACCACAGAGCAGTACCCACAGGCCTCTGAGATCATGACCTGAGTCAAGATCCAAAGTCTGGTGCTTACCTGACTGAGCCATGCAAATTGCCCCACACAAATGAAGTTTTTAGAAAGCTTTCTCTTCATGGTGGTTGCTCTATGAATAATTATATCATAATTTTCAGAAATATAAAGTATTTTTATAGGTAATATAAAGAAGATAGTTAATTAGATGGAGTGTTTCTATGAATTGGAGGAAAATTTGATTGCTAGATTCTTTTGTAATGTTATATTGCGTGTGTGTGTGTGTGTGTGTATTTAATCATTTGAAATTGCTTTTAGGCAGTTACTCGATTTCCAAAGCAGAAGAAGAAATAGCAATTTGGCTTACCTGTAAAACATCAGTATGGGAAATATATGCTTAGTTATGCATTTACTTTAAATGCTTTTGTAGGAAATATTTTCTTGTATTTCTGGTGATAATATTTGAAAGTTTACCTTTCTCTTAAGTTAAAATGCCACTTCATATTTTACTCATGTTGCATAAGTGGTTTTTCATATAAGTGAGTGCTTGTTTAGCCTATTGATTTCAGTCTAAAGCTTGCACACTCCAGACACCAGTCTAATCTTAGCTAGGTCCTGGATCTCTGGAAAATTAAGGGAAATTGGTGAGGCTCCAGTTTCACTTGGAGTGTCTAATCTGATCAGTGAAGGATGTCAGATTAAGTTGGAATTTTACTTCTGGGTTAATTCTTTGTTTTGAGGTATTGTTCTTGTGTGGGGTCATTAACTTCATGACAGTATTCATTGGTCCATGAATGATTACATGGATCCAACATTCAATGTTTTAGCACCTCCAGGAGATGCCAAAATTCTTTTGGGACTAAGTAGCAGATACTAGACACTTTAGTCCTTGAATTTTGAGTTTTGTCTGTCTGATAATGCATACATAACGTGAGAATGCACTTGACCCTGGGAAGATGTTAGGAAGCATATATCTTCTGAGCATTTATTCACATAAAATTTGAACCTGTAAATTCATCTGTATTTTAGGATAAGAACCACTTCAATTTTACATATTTGAAAGTCTACATAGCTAACCTTTTTTTTTCTAAATTTTTGTTTTTACGGTCACCCTTTATAAATTCTCACTATAAAGTCAAAACACCATGCTGTATTTCTTTACAACTCTCTTGTTGCTAGTGTGGGTCAGCTAGTTATAACTTAAAAGAAAAACAAACAAACAACTTTAGCCTTTGGATAAAAATAATTTCAGAGTTGAATAATTTCAGGGCTTTGAAGTTGATGTTGCATAAGAGTTGTACAGAGGTAAAGCAGTTACAGAATGGTACTAAATTGACCATAAAGTCTTTGTTTACTAGGTTTACAAAGATCATAATTGGATAATAGGTTCATAAAAGGAAAGAATAGTCATAGGATATTGAAGAAAACATTTAAAAGGATATTTCATTACATTCATTATAAATTTGTAGCAGAATTATTTTCTTATCACTCTTATGTGTTTGACTGGAAACGCCTATAGGTGGGAAATGGTATATCATCTGCATTCTTGAACCCTGCCTTTGGAGCCAAGAGCAGTGTTTGACATATTGTAGAACTTAGTTTTTATAGCTGAAATAGTGTTTGAAATGTCTTCTTCGTCAGCTTGCTTCTGAGATGAAAGTGGATTCAACTCACACTCAGTCTTTCTTGCCAAACGTTACATGGGCAGTTGATTTCCTTGCCCATGAATGAATATTCTGTCCTTTCTGCATCTCAATTTGGGATTTCTGATGCCTATTGCTGTCTCCCCTGTCTTTCTCCCCAGCCCACTCAGGAGAAGTGGAACAATAAAGTAGCTTTGAGATCCTGAAGTGAATTCATTAAGGAGGTAGCATGAAGAATCTCTTAAGTGTAAATCCTAACACCTGGTTTCTAATCCTGGCTCTTCCAGTAACCAGTTTTGCAGCCTCATTTAAAAAATATTATCTTTGGGCAACCGTTCCTACATCTGTAAATAAGAAGCTCAGATAACCTCCAAGACTTATTCTAGCTCCAGAACACTCTGAATGTGCACCATTTTAGGATTCTATTTCTTTTATGTAATATTTTCTGTTATTTTTATCCTGACAAAACATTTTTCTTTTAAAGATAAATAGGACTCTGTCACTTTCTATGTATCTTTAAACTGCTTTAAGTGTTTTTTCAGGCTAGAGGAAGGGATATAAGAATGGTGTAGACGCCTCCATCCTTCTCCCTGCTAGCCCTTGCTGTCTTTTTTTTTTTAAGTTTATTTATTTATATTGAGAGAGAGAGAGAGAGAGAGATGAGAACAGGGGGAGGGGCAAAGAGAAAGGAAGAGAGAGAGAATCCTCTGTGCTGAAGCCTGACATGGGGCTCGAAATCATGATCTGAGCCGAAATCAAGGCACCCCATATCTTTGCCTTGTTTAAACAGCCATTTTATTTATTGATGTTTTTGGTTTTTATTTAAATTCCAATTAGTTAACATACAATACAATATTAGTTTCAGATATTTTATTCCAAGGTACATGTATGAGGAGTACTTGGGGAACCATGGTGATTGCTGACCACTTTCCCTCTAATCTTGACTGCAAGAATCTTCCAGAGTTATTTTCTGTCTTGTTTTTCGCTGCCAGTCTTCCATGTCTTTGGTAAGAAACTGTAATCAACACAAAGGCTGGTAGGTATTGCCAGTATGTGAAATTAATGCTCTCCTTTTCCCCCTCTTCCTTATGTACATCATTCATAAGAACCCTTCTCCCTTATTCCTTCCTAAATATATGTATATATGTATGTACATATGTATGTATGTCAAGAGAGAAAGGAAGGGGGGGTGGCTGTGTGTGTATTTGGAAAGGATGGGAGAGAGGGAGGGACAGAGGAGGAGTTAGTTTTAGTAGTTTCAACAATTATGATTATCTTCCTTCAAGCACTTTACATACATTTATCGTGAGCTCCTGAGGTACTGGAGGGTTCCCTAGGATTTCCTTTAACAGCAATATCCTTGAAGGTTTGACAACCTTAACTGTATACATTTCAGAAACTTCATGATTTTTGGCAGTCAGATATCAATCAGCCCATCTCTCAGTCTAGGGATTTATTTCACTAACATATCATTATTGCTACTACATAATAACATCCTGGAGGATATATTCTAGCATCATACAGAAGAAAAATTACAACTCATCACTGCTTAGCTCTGTTTTTATTCAAATCTATGATAAAGCAATCAAGAAAAATCAGATTAGCATTATAGGTACAAGGGAGTTTAGTACACTGAACAATGATGCTAGGGTTCTAAATTGGGCTCAGCAAGGACATGCTTACTCACTTAATGCATGTCAGCGACAGCAACAGTTTATCTCAAATGTGATGTGCATAATTCTATTTTTGAATTGATGAAAAACGTCTAGACTCTCATCTGAATTTAACCGTTGAAAATCAGATTGCTGTAAGATATTTCCAACAGAAAGTGAGGATAAGCGATAACTAGAACTTCCTTGATTCTCTGCTGTGGGGCGCTGCCCTGAGAATTAACTTTTCAGATTTTCACAACAATGCTATGAGGCATGAACTGTTGTCATTTTTATGGTAGAGATGAGGACATGGAGGGTCAATAGCTCATCTGGCATCACCCAGCTGCGGCGTGCTAGAAACAGGATCAGAACATGGACAGTATGGACCTGGAGCCCATCTCTCTAAAGAGGAGTTTCTAAGTTGCCACAAGGCCACCTCTGTCACTGCTGTATTGATCATCTTCTGTAACTTACGCTTGCTTACTCACAATATCTTATGCCAGACGGGCTCAGGTGTCCCATCATGTTCTTATTTTCTGAACAGGAAATTAATATTCTGGCTTATGTTTTAGTATTGCCTGTGCTTTTTAAACTGTCTATAATAGCCACTTGTAGATGTTTTTGCATACTTTCCTATTTTCATGCATGTAGCTTCTTTGTTTCTGCATTGTTATAAAGAAATTAAAATACTATTTCTAGCCCTTGAAATCTGTCAGTTTTATCAGGAGTAGCAAACTTGAAATCTGTTTATTTCAATAACACCTCTTGAACAATAATTGCGGTGTTTAAAATTCATATTTCTTTTTATCTGTTAAATATGTAATTGACTTTTGACAATTTCTTTCATTTTCCCTTATTCTTTCCTTGTTGGAAAGGACAATAAGAAATTATGATTGACCTCCTCTGCTGCATTCATTATTGCATATCTTCTCATTTTACTTTACTGTGCTTTATTCTAAATAATAAGACCAAGCTTTGGCAGAAAGGGGGGAAAAACCCGCTTTTCATTCATGACCATCCAATTATGCTAATAATGGTTTATCTTATAAGCTTTTTTGGGGTAACATGTCAGTTTTGCTTTGTGTGAATAACGATAAAGTGTACACTTTTTGATGAAGAGGACTGTTTTCCTGCATAAAGCATCCAGATGATAAGGCTATTTTGAAAATATCAATCATACAAAGCACATCTTAAAATAACATACTTTATAACAATAATACTCATGTTAATCTAACAAAAACATTTTTGAAAGAATGTTAAAGATTGCATAATGTGGAAAATATCCAGATTAAGTTAGGGAAACTTACATAATAATGGTATATTCAGCCATACCTAATGTGAGGAAACTTTAAAAATAAAACAACAAACTTCAAAATAAGGCTTCTAATATTATAAATTGAAATTACTGGACTTGTGTTTGTGAAAAGAACACAACTAGACCCTGTAAAGGTTATAAATGCTGATTATGAATATCCCTGAATGTTCATAGGGCTTGTTAACTGGCCAATCTGTAAATGAAACTTTTATAAATAAGCTCCAGATAGACGAGGCAATTTGACTTTCTTTTGAAAGTGTTTCTTACACCATTGTGGTGATATTATAATAATGTCATTCAGTTTAATAATCAAAGTGGTCTTTTGGGTCATATATTATTCTCATTTCAAAATTAAACCTCTTTTTGGTTTTCTTTCCATTAAACCATGCTGCTTTTTTGTTACTAAGAATATTGTTTTACCTTGTTGAGCAAGGGTTTTACTAAGAATTCCTTACAAAGAAGATTCCAAGCCATTGTTGAGGATGACAGTGGATAAGGATGTGGTATAATGGACAGCAGTAGGCCAGGGTTCATAGGACTAAAGTACAGCTCCCAGTTCTACGACATAAAATGTCCTGATGCGGGGCGCCTGGGTGGCTTAGTCGGTTAAGCGTCTGACTTTCGCTTAGGTCATGATCTCGCGGTTCGTGGGTTCGAGCCCCGCGTCGGGCTCTGTGCTGACTGCCAGCTCGGCGCCTGGAGCCTGTTTCAGTCTGTGACTCCCTCTCTCTCTGACCCTCCCCTGTTATGCTCTCTCTCTCTCTCTCCTAGAAATAAATGAAACATTAAAAAAAAAATGTCCTGATGCATGCCATTTCATATATATTAACCTAAAGGTCCTCCATTTGAAGGTAATATTTGCCTTATTAACTTCACAGAGTCTATGAAAGGAACCAATAAAATAAGATCATTTACAACAAATACTTACTGACTACCTACTAAATGCCAGAACTATATAAAGTGCTTGGAATTCAGGAGTGTGTAAAACATAAAAAAGGTCTACCCTGTTGACATTAATATATAGTCTAGTCAGGTGGGGACATAAGACTAAGTTTGTAATTACAAATTGTGACAACCACTATGAATGGAAGCAACCTCATGAGAGAGGATAGCAGTAGCACTGACTTCACCTGGCTTTGGGAGAGCTGGAAACACCGCTCTGAAAAAGTGATACAGATCCAGAAGGTGCAAACCAGTGCACAGGTAAAGAAAAGCAAAAGAGCAGTTCAGGCAGAAGCAATTGCAGGTGCCAAAGCCATGTGTTTATACACTTTAAGGTATAATGGGGGATATTTTGATGTTAAACTGTGTGTGCTTGGATTTTCAAATCCTCTTACTTCTGCTCACTACATCTTCTTTCAAGCAGAGTCCAGGGCTTTGCAAATGAACTGCCCTTAGGCTAAGCATATTAAGAAAGAATAAAGAATCAATTGTTTGGCTTTTGAGTGTGTAAGTAGATATTTTAAAATTAATAGCACAGATATACATCTGTAAAACCATGGCTTTCGCTGGCAAGATCCAAACATAGAATAGAATTCTAAGAAATTGGCTTTAAATAGGAGCAAAAGCCTGGAGTCTGAATGAATAAATTATAGAAAAGACAAGAATGCATAATTACATAAGAACTTTTGCTTTCTCTCCAAAGTTAACCTTCTTACTGTATGTGGGAAAGAGCAATTTAGAGTGATGAGCTGCAAGGTTCTCTGGGAAAAGCCTAGTGGCCATGGCCAGGGCAGCAAAGTAATTGGAATATGCTTGAAGGATAAAAGAACAGAGTCTCATTACCCAGAGTATGGTTAGGAAGACTGCAGACCTCACAGTGAGATGCCCTGTGTCCAACATGGCATGTGAAGAATGAGCAACAATAGTGTGAGGCACTTAGGCAATAGGCTGAGGGGAAACCTCATAGACCGACGTGCTAACATGGGGTAGGTAGGAAGAAGCAGCTGAGAGGTCTGTTGAACCAGAAGAATCTCTGAGGTTGGGAAGAAATATCCCAAATCTACCATATGGAAGCCCTGACAGACTCCTGGTCAACAGCAGCAGACGCCACAAGGATAGGCATCTGGTAAAGAAGTTACTCTTTCCATGGAGAAAAGTTGTCTTCCCATGGTGGACGGTGAGTGCAGAATAAATTGGCCTACTTTTTCTTCTTTCTTTTCCTGAGCTTCATTCAATATCATGTCACTGAGATCCCTAGGAGAAAGGGGAAGGAATGTGAGTTGTTAGAATCCTGACAAGTTCACAAGACAGAGTGGTTCTATGAACAAAACTTGAATTTTCACTGGAAATGTCTGAACATCCTTCAAGTAGCGTATATTTCCCTCCCTGACCAGGAGTGGGGAAATAGACTAAATTCAATTTAAAAAGGAAAATGCCCCCTTTCTGTACACTTAAGTTGGTGATCATGTGGATTTAAACCAGTTCTACATGGAGTACAGATGTCAGTGGTAATCATCATTGAATTTGGGGTAGAGCTTGGAAGTTGATGTTTCTAAGGTACCCTCACAGTTGTCTTAAATTTTCATCCTGAGCAATGGCCTTCCTTTCTTAATACTGTGTAGGAAATTAGAAAGCCGTTTCATTTTGAACCTGTGTTCTTTTATAAATAATCCCTAGGCATTTCAAAATTCCTTTTCCAGATCAAAAGATGTTTTAAAATTACGCTGTTTTGGTCCCATGTGAGTAATTGTTGAATAACTGCTTTTATATTGGCTTGGTGTTAAATACAGTTGGTTTGAACGTGACTTATTAAATGTTTACCTTCCCCTACACTTACCTATTTAAAATGAATTATTTGAGGGGTGCCTGGGTGGCTAAGTTGATTAAGTATCCGACTTCAGCTCAGGTCATGATCTCATGGTTCGTGAGTTCAAGCCCTGCATTGGGCTCTATGCTGACAGCTAAGAGCCTGGAGCCTGCTTCTGATTCTGTGTCTCCCTCTCTCTCTGTCCCTCCCCTGCTCATGCTCTGTCTCTCTCTCTCTCAAAAACAAGTAAACATTAAAAAAATTTAATGAATTATTTGATTACATGTACCTCCCACAAGAATGTGGGATAATAATTTTTTTGTCACTATTAAAGTGATATCATTGAGGGTATGTATCTTTGTCTCATGGGAGTTGTTCCATAGCCATCACATCTACTGTCACCTGAAGAATGCTGCTGCTTGAAGACATCCTTTGCATTTTACCAATTATCTTTATTAATGAGGGGCAAAAGTCATCATTAATAAGAATGACTTAAATTTGGGAGAAGGAAGTTGACATCATCTGAGACTTTATACTTTCAATTAGAATATAGTTTACATCCACCTAATGCGAATTTCTGTGACCTGAGCAATGTTGAGAGGTTTATATCCATCATCCTTCAAAAACAACATTTCTTTACTTTAATAAAAAGTAAAAACCTGCTATGTCTTGCCTCTCCGGCAAGCAAAGCCATGTATTCACAGCTCACAGATTTGAAGTTAGGCTAAAACACCTTGACTCAAGAAAATGCTAACATTTCGATTCTCGGAGATGAGAAGAAATCACACTTGTGTGCACTGGATTCCTCTCTGCATGGAAATTATTTTGCTATTAGAAAGGTAAATCTCTGGATTAAAAAACCTATAATGGCATTTTTTCAAGTGTAAAAATAGTAGAATATTTTTATGTGATAGTTTGTGGCCAGCCTACTTTGGAGGTTAGTTTTATATTTTTTGTTTTGTTTTTCTAGAGATATGAAAAGGTATTTGATACCGTTTGCACCTTTGCCATTGAAGGTAATATCCTGGAACACTTGTACACTTTATGTTTTATGCTGAAAGAGGCAGTAATGAAAAATAGAAAAACCATCAGTTACTCCAGTGACCACTAGAGGTCTACTGATATCAAATATCTGCCAACATCCTTCATTTCTACAAATATTTAATTTCATATGAATTAAAGTAAATTTCCCCTGTTTTGTTATGTATCTTTTTTCCTGCGGACTTCAATTCCACTTAAAATTGAAGGTGTTTGGTGGTTTGGGGGATTTTATTTTTGTTTGAGTGCTTACTTTTTTTAAAGTTTATTTATTTTGGGAGAGCACATGCATGCACTCACATGTACTAGCAGGAGAGGGGCAGAGAGAAAGGGAATTAGAGAGAATCCCAAGAAGGCTCTGCAGTGTCGGCACAGAGCCCAATGGGGAGCCTGAACCCACGAACTGTAAGATCATGACCTGAGCCAAAGGGGTCAAGAGTTGGAGGCTCAACTGACTAAGCCACCCAGGCACCCCTATTTTTTGTTTTTGTTTGTTTTGTTTTCCTCTCAAGTTGTATTTAAGTACTATATCATGACAATTATCTTTTAGGAAAAGTTAATGTTTAAGTGGTTAGTGTGTGTGTGTGTGTACATGTTTATGTATATATGTCCCGTGTGTATATATAATAACATTAGTTTAAAAATGCCTAGCTTGCTTTTAATTCAGTAGATTTTATAAATTCCATCTGATTCTAAAGCAAGACTTTACTGCCCGGTAGGACACATTTTCACATTGACTTTCATGTGAATGAAACATAAGTAGAGTTCACCATTCAAGAACTCATGCTGTAGTCAGTCATGTTGCTAAAAATAGATGACCTCTATTTTGCTAGGAGCAGATAAGTGTTACTAGCCTCCATTTTGTAGAAAATTTGTGTCTAAGAACCCTAGAAGTATTAAATGTTATTGTGCTATTCAAATAATCTGCCATTTTACATGCTTTTATATAAAAGAAGGTAGCAATTTAAAACAGTGTGAAAGAACTAAGGAGCCCGTCTTTGAGATCTGGTGCTTAGGAAGAGTTCAGTAAATGCTATTCAAGTGATTTTTCTGTCTTGGACCACAGGTGACATCTGGAACTCAGAGACACCCTATAATCAGAGAGTCTCCTGCTTCTACAATGCTTTAGAGTCCCAACTCTCAAAGCTCAGCAGAAATGTCACGTTGTTATTCTCTCATTCCAGTACATCCAGCTCTGGCTCTATTCTCTTATAAGAAGGAATAGTGAAATTAGAAATGTGTGGTCATCTTGTTGGAACAAGGAGGAAGGGTAATGTGTGAGTTCTGGGATTTTCTTCCAATTAGCCAAAATAATTATGAATACATCTGCAATAAAGAGAAAAACCTCAAGTTGAGGAAACATTACATCTACACTTTTTGGAGCATTAAGGGAACTGCCCCCGAATTTATTTTCAGACAGCATTCTGTCTAGGAGACAGGAGGCAGATTACAAATGCAGTGGAGGGGTGACTTTCACTCAGTCCAGTTAGCACTAATTATTTTTTGCCATATGTTGCTGAGTAACTGTATTTTACACTATCCAGGATGACTTTTTTTTTTTTTGAGTAAGCAGAATAGGCTGCAGTTGACATAAGGGGTTTGGAGGATGCCAGAAATGGCTCCCCTGGGCTGCTGTGATCAAGTTTATACACTCTGCAAAGACTGCTGTTGACCATGGGGTGAGTGAAAGCAGAACAGAAAGGTCCTGTTCTGCTCTGCCAAGCCACATGTGCTGGTGAAAGCTGCATTCACTCAGAGGAATGGGCATCTTTTTATAATTCATCTGATAAGACAAGCACATCTTGCAAGTAGCCAGCCTTTCTGTCATTCGTTCAAGGCTTTCTCTGCCCGCCGCCTACTAAAGTATCACTCTCATTCATTCACCTATCATGGTATGTAAGATTTTACCATTATCATGTCTCATATTTTCCCCTTTTATGTAAAATGGCATATACCCTCAAAATATAACCTTTGCAACTGTGAAGGGACACCTAAATTTAAATTATCAACTACTAACTGGGAAGACTTAGCAGGAACTTAAAGGTTTTTAAAAAATTATGAAATGTATGTGTTATATATTATATATGAAATATATAATTTCAAACATAAACACAAATAGAGGAAATAGTACATATGTATTTACAGTAGGATGTACTCATCTCCCAGCTTCAAAATTATTTGCTTATAAACTATTTAAAAAATTTTTTTAAATGTTTATTTTTGAGAGAGAGAGAGAAAGAGGAAGGGGCAGAGAGTGACACACACACAGAATCTGAACCAGGCTCCAGGCTCTGAGCTGTCAGCACAGAGCCTGATGTGGGTCATGAACCCATGAACCATGAGATCGTGTCCTGATCTGAAGTCGGATGCTTAACCGAATGAAGCACTCAGGTGCCCTGTAAACTCTTTAAATTGGTGAATGAAGAACTCCAAAAGAGAACATACTTTTCACTTCTGAGAATTCCACCTCACTTCAGCCATGCCCTTCATGGTCTATGTGGAGACTAACCACTTCTCTCCTTTTGTTCAACTGTGATCTAATGAATGAAATTTTTTATTTCACTTACTACTTCTAGAAGCATGTCATAAAAATGATTGGGAAGACTTATGATTGCTGATATACTGGGTTCAAGAGTAATTCATCCATTCTTCTTCGATTACGAAGCCCTTACTATGAGACAGAAACTTTTTTTTAAGTTTATTTATTTTGAGAGAAGGAGCGGGGGAGGGGCAGAGAGAGAGGGAGAGAGAAAATCCCAAGCAGGCTCCATGTTGTCAGAGAAAAGCCCAACATGGGGCTCAGTCCCGCAAATCTGAACCCTGATATCATGACCTGAGCTGACATCAAGAATGAGACGCTTAACGGTCTGAGCCACCCAGGTGCCCTAAGGCAGAAACTTTTTTACTCCTAGGGCCATAGCAATAAACAAGACAGACAAGATACCTGTTATATTAGAATTTATATTCTAACAAAAGAAAGGCCTAGTTATAGAAAATAAACTAAAAGACTAAATCCTATATGTGAAGGGAAGCATGGACCATTAAAAGAACTTTTTTTTTAAAGAAAGAAAATTAGAAATACAAATTTTTCTTTTAAGAAAGGAAATTTATTTTTATAAAGTTGTTTAATAACTAAGTGGGAGAATTCCAATAAAGTATGTGTTTATTATAGTCTGCTCTGCTCTTCTCTAGGTATCTACGAAAAGGCAATCTTACTTGGTTATGAAAATTGTGTTTCCCATCGCCCCCATAAAGTACACTTAATGACCCTTCATTCTTGAGTTAGTTTCATACTTTATGAAATATTGCTTGTAAAATTAGATAAACTATGAAAGAATGACCTCTATAAAAACTGGTTATTCAGCTGTTACCAGTTGAGGTAAGTAAAACTATGTAAGAAGTTGGATTTCTTGTGGTTTTATAGGGTCTTCATTCTCAAAGCTATAAAAAATACCACATGCTTATGATAGGCAAAAGGAACTTGACTACTTGGTATGTTCCTGCTGCAAAAACTTAAAAAAAAAAAAGACTTTTTTCTGAACACTAAATATAAAGCTTTATATTTTGTTTCTTCTTTTTAAGCTATTTTTTGAAGAAGTTTTAGTTTTGGACTTTCCATATCCATCTTGCCCCCACACATACATCGTCTCCACAAGAGAGGAAAGCAAACAATAAGAGACTCTTAAATACAGAGAACCAACTGAGGTTCCTGGAGGGGAGGTGGGTTGGGGGGATGGGTTAAATGTGCGATGGGCATTGGGGGAGGGCACTTTTTGGGATGAGCACTGGGTGTCACATGGAAGAGGTGAATCACTGGGTTTTACTTCTGTAGCCAAGACTACACTGTATGGTAACTAAGTTCAATTTAAATTTAAAAAAAGAATGTGACACTTGGAAGAAGGTCATCTCCTAAAGAAAAAGAAAATCATTCACCAGAATATTTTTTTTAAACCAAGGATGAACTTATATTAACTCATAATAATCACCCACAGTCCTTGGGGTTCACTCTTGGTGTTATATATTCTGTGGTTTTGGATAAATGTAAAATGACATGATCCATCATTGTAATATCTAGAATATTTTCACTGCCCTAAAAGTCCTCTGTGTTCTGCTTATTTATCTCTCTCCCTACCCACTCTTGATACACAGTGGTCTTTTATTGCCTCCACAGTTTTGCCTTTTCCAGAATGTTACATAGTTGGAATAATACAGTATGAAGCCTTTTCAGATTGGTTTCTTTCATTTAGTAATGTGCATGTAAGATTCCTCCATATCTTTTCTTGACTTAGTTCGTTTATTTTTGGCAGTGAATAATATTTCACTGTCTGAATATTCCACAGTTTAATTATCCATCCACCTATTGAAGGTCATTTTGTTTGCTTCCAAATTTTAACAGTTATGAATAAAGTTGTTATAAACATCTATGTGTAGTTTTTGTGTGTGCATAAATTTTCAGCTCCTTTGGATAAATGCTAGGGAGCATCATTGATGGATTGTATCATAAGGGTATGTTGAGCTTTTAAGAAACCATCAAAATGTCTTCCAAAATGGCTGTTATTTTGCATTCCTACCAGCAGTGAATGAGAGTTCCTATTGCTCCATATCCTTATCAGCATTTGATGTTGTTGGTTTTCTGGGATGTTAGCTATTCTAATAGGTATGTGGTTGTATCTCATTGCTGCTTTAATTTACATTTCCCTAATGACATATGATTTGAAGTATCTTTTCATGTACTTATGTGTCACCTTGTTTCTCTCTTCTTTCTGAGACCTCAAGTCAGGCCTTTGGCCCACGTTTTAATTGAGTTGTTTGTTTTCTTATTATCGAGTTTTAAGAGTTCTTAGTATATCTTGAATAATAGTCCTTTATTATATGTGTCATTTGCTATTTTTTTTTCCAGGCTGTGGCTTGTCTCTTCATTCACTTGATACTGTCTTTTGCAGATAATTTTTTTTTAATTTTACCAAAGTCCAGCTTATCAATTGTTTCTTTCACAAGTCATGTCTTTGATGACTTATGCAAAAAGTCGTTACCATACTCAAGGACATTGAGGTTTTCTCCTGGTTATTTTCTAGGAGTTTTCTAGTTTTCATTTTGTGTTTAGATCTGTGATTCATTTTGAGTTAATTTTTGTGAAGGGTCTGGACCTGGACTAATTTTTTTACATGTGGACATCAGTTATTCTATCACCAATTATTGAAGAAACTGTCTTAGCTTCATTGTATTGCGTTTGCTCCTTTATCAAGATAAGTTGACTATTTTTATGGGTCTATTTATGGGCTCTCTATTCTTTTCCTTTGATCTATTAAACTTCGGCCAATACCACACTCTCTTGATTACCATAGATTTACCATAAGTGTTAAGTTGGGTGGTGTTAGTTCTCCAAATTTATCTTCTCCTTCAATATTGTATTGGCTATTCTAGGTATTTTGACTTTCTATGTAAATCTTTGAACAGTTTTTCAGTATCCATGAAATAACTCGGTGGGATTTTGACTGAAATTACATTGAATCTATAGATCAATTTTAGAAAATTGGCATCCTGATAATATTGAGTCTTTCCATTAATGTGGAATATCTCTCCATTTATTTAGGTTTTGTGGGTTGTTTGTTTGTTTTTGTACTTTGCTCATCATAGTTTTGTAGTTTTCCTCAGGTAGGTAGGTAGGTAGGTTAGTAGGTAGGTAGATATTGTACATACTTGGTTAGATTTATACCTAAGTATTTCTTTTGGAGGTTGGATATTGTGTTTTTAATTTCAAATTCCACTAGCTCATTGTTGGCATATAGGAAAACAATTAACTTTTTACACACAATTTATTAGTTTCAGGAGGCTTTTGTTGATTCATCAGATTTTCTATATATACAATCAAGTCATCTGTAAACAAAGACAGTTTTATGTTTTCCTTTCCAATATTTATTTCCTTTTCTTGACTTATTGCATTAACTAAAACTTCCAATATGATATTCAAGGGGACAAGTTGATAGTGGATATTCTTTTCTTGTACCTGATATTATGGGAAAGCCTTGAGTTTCACAGCATTAAATAATGTTAGCTTTTTTTTTTTTTTTTGGACAGGCATTATCAAGTTGACATAATACCCTTCTATTTCTGAATTTTTATCATGAATAGATTTTGGATTTTATCAACTGCTTTTTCTTCTATTGATATGATCATGTGATTTTTTAAAATCTATTGATGTGAAGAATTATATTCATTGACTTTGGAATGTAGAATCAGTTTTGCATACTAGAGATAAGTCCAACTTGGTCATGGTGTATAATTTCATGACTTTTAGATTCAATTTGCTAATATTTTGTTGCATCTAGGTTTATGAGACATATTGGTAGGTAGTTTTATTTTCATGTAATGTATTTGTTTGGTTTTGGTATAAGGATAATGCTGACTCCATAGAATGAATTAACATGTATCCTCTCTATTTATGTCCTCTGAAAGAGATTGTAAATGATTGGTATAATTTTTTCATTAAAGATTGGGTGGAATTCACCAAAAAACACATCTGGTCCTAGTGCTTTCTGTTTTAGGAAATTATTAATTACAGATTCAATTTCATTGATAGATATTGGCCTATTTAGATAGTCTATTGCTTCTTGTTTGAATTTGGCAGCCTGTGTCTTCCTAGGAATTAGTCCAATTCATCTATGGATTACCAAATTTGTGGGCATAGAGTTGGTTCATAGTAGTATTTGTTATCTTTTTAATGTCCATGGGATCTTTGATTTCTTTTCCATTTCTGATATTACTAATATGTTTTTTTTTCTCTCTCTCTCTCTCTCCTCCCCTATCCCCCATCTCCCTCTCTCTCTTTCTATTTGTCTGTTGAAGCTTATTGATCTTAACAGAAAATTATTTTTTGGTTTCTTTGATTTTTTTAATTAATTTTCTAGTTTCAATTTCATTGATCCCTTCTCTAATTTTTATTCTTCTGTTGAATTTGAGTTGAATTTTTATTTCTTTTTCTAGTTTCATGAAGTGGAAACTTGTTAATTTTAGATCTTTTATCTTTTCTAATATATATATTCAATACTATAAATTTCACCCAGAGCACTGCTTCATTACCTTCCACAAATCTTGATAAATTGTTTTAATTTTCATTGAGTTCTAAATATTTTAAAATTTTTCTTCAAATATCTTCTTCGACTCATGTGTTATTTAGAAGTGTATTGTTTCTGTGGCTCAGTTGTTTAAGCATCTGACTTCGACTCAGGACATGATCTCACCACTCATGAGTTTGAGCCTTTGGTCAGGCTCTGTGCTGACAGCTCAGAAGCCTGGAGCCTGCTTCCAATTCTGTGTCTCCCTTTCTCTGTGTCCTGCTTATGCTTTGTATTTTTCTGTCAAAAATAAATAAATGTTAAAAAATATAGAAATATATTGTTTTGTTTTATTTAAATTCCAATTAACAGAGTGTAATATTAGTTTCAGGTGTACAATTTAGTGATTCAACACTTACATCCAGCACCTGGTGCTCATCACAAGAGGTACACTTCTTAATCCCCTTCACCTATTTAACCCATCCCCCACCCCACCTCCGCTCTGGTAACCATCAATTTGTTCTTTATAAAGATCCATAAGGCTAGCTGCAGGTTTCTCAACAGAAACTTGGCAAGCCAGAAGGGACTGGCATGATATATTCAAAATGATGAATGAGAAAAATTTGCAGCCAAGAATACTCTATCCAGCAAGGCTATCTTTCAGAATAGAAGGAAATATATAGAGTTTCCCAGACAAACAAAAACTAAATGGGTTCATGACCAGTCAACTAGCCCTGCAAGAAATATTAAATGGGGGACTTTTTGAATGGAAAGGATAGCAATGTATTATTTAATTGCCACATATTTAGGATTTTTCCACTTATTTTTCTGTTACTGATTTCTAGTTTCATTCCAACATGACCTAAGAGCATACATTATATAATTTCTATTCTTTCAAATGGATTAAGGTATGATTTATGGCAGAATGTAGTCTAACCTGTTGAATGTCCCATGTGAGCTTGAGAAGAGTGTGTATTCTATTGTTGGATGAAGTAGACTATAAATGTGAATTTAATCTACTTGATTGTTAGTGTTGTTGAGATTAACTATGTCCATACTGATTTTCTAGCTGCTGGCTCTGTCTATTCCTGAGAGGGAGATGTTGAAATCTTCAACTCTGGTAGTGGATTCATCTGTTCTTACCATTTTATCAGTTTTTGTTTCACATAATATGACACTCTGTTGTTAAGCACATACCCATTAAGAATTGTCATGTCTTCTTGGAGAACTGACCTCTTTATCATTTTGTAATGCTCTTCTTTATTCGGATAAATTTCCTTGAAGTTTACCATGTCTGTAATGAATATGGACACTATGCTTCCTTTTGTTATTATTAGCATAGTAAGTTTTTTTCCATCCATTTACTTTTAATCTATATGTGGTTTTATATTTATATTTAAAATAGATGTCTTATAAACAACATATAGTTGGATTGTGTTTTTTGATTCACTGCGACAATGTTTGTCTTTTAATTGGTGCATTTAGACCATTCACATTCAAAGCAATTATCGATGTAGTTGGGTTACTATCTAACCACATCTGTCACTCTTTTGTTCCTCTTGTTCTTTATCTTTTTTCATCTTCCACGCTTTTTCTGCCTTTTGTAGCTTTAACTGAGCATTTTAAGATTCCATTTTTCCTCCTTTCTTAGTATATAAATTAAATTTCCTTTTTTTACATTTTTAAGTGGTTTCCCTAGGGTGGGCAGTGTACATTTATAGATGATCCAAGTCCACTTTCAAGTAACATGTACCACTCACAGGTAGTATTGAGTACCGTACAGATACATATAGTATATATCTATATATACATACATGTGTATGAAAGCATTGTAGGAATTATTATTTTGTAAACTATTACCTGTTAGATCAATTAACAATAAGAAAATAGGGGTGCCTGGGTGGCTCAGTTGGCTAAGCATCCAACTTCGGCTCAGGTCATGATCTCACAGTTCGTGGGTTCAAGCCTCGTGTCAGGCTCTGTGCCAACAGCCAGAGCCTGCTTCAGATTCTGTCTCCCTCTCTCTCTGATCCTCCCCTGCTCACGCTGCCTCTCTCTCTCTCAGAAATAAAACATTAAAAAAATTTTAAAAAAGAATAAAAAAATAAAATTTTTTATTTTACTTTACTTTATTCCTTCTTTGATGCTGTTTCTTTCTTTGTGTAGACCCAAGTTTCTGACCTACATTATTTACCTTCTCTCCAAAGTTCTTTTTTTCTTTTTTAACTTTTTTGTAAGATTAGTTTACTGAAAAAATATTCCCTCAGTTTTTGTCTGTCTGAGGAAATCTTTGTTTCTCCACTTTGAAGGATATTCACAGGGTACAGAATTCCAGGTTAATGGGGTTTTCCTCTTAACACTTCAAATATTTTACTCCACTCCCTTTTTGCTTTATGGTTTCTGAGAAGTAGGAGTATTTCTTATCTTTGTTCCTCTATAGGTAAGGTGTCCCTTCCCCCCTCCCCCCCCAGCTTCTATCAGAATTTTATCTTTGATTTTCTGTTATTTGAAAATGATATGGCTAGGTGTAGTGTGTTTTTGGTTTTTTGTTTGTTGTTTTCATTTACCCTTTGGTATTCACCTTGCTTGTTGTTCTCTGAGCTTCCTAGCTTTGTGGCTTAGTGTCTGACATAAATATGGGGAAATGCTCAGTCATTCTTATTTCAAATATTTCTTCTCTTCCTTTCTCTCTTTCTTCTGCTTCTGTTTTTCCTGTTATGTGTATGTACACTTTTTGTATTTGTCTCATAGTCCTCGAATATGCTCTTCTGTTTTTTGTATTTTTGTATTTTTGTTTTTTGTTTTTGGGTTTGTTCTCTTTGCTTTTTTTGTGTATCTGAGGATTCTGTTGATATATCTTATAGCTCAGAGATTCTTTTATCAGCTGTGTCCAGTCTACTAATAAACCCATGTAATGCCTTCTTCATTTCGTTTCTGTTAACTTTTTTTTTTTTTCATCTGTAGCTTTTCTTTTTGGTTCTTTCTTAGTATTTCTATCTCTCTGCTTATACTTCAGCTTATTTTTGCACACGTGTACTTGTCTACTTTATTAACTAAAGTCCTTAGCATATGAATCATAGCTATTTTCTATCTCTGGTCTGATATTTCCAACACCCCTGTCATATCTGGTTCTGATGTTTGGTCTGTCTCTTAAAATTGTTTTGTTTTTGTTTTTTGCCTTTTGGTATGTCTTGTAATTTTTTCCTGATAGCTAGACATGATGCATTGGGTAATAGAAACTGTTACAAATAGGCCTTTATTGATGTGCTGGGAGGTGTGGGGGGTGGGAAAGTATTCCATAGTCCTGTGATTAACTCTCAATCTTTTAGTGGCCTTGTGCCCAGGTGTCTCTTAGTTTTCCTCTTCCTGCCTTGGGTGGGACAGGATAGCAAGATTGGGCTGATTTGGGTATTTCCCTTCTCTAAGTCACTCTGGCTCTGATAATACTGCAGCAGATTTTACTCTGGTTAACTCATTTTCCCTGACTGCAGGCTTTGTTTAGAAGAAGAGTCCTCTCTTTTATTTCAGAATGGTTCCTCTCCCTCCCCCTGCCAGATTCCCAAGGGGTTTTTTCTCTGGTATTTACTATAGGAATCTGGTCGAGCTCCATTGGTAAATCTCACAATACTGTGTTCCCCCACCCCCCACCAGGACTAGATCAATAGTCCTGAAGTTATTCACTCTCAGAATTGTCCACACTGAGCCTCCAGCAAGTCATCATTTACATTCCATGGCGTCCTACCCTGGTACTGGCCCCCGTGACAGTTTCCTTTTATGTGTCTGTGTCCCGGTAAGCCAAGATCTCCACGTTCCCCTGTCTGTGCAGGCTTGGTGGCCACTGTTTGCCCTGTGTCCTCCCCTCTCTATGTACCCAGAAGATTTTTTTATTTCAGTCTTCTGGCTTTTTTCTCATTAGGACACAGTGGTAACTTCCAAGCTCCTTCCACGCAGAACAGGAAACTGGAAATGATTTCATTTTGCTTTGCTCATTTAGCTTAAAACCAAAAACCAAAACCAACCAACCAAACAACAACGACAAACCCACAAACAAAACAAAACACACTAGTCATGAGATAAAAGACATAAAATAAAGTCAACCCTCTAAAGAGTAAAATAACAAATAAGAGCAGCTAACTAATACTAGAAAAAATTTCAGACTAATAAATGGAAACTAATAACAGAACTAATCAAAGAATTATTTCTCCGTCAAATTGGAAACTATTCTTAAAAGATAATGAAATTGTTATCATATAATTTTGTAAAACAGATACTCCCATATCATACTGATAAAAATGTAAATTGGTACATTCTTCCTAAGACAATTTGCAAGTAAGAAACTAAAATATTCATAAGTCTGAATTGTAAGTGAAACTATAATTCCAAGAATTACTGTTAGAAACATAATCTAAACAATAATTACAGGTATAAATAGATATATATTATCTGGCAACAGAGATGTTTACTGAAACATCATAACAACAGTAACAATAAGATAAGTAACCTAATGATCCACAGTAATGGACTAGTATGGATAACAAATGCCTATTTTTTCACTGATGTATCTCAAGTGCCTGGAAATGTGCCTGATCATATTAGATGCTCATAAATATTTGTTTAATTAAAGAATATTCTTAATATAAAATTATATCATCATTAAAAATATTAACTTTAGGGCCACCTGGGTGGCTTAGTCGGTTGAGTGTCCGACTTCGGCTCAGGTCATGATCTCATGGTTTGTGGGTTCGAGCCCTGCGTCAGGCTCTGTGCCGACAGCTAGCTCAGAGCCTGGCGCCTGCTTCACATTCTGTGTCTCCCTTTCTCTCTGACCATCTCCTGCTTACATGCTCTCTCTCTCTCAGAAATAAAACATTTAACATTTTTAAAAAAATATTAGCTTTGAAGAATAGTCAATGATAAGGAAAATATCCATGATATAATTTTAATTGACAAATTAGTTTGCAAATTTTATATATGTAGCATGTTTCCAACTTAGTGAAATATTAATTTTTTTGTTTGTATGTTTATTACATGACATTATGCAATATCACTACAATATGAAGAAAGGCTAACTCTGTTATATTAAATGTGATTTCTCATCTTTAGACTTTTTAATGTTTTTCAATATCTATAAGGAGCTTATAGTATCTTAATTTTTAATTTAATTTATATAAATAGTTTAAAATCTCAAATGTTAAAATAGTATATACAAAACTATATTAATTCATTACCTATTCTCTCTTCTTGCTTCATATAGGTAACTGCTTTCAAATCTTTTAGCAGTTTCTTTTTCATTTCGAACACACTTCTTTAAAAAGATTGTTTAATTATTTTTGAGAGAGAGGCAGAGTGTGAACTGAGGCAGGGGGCAGAGAGAAAGGGAGACACAGAATCCGAGGCAGGCTCTAGGCTCTGAGCTGTCTGCATAGAGCCTGATGTAGGGCTCAAAAACACGAACTGTCATTATGGTGACCTGAGCCAAAATTGGACCCTTAACTGTCTGAGGTATCTGGTTTCTAACTAACCACTTCTTCTTGCTACTTCTTGATTATTTTAGTTTACATTTTAGACATCATATATTGGTTTTCTGTAGCACTCATCTATTCTCTCTCTCCTGTCACTTTCCAATTTAGTTATGTCACATTTTTTAGTTAAAAAAGATTTACTTTAATTGTCATGAAAATTGTGTTCATAAATGACCATATCTCCTTTTCTATAACATTTTTTCTATTCTTACTTTCCTGGAGAAAATAAATGCATCATTTTTTAATTGCATTTTTTTATATCTATTATTTTATAGACCCATTATTTAACACATACATGGATATTTTGATTTATTATTTCTTTTTCTTACAGTTGTAGTTTTAAAAACAATTACCTATTTAGGGGCACCTGAGTGGCTCAGTTGGTTGAGCATCCAACTTCAACTCAGGTAATGATCTCATGGTTCATGGGTTCGAGCCCCACATCAGGCTCTGTGCTGACAGCTAGCTCAGAGCCTGGAGCCTGTTTCAGATTCTGTGTCTCCCTCTCTCTCTGAACCTCCCCTATTCACACCATGTCTCTGTCTCTCTCAGAAATAAATAAAAAATATTAAAAAAATTTTTTTTTTAAATTTACCTATTTCATCTAATTTACTTAATTTATTGGCTTAAATAATTAGAATATCATCTTATTGTTTTAATGTTTGTACAATCTGTTTGTTATGCCATTTCTCATTATTTATATTGATAATTTATTTATTTTGGTTTTTGTTATATTTGTGAAGTTATTCCAAGGGATTATGAATTTATTATCACTGTCAAAGAACCAACTTCTGCCATATTGCTTCCTCTCTATATTTTATATATTTTCTGCTTGAATGAGTATCACTCTGAATTTTTAATAATTTATTCTTCTTAGTTTTCATTTCTTTTTCTAACTTCTTAAATAATTTTAGTGTCTTCATATGTACATTTTTTTCATATTAGTTAAAACAAGTATATTTTTAAAACTTCCTTGTGACATTTGACTCATAGATTATTTAGAAGTAAATATTCAATTATAAATTTTGTGTGTGTGTTTTCTTTTTTAGATTTTTAATTATCTTCTGTATGAATTTTTTACTTTTAAATTTACTTAGACTTGTTTCGTGGTCCATTATATGATATGACTTGATGGAAGGTTTGAGAGTAGTTCATTGAGAGTAGTTCAAATCTATATCCTTACTAGTTTTTATCTACTTATTTTATTAATTATTCCAAAACATATTTTAATCTCCAACATAATTGTACATTTATCTGTTCTCCCTTTAATTCTGTCCATATTTTGCCTCATATTTTTTCCGGCTTTATTCTTAGATGTATACACATTTAGAACATCTCTTCTTGAAGAACTGACCTCCGTCTTTATAAAATGTGCTTTTATATCACTGCTAATACATTTTTATTTTGTTGTATTACCATTACATTTTTTATGTACAATTTTATTTTAATACATTTTATTGTATTGAAATCTACTTTGTCTAATGCTAGTATAGCCATACTAGTTTTCACATGAATGATGTGCCATTTTCTGTCATTTTTCTCTTTACCTACCTGTTTCTTTAGATTTAAAATACAGCTCTGGATGACATATATAGTTGGGTGCCTCTCACTACCTCTCTCTTCCTAGACACACAGACAGACAGATAGGTAGGTAGGTATGGAGGTACATAGGTAGATATACCTCGCAACAGATGTTGGTATGTATTTCCAGTCTGATAATCTTTATTTAGAATATTTTTAGTTCTAAGTTTTTTCATGCTTATCTAGGAACTTCATTATGTGCCTACCATATTATAGCACACTTAGAATTAATACTTTATCATTCTTTTTTTAGTGTAAGAATCTTAACATTATGTATTTCCAATTGCTCCCTTTTTTGTGCTATTGTTTTCATGTGTTTCACTTCATAACTTATAAACTACGTTTATATTACCACTTTTTGCTTTTAATAGTCTTTTAAAAAGAGTAAGAAAGATTAAAAAATAGTCTTATATTTTCTGCATATCTATAATTTCTTTCACTTTTAAGCTGAATTTCCATCTGGAATTATTTACTTTTGTACTGAAGGCTTTACTTTATCATTTTTGTTGTGCACATTCTGCTAGGGACAGATTCTCTCAGCTGTTGCTTAGTGAATATATTTTTATTTTGTATTCATTTCTCAAGGACTTTTTCATTGTAGAATTCTAGGTTACGAATATTTCTCCCTCCAACGCTTTAAAGACTGTGTTTTTTATGTTCTGGGTTGAATTGTTTACAATGTGCAGTCAGCAATCATTCTTGATCTTCTGTGCATTATGTGGAAATAAATGAAGACCTACCAGATGAGAACAGGCAAAGGCTATTTATTCAGAGCTTGCTGTAGCAAGAGTCAGCCACCATTACTGATTGGCAGAGACTCAAAAGACAGGCAGAGGACTGGGAAAGCTTTACAGTGAAGAAAAGGAAAGGCTTCAAGTACATCCTGATTAGAAGCTGTTGGCCTGGCAAAGCTGGAAGTGGGCTAATTAGAAAGTGGTACATTCTGTGCAGTTAGTTAGGGCTGCATAGAGTTTTCTTTGGTTAGTCATAAGTTGGATGTGGGACAAAAATTAGGGAAGCTGTCAGTTATTAATCAGGTCCTGGCCATTTTGAACCAATTGTATAGGGGATATTGCTGGGCTTTTTAGGCTGGTTGCTACAGAGAGTCATCTGATTTCCTCCACATTTGACTTACAAAGCAGTCTGACTTCCTGGCTAGTTACTGTAGAAAATGGGTTGGTTTCCTGGGATGGTTGATGCAGATTGTGGGTCCCAGTTCTATTTTAGTGTGTGGCCTGCCCATTATCTGTATGTATATTCATTCTTTCAGGTGTATGTATTTTTGTCTCTGTCTTCTCTTCTCTTAAGATTTTCTTATATTTTTGGTTTTCAGCAACTTGCCTACAGAATGCTCAGGGTGTGTGTGTGTGTGTGTGTGTGTGTGTGTGTGTGTGTGTGTGTGTGTGTGTACACATTCTGATTAGGGTTTGCTGAGCCTTTTAAAACTGTCGGTTGAGATTTCTCATTAGTTTCTTCAATTTTCATACTTCTCTTTTCCAAAAACATCTTCAGTCTCATTTTCCCTCTTACCTCCTCAGATTTTAATTGCATTATTGCATGTATATTATTGATATTATGTCACAGATTCCTGACTTTTTTACTGTCACTTTTTAAACAATCTTTTTCTTTCCTTGCTTTTACTTTTAGATAGTTTCTTTTCACTTGACTTCAAATTCACTTATCCTTTCTTTATCCATGTTAAGTTTTCTCTTAAACTCATTGAACAAACTTTAATTTCAAACAATGTATCCTCTAATTCCATAATTTCCATTTAGTTTTTCTAAGCGCTTCCAATTTTCTGCTGAAATGTTCTGTCATTACACCCAACGTATTAATCTTTTGCTATAACTTGTTTACATGTTAGAAATGATTATTATACAATCCAGGCATGCCAATTTCAATAACTGAATTATCTATCAATCTTCTATTTATTTTGTTTTCCCTTAATTATGGGTAATATATTCCTTCATATATCTTACAAAGTTGTATTTTTTTTCTGTACATTGTTATAAAAGAATGTGGAAATACATTTATTGTTTTGATTCCTTTCCCAGGCAATAAAAGCCTTTCACTTGTCTGGTGGTTAGGGTAAGGGGCTAATCATTCCAAACTCCATTTATGGGTAGGCCAGAGCTTTAATTATATTGAGTTAATCTTTGGTTTGTCAGGCTACCACCTCTTTCTTCATCTTATCAGTATGTGGGCAGAGAGGGTATTTTATTGCGGTTCCAAGTTTGTTCACTCTTTAATTCAAATTGGAAAACATTTGGAAATATAATTACTGCAAGAATGCTTAGGAACTGGCAATTTGTCTTTACATTGTTTCTCCTCCACTGCTGCTGTTTCCTGGTAAAATTCGAGGAGGGGAGGAAGAAGAATTGACATGCTAAGATACTTGTTTTTACATTTGGGGCATTTTCAGTTTTTAAACCATTCTGCAAGACCAGACTGTCATCTAGTCTTGCCCGACTTGTCCTCGTCCCTGCAAAGCCTGTCCATCTGCCGTGGGGTGTGTACCTCCACATATACATTCATGCCCACCACCAGGTGCGGAAGCTGCAGCACCACTTTGCCCACCTCCCACATTAACTCTTATCTCACTGGCTTTTCCTTCTCACATTGTTTCTTAATTTTTCATCATTTCCCTTATCTCTTAATTTTGTAGCACCTTGTGGCTCAGTGTTTGAATACTTTCTATTTTCTGTGTGCAGTCACTCCTTTGGTGATATCAGACTTGTACCTTTACATATCATCTATGCAATGACAACTCACAGTTCTATCTCCAAACTAGACTTCTACTATGAATCCCGGACTTGTATTCTCAACCACCCATTTGGCATTTCCATTTGGACATAAAGTAAACATCATGATACATCCAAAGTTTAATTCTTAGCAAAAGAATCAATCAGTCTTGCTCCACATGCGTCCTTGTCTGCCTTAACTCCATCCTTAGTTGCTCAAACCAAAATACCTGGAGTTATGTATGACTTCCTTCTTTTTAACACTCAGCATTCTCTCAATAAGAGAATTTTCTGGTTCTTTTATCTTCAGAGTGTATCCAGTATCTGAACCCTTATCTCCATTTCCAAACCTACTCTCCTAGTCCAAACCACAAACCAACATCATTTGCCTGGTTTATTAAAGTAACCTCGTATCTCGTCTCCATGCTTCCACTCCTGTTTCCTTTTCTGTCCTACAGTGTACTCTCAACCCTGGTGATCCTTTTGAAGCCTGAGTCAGATCATGTTATTCTTTTGCTCAAAACCATCTCTTGCTGTAAAGTTTGAAGTCCTTTATGTAGCCTGGCTACACTGAGCTTCCTGCTGTTCCTCAAACATGCCAGGTGGACACACTGGCCTCAGAGTTCTTTGTACTTATTGTTAATTTGCCTGAAATTTTCTTATCTGGATTTTTTGCCCCATTACCTCCTTCGAGGATTTGCTCAAATATCATCTTCTCAGTGAATTATTAAGTGACCAGTTCATTTAAATAGCAAACTCCGTACACTTCTCCCACTTTATTTTGCCTTATAACACTATTTTCTTGGACTATCTATGTAATTTACTTTAGTATTTTATTTTATTTTCTCCACCACCATTGGAATATAAGTGGGGTAAAAGGGATTGTTTTCCCTGTTTTGTTTATGCTGTATCCATAGAACAATGCCTGACACATAGAAAGTATTGTAGAATATTTCTCTATATTAGTAGCTGTTTTTTTCTCCGTTGGCTAGGGATTCATATTGCCAATTTTTGTCCTTACATTATGATAATCTAAAGGTGAAGAGATTTCTTTGTTTTATAGTGACCCTTTCCTTGCCCCTTTTATATATTGTTATATTTATTATGTTAGATTTGGGATTATTGTTACAGTTAGAAAAAGCAAACACAATTTTCTTGAACAAAGGTTAAATGTTATATTAGGGAAAGGGAACATATATTTGTATTCCATCTTTCAAAAACTGCTTTGCAAATATTAAAATACTTTTCAAATGTAAGGAATTAAAATATTTTGCATAGAAGACAGCTTTGGAATACTTTAGTTCTGATTTGACATGCAAGCTCTCTTCTAACAACTACATGCTGCTTTTAAATATTGTGGGGCCTATGTAAAGTGTAAGTAAAGTTTGAATATTCAAATTTCATGTAAATAATTTAATATTTTTGTAACCAAGTTCCAAAATACTTTCCCCTTTATAGTATATTCATAGCTATTTAAATTCATAGCAATACCTATGCTCATGTACTATATTTTAATCAGGTGTAAAGACTCGTAAATAATTTAAAAATCCAGAAAATTCAGAGTAGCTGCTCATGTTTAAGAAGGGACTTACAGAGTGGAGGTGGGTTGGAGGATGGGTGAATTAGGTGAAGTACACCCATCATGATGAGCACTGAGTAATGTACACAATTGTTGAATCATTATATTTTATACCTGAAACTAATATGACACTGCATGTTAACTATACTGGAATTAAACTAAAAACTTATAAAAAGAACGGAACTAAGGAACTTTGTATTTTAATATAACAAAATCTCTTTATTTATCTCAAGATAAATATTATTTACCTTGATAAATCTCAAGGTAAAATCTCTTGAGAGCTATTTTGATAATTCTCAAGAGTGAATAAACCGTCTGAAACAAAGAGATGTTCTACCATTATAATTTTGCAATGAGTAAAAAGCATATCCCAAATTTAACTTCTTTTTAGATAAATTATTCATGACCACTATTTAAAAAATTTATACAGACATTACTTTGAATCTCTGTGTAAATATCCTAAGCAAATTTAAAATTGTTATTTTTGTTGTTAGAATATATACATGAAATCAGTTTACCCTAAGAGATGGCTTATATGTTTTAGAGATTAATAATCCCTAAATCAAACTCTTAACAAGAGTTGTGTTTCGAACATTTGTTTAGATATATAAAACCACTCAAAGTGTTATATATCATTTAATGGCAAAATTTTTAACTTTTTTCCTAGAAATTTCCTGAAGCATTCAAGCAGAGTCCTCAATTAAGTCAAATTAACCAACGTTCTAAAATTTCCTGCACATTAACTACTTAGCATTTTTTATATTTCCTAATTTTTTATGTCTCCTGTCAGAAATTCTTAGCCTTTATTCCCTATCATCAGACTATATAGTTAGCAATTTATTGAAAGTTATAAAACAGTTATTTTAGTAATCAGGAAACATAGATGTGTATGTATCTTATAATTAAAATATAAAATGAATCATAATTTTAGTGTATTTTTTAGTAAAATGGTATAGAAATCTATCGAAGAGTTTTTTAAGAGGAAAACTCATTGGCAGGCTGGAATCCTTGTTAATATAAAAAATATTAAAAGTTATGAATTTTAGTCTTAGAAAAGGAAATAAACTCATTGATGAAACTGTTAGATATTCAATTTTAGAATGCCTGATATTCAACATTTCATTTCAGGATTTTAGAATGCATTGTGATATCATTTTAACTTCAGTGGGCATGTAGGGAGAATATATTTAACTAAAAGAGTAATAGAAACCAGTTTATGTGAAGATTAATAAACTGCTGTTGGCTTTTAGTTGTTTTTTTCAACTTTCAAATAAAATTAATAAATGCCAAGTGTCAAAGATACACAATCAAATGGAATTATGAGATAATTGGTGATATTTGAGAAAAGCGTGTGTGTGTGTGTGTGTGTGTGTGTATGTGTTCTCTTTCAAACATCTGCTTTCCCTTCTAATACTTCTTAAAAGTGCACTAATGTAGATATCTGAGCTAATTTCTAATAAGATTTCACCCCTTTCTCTTCTAAAGAATGCAGTGATATCTTTATTTGAAGAGTTCTTATAATTCAAATTAATTGCCCATTTTATTGAGCTGGTTTAGTAAAATTAAATAACTTTCCACATAGATTGTGTTATCTGGCACATGAATAAATATTGTATATTTTAATTTTTGGCATAAAAACAAGATGTTTATAAGTTACATGCATACTAAAAACATGGGGAATAAACATTATAATTTGGAAAATTTTTATGCTTTAAGATGATCATAGTAGGATGCTTTTTGGGTAAATCGTCTAGAATATGGTTGGAAGATTTGTTAAGACTTGAATGTATATATTTTTTTAATTTTTTAAATATTTATTTTTGAGAGAGAGACAGAGTGTGAGTAGGAGATGGGGAGAGAGAGAGGAAGACACAGAATCCAAAGCAGGCTTCAGGCTCTGACCTGCCAGCACAGAGCCCAATGCAGGGCTTGAACCCACGAACTGCAAAATCATAACCTGAGCCGAAGTTGGACGCTTAACCAACAGGCGCCCCATGAAGGAATATTTTCAATTCTAGGGAAATCAATGATACATAATGACAAACTACAGGAATTTATATATGATAAATTATATCACAACTAATAATACTATTGAATTATATTTCACATTTCAGAAGTAAAGTATATGTATTAAATTTGCTATTAATAATATCATCTATTTGCTTTTCATTTTAAAATTTCAAGGAGTAATTTTTATTATAATGATCTGGGGACATGGATATTTCATAATTGGAATGTACGCTAATCTGCAAAATTAAAATATACTCCAGCATATGATCTTCAAAAACAGTTCTTTATGAATGATTAGATGTCAGACTCTGTAATTTCATTGACACTGCTTCAGATGAACTTAAGAATGGAGGTTATAGGATCCAAGGCTTTTATGATACTATAGTGTAGGTAGAGAGAAGAAAAGGACACATGCCTTGGGGCTACATACAATCTGTAATACAATACAATGAATATTATCGTAATAATATTATTTAAATAAGGCATTGATAACAATCCTATGTTATAGTCTTCATTTCTCTGTATTCTTGACCTGCTTCACTAAAATTTCAACAAATAAGAGAAATGGGCAAAAGACACTGTTCGTTGATTCCTGGTTTACTTTTCTTGGACTCATTTGATCCTTCACTAATGCTCATCTTGCACCAATAAAGGAGTAAATATGTTTTGTTATTTATAGATGACATTGAGCCTATTGTATTCTGTAAATTGTACTTGATGTTACATGATGGACTTTATATCAAAAATATGAATTTTTTGAAACACATGAATGTTTCAGTCAAACCAGTCAGTATATGTCAAGGAATTAAAAACAGCAATTTCCACCTACAGAAATAAAATTAATTGTTGTCTGTGAATAATAAAGTCTCTTCTATAGAATTGCTAGAATGTATTGCTTTTGAGAGAAAATAATTGAGATTTAGTGTAGCATTCAGTGATAGACTATTGATATAGCTAGTTTATGTATTAATTACTGTCACATAATAAGGCAATGTATTATATCTGGAAACAACAATATTTGTTTACATTTTTGCTGCATTGATTTATTTAGTGCATTTACAGACATTATTTTACTTGGGTGTATAAAGATAGCAGGGTTGGTTTTCTCACATGGCCACTTAAAAGATATAAAAGCTCAGACTTGAAGAGATGACTGTGTCCAGTAACACACCACACGTGCAAGAATAAAGGTTTCCATTGATTTCTCTATTCTAGTATCCAGTCTTTTTAAAAAAAATTTTTTTTAATGCTTATTTATTTTTGAGAGAGATAGAGAGAGAGAGACAGATCATGAGTGGGGGATGGGCAGAGAAAGAGGGAGACAGAATCTGAAGCAGGCTTCAGGCTCTGAGCTTCTGAGCTCTCAGCACAGAACCTGATGCAGGGCTTGAACTCACCAACCATGAAATTATGACCTGAGCTGAAGTTGGACAGTTAACCGACTGAGACACCCAGGTACCCCTCCAATCTTTTTTTTTACTTTTAAAGGACAATTTCTATTATCAATCAGAGATTGCCCAATTTTGATATAAATAAGTCTACATATGATATCATAAAACAAATATTTTGGGGGTAAGATAGACTGCCAATGGGGAAAAAACATTGTAAGATAGTTAATGGATAAAGTCTAGGACTCAGAGTAACAGGATGATAAAGAAAGACCAAAAATATCACTTAACTCATTTTGGAAGTCAAACTCTTTGTTGAATGCTTAACCTTGTGAGGGAGGCCTTGCCCTGAAACTTTGGCTGATGGTTTCACACTGCTGCTAATGTCAAGGTTGCTGTCTTTTCAGATTAATTTCTCAACGTCTGATCACTTCTGTTGGGTCAAATCAAGATATGACTATGGCCTTTCTTCTCTATTCATTTCATTTGGGTTTAGTTATCCATCTTCTGTCTATGCCCCCCCCAGGAATACAATGTTTGAGGAATGAGTGAGAAGGTAAAAGTTACCAAAGGTTAATGACCTCTTCAGAAGCAGGGATTCATTACCAATATAAAGGGCAATATAGCATCAAGAAGTAACTTCTCTGTATTTCTGTGATATAGTTGATTGAAGGATGAATGGCATTTTACCTGATAAATTTAATGGTGACTAACCAATTCTGTAAATTGACTGTCTTTTTGGTTTGTGACTTGCTTTTACTTCACATATTCTAGGCATGCTATTTCTTATTTTAATTCCTCATTTTCTTCTTTTGTCCATTTTCCTTACCTCACATTTCTATTTGTCCCTGGTTTATCTTTTGTCCTGTTCTGATAGACTTAGTGTCTTTTCTGGTCTATATCATTCTAAATAATACATAATTAGTTCCTTTGGTAATTGAAGCAAGAGTTTCTAATAATCTATCTAGAGGAGTTGTAGCAACTACAATAAGCAATATTAACTATCTACTAACTGTTCACTCTTTTTAAATACTGTAAGATACAATAGTTATTTAAGACAGGATCCCTTTACCTAATGAATTTATAATATTCCTGCTTAAAAATATCATATTACTTATAAATTAAATAAACTGTTGATGTTAAAACAAACAGGCTATACTTTCTTTTCCTTCATTTATGTATAGTTCTTTTGAGTTACTCTTCCATTAATGTAGAGCTGATGAAAACAGCAAAAGTAACCTCCCTAAGCCAACCTAATAGTGTGACCCAGCAGGCTACAGATATGTGCCTTGAAGGAATATATTTAGGGGGGGTGCCTGCCTGGCTGAGTCAGTTAAGCATCTGACTCTTGATTTCAGCTCAGGTCATGATCTCACAGTTCGTGGGTTTGAGCCCTCCACCGGGCTCTGCACTGACAGCACAGAGCCTGCCTGAGACCCTCTCTCTCCCCTTCTTTCTGCCCCTCCTGCACTCTCTCTGTCTCTCAAAATAAATAAACTTTAACAGTTTGGTTTTTTTTTAAAAGAAAGACTGTGTTAAGAGAGACCACTGATCAACCTTCTTGTGGGAACATTGTAACGTCCTGGTCACCACCCCTAAGGCCACCTTGTACCCATGGTGTCCTTCCAAAGAGCTCTTGAGCTGACTCGGAATTACTATCATAAATAGTATAAGAGGATAATATGCTTTTCTCTCCCCATACAGCTAGATCCATAGGATTAGAATGTTGGCAATAACACCTCATTGAATTTTTCTCATTTATCATGTCTTGAAGAGTACCATTAAGATAATTTTTTATTGGGGCACCTGGACAACAACAGTTGGTTATGTCCAATTTCGACTCAGGTCATGATCTCATCGGTTGTGGGTTCAAGCCCCACATCAGCCTCTGTGTTGACAGCTCAGAGCCTGGAGCATGATTCAGATTCTGTGTCTCCCTCTCTCTCAGCACCACCCCCATTCATGTCCTGTTTCTCATTCTCTCTTTCTCTCTCAAAAGTAAATAAAAAACATTTTAAAAATAATTTATTACATTAATAATAAATATTATTACAAAAATTATTGTATGCAAGATTAGTGTTTATTCATTCAGCAACTGATTCAGCAAACATCTTTCAAATATCTGTTATGGACTACTGATTAAGCTCAATACATGTATATACTCCTTGTTCTCAATTATATCTTCTCTGACATTTTTATATCTTATATTCAAATAACTGCTGCATGATAATATAAAACTGTTTTTGTTTTATAACACATCTTAGGATTTCTTTCTGATGAAACTCAGGCCACTTACGGCATGTCGCCCTTGTCTATTCCTTTAAGTTTGAAGTTCTGTTTTCTGAAGAAGAAGTACTAAATGTCTGAGAAATAAATACTTTTGAAACTTAAAAGAGTCACACAGGAAGGCAGGATGTGATGTCTTTCAATCTACCTTTATTCTGAAGAGGTCAAGGTGTTTCATAAACATTTATCTCCTTTCCACCCAGAGTTTCTTTTTGCACTAATTGCTAAAACGTGGTGAAGTAAAATTTCTCGTCTTGAGTCCTGTATTCTTTTTCCTTACACACCAACTATATACCTTCTCTATGTCCTGGTTTTCTCTATGGCATGGCTCATGAGTATGTCCAGTTTCCTCCTAAAATAATGAATTAGGCCAACCAGCTAATATTAGTCATCTGCTATTACTAGGCATTGTTCTTGGTGCTTGTAAATCAAACAGAAAAAAAGAAAAAAAACCTTCCCTTGTCCTCTTGGCACTTATGTTTTGATGAGAGGAAGGGGATAGAATGGGGGACATGGACAATAAACATCATAAATCAATAATTTATAGTATTTTGATGAGAGAAAAGTTCAAAGGCAAAAATAAAGTAGTGAGTAAAACATTAGACAGTGGGGTGGGAACATATAAATAGGTTAATCCAGTTGGTGCAGAAATAAGTTATGTAAACTATGTAAAGCAATGTCACTAAAAACTGGTTCAGAATTGGAAATTAAAAGCAGGGTTGTTTGGGGGGCGGGGTTCGCACATTCAGATGGAGAAGACTTGAACTTACTAGTTCAATTTCATACACATTTATGAGAACCTTTCGGTACAAAGTACTTTTCTAGTGATCTTGAGTACAAAGGTAGGTACAGTGTGGATTCTGCTCTCAAGCTGCTCAGAGTTTGAAGGATAAGATATACTGGAATCTGTCTCTGCATAAAAACACCACCTCCAAGTACAGCTGTTTAAAACAATAACCCTTTTATTATCTCATGATTTATTGGGTTGACAGAGCTTAGCTGGTGGTGATTCTGCTTCTTCTGATGTTAGCTAGGATTGCAGTGGTCTGGGGCCCAATTGGCCTGGACCATCAGAGGGGGCTCACTCATATGGTTGATGCCTTGGTGGAGGAGGCTGGAAGGCTCATTTTAAGTAGGACATTGGGTCACTGGGACTGCTGGCCCTACTTCTTTACTCCATGTGTCAGCACCTCTTTGCCTCTCAGATTGTACTGCACATGATTTTACCACATGGTTCTTCCAGCAGGTAGTGACACTTCTTATGTGTTGGCTCAAGTGTCCATATAGTGCAAAAGTAGAAGCTGACAGATCTTCTTAATTGTTAGGACTACAACCTACACAGGGTTACTTTCTCCACTTTCAGGTGGTTAAAATGAGTCCCATGCCAACTCAGATTCAGGGAGAATATTTCACCAGGGGCAAACTAGGGGATGCTCAGATCATTTGGGGCCGTTTTTGGAGATTAGCTATTCCAGAAGATCGTGCTTACGATATGTGCAGGGTACTGTGAAAACCTAAACAGAGGGACCTGTCAGTCCAGAGAAGCTCAGCAAGGCTTCCAAGAATAAGAGAATGCTGTGCTGAGCCTTAAAGGAAAAATCAGAATTATCCAGTGAATGAGGAACAGAAGGATATGCCAGGCAGAGAGAGAGAGAGCATATAAGAGAGAGAGAGAGAGCAAGAGAGAGCATGAGACATTATACAACACATTGTGTCAGGGGAGAGTATGAGGTATTCTGAGAACTTCCAGTTATTCAGTATGAGAATAGAGTTAGCCTCTTTGGTAAATACTGAGAAAGGCAGCTGAAGAGGAAATGGTGCTTTGAACCAAAGGTATTTTATAAAATGAGGACAGCACTCTATCTCAGAAAGTTTCTCTGAAGTTTAGATTATATCCAATATACAGTGTGTGTGTGTGTGTGTGTGTATAATATGCATATATAACATGTATATTCCATATACTAGGAATACTTCAGTATATTACATAATTTCTAACGCTTGTTTTGCAATGATGGGGGTTTGAATTTAACCCTGAAGCTGATGGGAAGCCAGGTATTCTTTGTTTGTTTGCTTATTTTCAGAGAGAGAGACAGTGAGTAGAGAAGGGGCAGAGAGAGAGGGAGACCAAGAATCCAAGCAGGCTGTGTGGTGTCAGCATGGAGCCCAATGTGGGGCTTGAATTGAGAACTGTGAGACCATGACCTGAGCCGAAATTAAGAGATGCTTAACTAACTGAGCCACCTAGGTGCCCCAAAATGATTCTGAAAAAATCATTTTGCTCTATGAAATTTACAACAGAATTATATTATTATTATTATTATTTACAACTTATGTGTTACAATAGCCTTTATATGGGTGAAACTTATATGCACACTTTTTTGGAGAGCTGGTTGTTAAACATTTACCAGCACGTCACAGGTAGTAAGTCATTTTCCTGTTTCCTCTATGTTCTAAAACATCTTTTCTCTCCTTTTCATGCATTTAACTCACTGTTTCCACCTGGATACTTTCTACTGATCTATATTCCAATTCACTAATCCTCTCTACTTTTCTCTCCAACTATTGTCGACAGTTAAACCCATCTTATGCCTAATTTTAATGCTCCTATATTTAAAATTTTTGAATTTCTTTTTTATTCCCTTTTATAGTTTCCAGTCCTTGTGAAATTCCCATCTCTTATTATCTGTCCACTTAAATATAATCAGAGTCATTTAAAATTTTATTTGTTTGTTTGTTTGTTTGCTTATGAGAGAGAGTGTGTGTGCATGTGAGTGGGGGAAGGGCAGAGAGTGAGGAAGAGAAAGAATCCTGAGCAGGCTCTGTGCCGCCAGCCAGCTCCAAGCCTCATGCGGGGCTCAACTCAAGGAACTGTGAGATCATAAGCCGAAATCAGGAGTTAGACACTTAACTGACTTAGCCATCCAGGCCCCCCAATAAATAGTCATTTTAAAATTTACTTCTGCTGACTCCAGTAACTGGTTATCTGTGTCTTTCTACTGTCTGTGTTTCTATAAAATGTTTTTTTTTTCCTCTTGATCCTGTTTCTTGGTATGCCTTATCATTTTTAATTAAATTATGGATATTGTTTATGACAAATAATATGTGGTCTTAGAACTGTTGTCTGGCCCAGGGAGAGTTTCCCTTATCTTGTTGTAGGCAGATAAGGAGGCACAGATAGTATCAATCAAATCAAGGATCATACTGATTTGATACTGAGTCTCAATTCTTCTAATAAGCTTCCTTCCCCATCTGTTTTTCGTCTATTGAAGGGTGTAACCTTCCAGAGGTCCCAGCTGATAGCCTGGATTATTTACAGAAAGCCCTTCCTCCCTCTGGGTCCTTGGCTTTGCAGTCCACAGCAGGACTGCAGCAAACACTGCCAGGGTTTTTTTTATTGTTTAGAGGTTTTCTGCTTATCTTCTTGGCCTTTAGCTCTGTGCAACTTATAAATAGGCAGAAGGCTCAAAAAGAAAACCACTAGTTGTGGTCTCACTTCCATGCCACTACCCTTTCTCTGGGATCTTGACTATCTCATATCCTGGCTACCTTTTTCGATCTGAAATCCATTTTAGGGGTGCCTGGGTGGCTCAGTCGGTTAAGCATCCGACTTTGGCTCAGGTCATGATCTCACAATTCGTGGGTTTGATCCCTGCGTTGGGCTCTGTGCTGACAGCCAGCTCAAAGCCTGGAGCCTGTTTCAGATTCTGTATCTCCCTCTTTCTCTGAGCCTCCCCTGCTCATGCTGTCTCTGTCTCTCTCTCAGAAATAAAGAAAACAAAACAAAACAAAAATCCATTTTATTTTTCTTTACAGCATTATGAGACCTTTAAAAGTTTCACTGTTTTCTCTGCCTCTTAACACTGTATGTCATATTCTTGGTCTCTCTCTTCACACGAATATCAGCATTTGCCTGGCAAAAAGAAAATGCTGCTTAGAGAATGTTGGATCACAGTTCTCTGATTTTCTTCTCTCAGGGATCTTGGACTCTCAAATCCTGGTTGCTTGCTAGCTGTCTGATGCCTTCAATTGGATTTCAGGCATATATATTTTTTAAATTAGCTTTTCTGCCTATTCTCAGTGATAGCATTGGCCTGCATGAATCTCTTCCATTCTGGCAGCATCCACACGCTCCTTTGATGATTTCATATGCCTGCACCAGGACAAAATTCTCTCCTGGACCCTCTCGTAGCATTCTGTACATAATTTTATAATAATTGAACTCTGTTGTGGTAAAGACTTGTATACTTCTGTCTCTACTGCTTGACCATAAACTTCTAGTAGGCAGACTATCTCATTTTTCTTTGAATTCCCAATATCTGGTACCTGATTGAACTGAATAAGTTATTGCTTAATAAATAATTTAAAAGTGGCTGTGGGTATATATATCTGTAGATCTGGACCTATCAGGATGTCAGCTATCCGACAGATATTTCATAATTTGTTTTCCTCTATGTTTTTAAAATCTCAATTTCTTTTCCATACTTTTACAATTTTACTCTATAAAAATTTAAACCATCTGAAATTTATTTTGTTGTGTAAAGTATAATAGAGTTATAATTATGTTTCTTAGTTTTGTTTTACCTTAGGAAGATAAGAAGAAAATTGCTTTTTCAAAATAAGGGGAAATTACTTTTGTAGATTAACCATATGTTATATCAATTGCTAGAATAACGTGTTTTTTTATTGTGAAATTTTTGAACATTCTAAACTCATAATAGTTAAGAGAGATAAATTGCTCTCTTGACATATTTGAGTATTTTTAGATGTTATTTTTTTTTAATTTTGTTGTGTTAGGTAATGAAACCAGACAGATGATATAGAAAATACTATTTAATACATAAATAAGAACTTTTATGTATTCATCTTCTAATTTCTCTAGCTGGAATTTGGCCACTCCTTCTATGAAGTCTTCCCAGATTCCTTAGGGAAGAGTTAGTCATTCCATTTTGTAGCTTCCCATGGTCTTATGTGGCTCTTTTATGGCTGTTACCAACTTGCATTATACATATCTGTTTAAAATTTAAATCCTGTCCCTGTTTCTACCACCCTTCATATTTCTCAATCTTGCTTTATTTTTCTTTCAAGCATCTATATTCTACTTACATACTCACATTTCCCACTTCTAACACACACACACACACACACACACACACACACACACACAGCAAGCATGGGTAACCTTGCGAGTAGACATTTCTCTGTTTGGTTTACTGCTGTATCTCCAGCACCCACAACTGTGCCTGACATGTAGAATATATGTTGAATGGGTATCTGTTCCTACATTAGATTGTGAACTCACTGAAAACAGAGACCGTGATCTAGTCTTAGTACCCTGGCATCTGGCATATCTACTAAAACAGGTGCTAATACTTTTGCAATAAGTGATAACTCATTCTCTTAAAAAACTAAATGGATTATGGTGCTCATATTCAGATAATCCTACTTACTGTGATCTGTAGCTATTGTTCAGCAAATAGTTCCTAAATTAGAATTAGTATGCAAGAGGGCTGCATATTGAAAATCGACTCCATTCATTCCTTGAATACACATTTCTTTACTTATTGAACTTTATAAGCCCATGATAATGAGTTATATAGAGAGATTTATTATGTCTCTTCGGTTATATTTTAGAATTCTTAGATATTATGAATTCACTTTGCTTTAGTATATATTGAAATCATATAGATGATATGAAAAATACTTCTGTACATTTAGTGAGTACATATCCTGTAGCAGATACTATGTTAGGAACAGGAGGAACAAAATGAATATTTCATCTCTGTCTTCAAAATCCTAAATGACACTTAACTTTTACATAGTATTTTCTGTATGCTGAGCCCTGTTATGATATCTTTACACACACACACACACACACACACACACACACACATATTCATTCCTTGAATTCTTATGAGAATTCCACAATATAAGTAGTAGTATTTTCCCCATTTTGAAAGTAAGGAAATGGAGGCACAGACTAGTGCAGTTTGTCATTAGAATCTATACTCAGTGTCTAGCTAAAGTCTAGAAACCTAAGCCTTTGTACTAAAGGTAGCCTCTTAATAAAAAAGGGGTTCTTGACCCATACTTTGCTCCCCTTGCCATGGACTCCATTATCTTAGTCTCTTTCCTCAGAACTGCCTTAGGGTTCATCTTCAAAATGTGTTTTGAGAAAAATGCTCTTTCCCCTACTCCCTCTCTGTTTCCCTAAGACAAAGTCATCATTGTAGTTTAGCAGACACACTGATTACTATTTGAAAAATAGAAGCTCAAAAGTAATGCATAGGAGACAATCATAAAACTCATAAATTTCTGACAGTAGTGATTTCTGGCATTCATATTTTATTGGTTGGTTATAACCTGCTTGCAAAATTCAAATTTAGGTTGTGACGCTCTAGCATGACCTATTTAAAAGCTTTTTAAATTAATAATATTGGTATTTTGGAGTGGAGGGGAACTGGAAAATATATAATATGATTGATCTCCAGGTAGTTAGTCTTAAAGGAATAGCAGATGGTAAACATTAGCTATTAGAGCAGGAAATTATTTCTTCAACATATTTTTTTTAGCTAAGAGATTCTTTGAAAATGAGTAATTCTGGTTGGTTGATTTTGAAAGTAAACCATATGTTGTTTACATGTTTTGGCATTTATCCAATTTCCCTGAAGATGAGAGTGAAAATGGGAAAAAAAGCGCCTTTTACTAATTAGATAATAATGAACATAATGAAAACAGGTGCCATAACTTTTTGAATTATGAGAATGTATCTTCAGAACCAGCTCTGGGAATAAGATCATGAGGGAAAAATATTCTGTACATACCCATAATGTGAGCATATATGTGTCTGGGGGTATATACGAAGGCACACATTAAATAAATTTAACTGGTGTTTTTTACTATAATAGAAATAAAAAACACAGATCAAAATGAGTTTTCAAATGCCCTGTTCATTTTATATGAACTATTCCATGCAAATGCATGCATTATTTGCAATCAGGACATCTTAGTTAGTATCTTAAAGCTTTTCAACACATCTGGGTGATTCTCCTAGAAGGCCAGTAGGACACTGAACCCCTGTAACCTAAGATCCCCTGGCTCCCAAGTGACAGCAACACCCCTGAGGTCATACTCTCCCTTCACAATCAGAAGAATGGATGTAGGTGGTGCAGATTCTATTGCTTCAGCCACAAAGGAGAGTAATTGCAGCCTAGTATGGGGGAAGGGAGGTGTGGGGAAGAGCTGCTCCAGATTAAAGGACTGAGAAATGGAAGAGGTGTTGGGGAAACCAAGAAAAGAGAATTTGGATGACTCTCTGGGTGAGAGCCGCACTCGTGGTGTGGCATTAAACCACACGTCTGCTGCTGAGAAAGGAAAACTTTTCCTGCCCTGTATCTCTTCCTTCTAGCGGAAAAGATGGACATGTTTGAATTTATATGAATGCCTTTTGAAGAAAAAATGAATATACCAAATGGTACAAAGTTAGGACTATTAAAACACATTGTCAACTTTTAAAAACACAATAATGTGCGTGTTAATTATTTTCCAAAAACTATAACCGCTATGTTTGAAAATGATATGTGAAATCTGCCCTCGTACGATATGACCCGATACTAGATTTCTTCCGCTGTTGAAAGGCACTTAAATTTCACTGGTGGTTATTTTTCTAAATGATTAACGCTTATTGTGATTATTCTCCAGCTAATATATGTATGCAAAATGTGGCTGCAGGGATTTGCTTTTGTTAGCATATCCCCTCCCCCACCCTGAAACCTCAAGGCTCCAGATATTGATGCTGGAGAGAGAAAATGGATGTGTGTGTGTGTGTGTGTGTGTGTGTGTATCTAACCTTCAAGTTGATACATTGGTGATGATATGCAAACAAACAAAAAAAGATAAAGCTTTCCCTTTGATAATGCCCTTCTCAACACATTAATATCATTTTCGAGAAACTTAACAGTAAGCGGAATGGTTTAAATTTAAGTGAGGCTAGTGTTTTAAAACAGCTATACAAAGCAGTTACAACTGGAAATTTAACATAACTGAGAATGGCACTTTTATTAAATAACTCTGTGATCTTCCAGCCATGTTCTTAATCAGTGATCTCCCTGTAGCGAAATGCATAGATAATCAACAACTCTGTCAGTAAACTTGTTGGGGGATTAAATCCTAAAGGAAGGAGCCCATAGCCCTGGAGGAAAACTGAGTACATGTTTCCCTGAGTCTTTGAAGGCTCATCTCGGTAGTCCCACTGCTAGAATGTGCTCTGTTGTCATAGCAACACCATCTCCTGCTTCATACAGGAAAGATTAGCTCTTACTGTGCAGAGGAGAGAATTTAGGGGAAGTCAGACTAATCCCTGGGTGCACTTGGAGAGAAAGGTTGGACCTCGCCTGAGGGATGCTGTCTCTGCAATGATAGAATTGGCTGCCACAGACACTGGTATTTAAGTTGAAGAGCAGAATTCACAGTAAGTGTCAGCTCCTCCAGAGTAGAATATTGATGAATGAGGTTTGTCTAAGTCTTGTTGAAGACTGTCCCATGCAGCAGTGGAATGACAGCAGGAGACTCTGATAAGACTGCCAATGTTTTCCTAGTGTAGGTGGTATTTAGAGGGTTGACCACATCAGGAACTTGAGGAAAATTTTTAGATACTTTTGAAACAACCATCTAAAATCCTGGAAGCATATCAAAATTAGATAAGCAAAAAAATGTATTATATGTTTTTTGGTGCTGAATTTATTTACCCTAGATTTTTATGCACTTAAATTTAAAATTCCATAGAGAGAAAGGAAAAAAAAACTCATGAAAAAAATTATTATTTCTAAGCAAGTGTGTTTCTCCAACACCAAAAGTAATGAGATTTCATTTTAGAAAAAGAAATGATTTCATTTTAGTATTGCAACTGTTTTCAATTATATACACAGTTTTTGAAAAACCTTTTAGAAGCATACAAGTGGTATAATTCTGTTAAGGTGGTTAGAATATGATAAAAACATATTCTTTGGGGAAGATTATTTAGGTCTTTTCTTTGGTGCTGCTGCTTCAACTTGTCAGCATAAAGCATGTGCAATGTGTAAATCTTTCAGGATTTTCTGTTGTTTGTCTCAAAGGGATTTTGTTCTGGGGGGCTGTGGGGTTTTACTTTGTTTTTCCCTCTTGGTTTGTCTTGGCACAGTTTTTTTTCTATAATTAAAAAGATTGTATGGATTTTAGCTTAAGCACTGGGAAACCTTGTTATGGGTTTGAAATGTTTGATATTGATATCTATTGTGGTAATATCTAGTCATTGAAAAACTTAATTACCTCAAAGTATACTTCAATCCACATCCAAAAATAAAAAGAATATCTCAAGAATATGTAGATTTAATGTAGTATATTACTGATATGTAAACTGTGTGGTTTTGATGATCAGTGTGTATCACCCTGAAAGTATATATATTTTTTATTTAAAGTATTCCTGGTGACAATTGTATCATGCTGCATTGATCATGTTTTTCAATTTCTTTGATCATGGCCCTATATTTATAATGTGTATTTAAAAACTGGGTTTTGGTTCCCATGTACAAAATCGTAGGCTACCACGATTGTACTACCACACTGTAACTAACATTGCAGTCTATGCTAAATATAGCCAATATCATAAAATATACTAAATTTTTATTTAAAATCTACTGTTTTAATTTACCAAATGAAAGAGATTTGGGTGTTATTATAAAACAGAGTGCAGATTACACATAAACTCTTTTTTTCTGAAACTTAATGTTAGAAGAGACCATGGGTATTAGATTTGAACAAACAGTTGTATTAAATGGCTACATAACATTATTCTCTTTATATGTCAGGAAATACACACAAAACCATAAGGGTTGCAATTGGCTTAATAGCATTCAAGTTATAACTATGCAGAAGCCTGATGCTCTTAAGAAAATGGAGACAAAGCTGAAAGTCAGGGAGCCCCTTTCAGTGAATGATTGCAAATTATGACAACAACCTCTTTTCCAGGATTTATATCAGTTTAGGGTAGGGCCCTTAGAAATCACAAAGAGAAAGAGGCAATTTTGCTATTTCTCCTGAGCCTCCACCCCTTCCCCTCACCCCCAATAAACTGGAGTAACTTATTTCTCTTCATTTATAGGCTTTGGGCAAAAATAAGGAAGCCAATAAAACTTAGTGTTCACTGTATGACATGAGGCTTAGAATTAACACAACAGAACTGGGAAGGAGAAGGATGGCCGAGTAAAAATGGGCACCACTCACTGACTTAACAAAGTATATAAATAGATAACTGAATAATAATTGAAAGGTAAGGCAGGAATTTAGCCCAATTCATTACTTTAACCAAAGTGTTTCAAGAGGTCATCCTAACCAGTTTAAAAAAACAAAACAAAAAACTTGTTATATCATTTAGAGTTTTCCATTTTCTGTTTCTGGGCTTATTTCTTTTGTAAACACAGTAATGGTTGAATGGAGCCAAATGCTGTGAGCTGAAGACTTGTGGGGATTTATTACTTCCCTGAGGCAGTTTGGTTTGGGCTCCTTGTACGTCAGGATCTTGCTTGGTGAGGAACAGGTCATATCCCAAAGCCTAATTATCTCTTGAAAGGCATTGCTTCAGGAATCTTTGAAAGAACAAGTTGTTCTATTCTTGAACTGGTCTCAGAGGCTTGGAATATCTTTTGAAAAGTGCAGAAGTCAGCTTAAGAATAAAAATCTTCAGGACATCAAGGTCTTGGGGTTAGGAGGTGATCTGGAAATGGTCTGAGCTTTTTTTGCAAGGGAAACCAGAGTACAGAAAAGAGAGAGAGGGAGCAATGGCATGGGAAGATCACAACACAAGCTTCTGCTAGGGAATAATCAACAAACGCATGCATGGAAGGCATTGAGATATGATTTTATAATGGTCAGTTATCATATATACTAAGAATAGCTTCTAAAACTACCTGGTATGGTTGATGGTTGTTGACATGTATGTAATAGTAAATATTGAAGATAAAAATATTTAGCACAAAAGGTAATACTATGATATAAACACTTTTTGTATTTGCTTTTAAAAATCAAATTAAGGGGGCACCTGGGTGGCGCAGTCAATTGAGCATCTGACTTTCGGCTCAGGTTATGATCTCACGGTTCATGAGTTTGAGCCCTGTGTTGGGCTTTGTGCTGACAGCTCAGAGCCTGGAGCCTGCTTCAGATTCTGTGTCTCCCTCTCTCCTTGTTTCTCCCCTGCTTGCACTGTCTTTTTCTCTCACAAAATAAATAAACATTAAAAAATTTTAAAAATCACATTAAGATTCAATGTTGACTATAGAAGATTCAATTCTATGACACATTGTTGAGTTAGAAAGGCCACTTTAGAGAGCTGTAAGGTAGCAATGATTCCTCCTCTCTTTTTTAAATTTTAGGATTTATGTCCATGTAAAATTCTTCTCCTTATATTCTCTAAGTTTGACTCTATATGTCTCAGGACAAATGTATGATGCTAAATTAGTCTGTTTTCTTAGGATTGCCTGTAAGTAAATGGGTAGAATGATGTATGAGAAGATGGCTGGAACAGTTGTCAAAATTGGGCTGTATGTAGAAAGACCAGAATATTCGTTGGGGCTACGTACTTTTGGTGATATACACTTTTGAAGACAGAGGAGAGCCAATGGGGATTTCTGAACAAGGAGTGAGAAATAGAAGCAGGGCTCTGTGAAGATGTATCCTACAAATGTGGAGAGGATAAATAGATGATATGGACAATAGTTAATGGGAGGCAATTTGGACTGTGAACCTTAACTAGCATAGAAAAACTGAGAATTAAAGGTAGGGAATTGATGAGAAAGAAGTCATAGCCATATAATCTATGGATTTCATGTGTTAATTTATTCAACCAAGGTTTATTTGGCCACTGCTAAGGTGGATGCTAAGAATCACAGAGCAAAACGCATGTGTTCAGGCTTTCATTAAAAACACTCGGTCTGGTGGGAAAGACTGAAAGATAGCAAATCAGAATATCTCTTAGTTAGAGGTGTGATAAACCAAGCCCAGGGGATAGACTTGGCCAGTGCTGGATAGCATTAAAGAATCTTCAAACCTGGAAACTGGTGAATGCCATTACTAGGCATAAGGAAAGTCAATAGGAAAAGGGGGTTTATGAGGAGAGCAGTGACCGTAATGGAGACCGCATTGAATTTTATTTTAGACATCCTGTTTGGTCTTTAAGCCTTAAAAAACAAATATTGCATTTAATTATAAGAGTTAACTTGGGGCGCCTGGGTAGCTCTGTCAGTTAGGTGTCCGACTTCCGCTCAGGTCATGATCTCACAGTTCGTGGGTTCGAGCCCCGCATTGGGCTCTGTGCTGACAGCTCAGAGCCTGGAGCCTGTTTCAGATTCTGTGTTTCCCCCTCTCTCTGATCCTCCCCTGCTCACACTGTCATTCTCTCTCTCTCAGAAATAAATAAAACATTAAAAATTTAAAAAAAAAAAGTTAACTTAGCCATTATGTAGTTTATTTTAAAAGGTCACACTAATGCATAGAGGTTCATGGCACCATTAGCATTTGATTTACTGCTCTATTTTGTTTCCTCTTTAAAATTTGTGTATAACAATTAGAGTGTGTAAAAACTTGACATGTGTTTTCATGTTGAAGTGTAACTTCTTAGTATGACCAAAAAGAAGTTTATCTTTCATTACTGGGGTCTGACACTTCCAAAATTTAGTAATATTTATCTTTGTATCCTACTCTTGGCATTATTATAAGATAGTAATAAATTTAATACAAAAGAAAATGAATAAATTCAGCTGAAGTTTTCAGAAAACCGTTTTTGTAGAACTTAGCCCAATGAGTTAGAGACAGAAATATTTTATTGTCTTTTCTATCTGGATAATGGCATAATTTTCTATCACTGTAGCCTTGAAATGATAACAACAACAACAACAGCACTTTACACTTTACACCGTTTATAATTGTTTTTTTTAATTTTTAAAATATTTTATTTATTTCTGAGAGAGAGAGAGAGCAAGAGAGCGTGAGTGGGGGAGGATCAGAGAGGGGGGAGACACAGAATCCGAAGCAGGCTCCAGCCTCTGAGCTGTCAGCACAGAGCCCGATGCGGGGCTCGAACCCACGAACCATGAGATCATGACCTGAGCCGAAGTTGAACGCTCAACTGACTGAGCCACCCAGGCGCCCCTACAACATTTATAATTGTTGAGGAAATAAAAACAAACCTGCCCCCAAAAGACCCCTCTATACATGTATAGAACAAAGAGAGAAAACATAATTTATTACAGTGTAGAGATGTATGGTGACATCAAAGCAATTGCAAGATCTGTACAGAATTTCATACATGTGTATACAAGAAAGTAGAATAAAGGACAATGACCACTTCCCTGTCTTCTTGACATATATATAGATAGATGGACCTGACCATCTCCTATTTACCTTGTGAGGGAAAGCCTCAGCTAATTCTGGAGGCTCACATTTACAAGTTTCAAGGGTCAGAAGGCCTAATGTTGTGTTGGAAAAGCAAAAGCTTGGCCCCATTACACCTGTGTATTTTCAAGAAGACACTGTAGAGGGGATGGTAGGGAAGCACGTGTCTCCTCAAAGATAATCCATTCTTCTATCCTGGCACAATGCACCTTTTTCTATACATTATCTCATTTAATAATAACAATACTGTCAGACACACATAATTACCATTTTGTTCCAATCTCATGACTGAGAAAACTGATGGTTGGAAAGGTCAGGGAATATTTTTTAAAGTTGTAAAACTAGCAGCATGAGATTATCCAGCTCACTCTCTACCTCACATTCTCATTTCCTAAATGAGGCATTGTAGAAACTCATTTTTGGATGCTACATGGAGAGGTAATGATAAGGAAACAATCAGTTTTATTTCTTGCCTTAGGTATCTATGAGCACGTGTATAAATAAGCAGGCCATTGGATAGAGTCTGATCCAGTTTTTCTGTATAATAACTATTTCATGGAATTGTTTTGGGAATTAAAAGAGATAAGTAATATAAAGAAACCTACACTGCACTAGGTGCTTAATAACTGATAACAGTCACCATCATAGAAACTTATTCCACTTATTCCACCTGTTGAGATGAGAACTGGGTATTGTATGTAAGAGGTGAATCACTGGGTTCTACTCCTGAAACCAATACTACACTGTATGTTAACTAAATTGCATTTAAATAAATTTAAAAAAAAAGAAAATTGTTGAGTATCAGAAAGAAAAAATAAATGGTGTCCTGAGATTCAGATTATCCATCCATCCATCCATCTATCCATGCGTCCCTCCATCTCTTCATTCATTATTCACCAAGCATTTAAAACCCTTTCCCTGGCCCTCCTTCTATACAGACACACTGTAGTAAAATGAAGAAAACCAGAAGCTGCCCCTCCCCTCAAAGATAATGCTAAGCTCTTCCTTGTTATGGGTCAGGTATGGATTTAAATACTCTGCAAACATTAATTCATTTAATTGTATCAATTATCCTGTAGTATAAATACTAAACCTGCCCCATTGTTCCTATGGGGAAGCTTAGGTTCAGAGAGTATCCAAATCACCCAACTTATAAGTGACATACCTGGGTCTGAATCTAAGTTTTTCTAACCACAGCACCCATTCTCTTAACCACAGTGTTATTCCTGCTGTTGTACACGTGTGAAAGGTGTTATGAGGAAGGGTAGCATAAGATACAGAGCTGTCACAAAGGACAGTGGTGACAAACTGAGGGTGGTCACATGGGGAGGCCTTAACAGGTACAATTTCTCTGTGTAATAGCTACTTCATGGAATTATTTTGAGAATTAAGGGAGGTAACTAACACAAAACACTTGCATGGCACTAGGTGCTGATATATGCTAGCAGCCACTTATTATCACTAAAATTCTAATTTAAGTCTGAGTTACTGCTCAGGGTTCTTTTTCTTTCTTATTTCTTTGATTGTTTGTTTCATAGACAGTCTGTCTCCTTCACTTTGTCTAACAGTTTGGGAAATGGTTAAAGATTCAGAAAACAAAAAAACTATCCCAGTATTTGACCTTGACCTTCCATGTGTGTGTATCCATTAGGATTCCTGTTTTCTGTCTCAATTTTTTTCTTTTTTTACATATTTAGAGAAAGGGGCTTGGTGGGAGGAATATCATGAGAGTTTTTCATTTTGACAAGTAAGGATGCCATTGCTGGCTAGGGAGTTTGCCTCTTTCTGTATGCAGTCTTTATTCATAGGTTGCGTCGAATGTGTGGTAGAGAAGGGTAAGAAAATTAGCCCAAGAGAAAGGAAGAGGCAGTGTTTATAATCAGGTCTTCAGAAGAATCAGTGTCTCAATATCTGAGTCAAAACATCAAAATATACTAAAGGATATTCAAACTTTATAAGCTATAGAAAAAAGTTTTCACATATGGGTCCTGAATGCCTATCTATGTATAATATTATATTACAGCCTTTTAAGTCACATGCAAAAATTCATGCAATGAAAAACTCTCTGAAGGATGTTACCTTTATCTGTGACAGAATCACTTATTATTGCATACCTTTTAGTAAAATCTAACAATATGATTGTAAAGTTTAGCCCTATATAACAATATTAATAATAATTCACATAGCAATGTGGCGAATACAATGGCTTGTGGAACAAATTTCAGGTAGATTTTAAAAGGAAAATGAGAACTTGACTTTGACATTGCCTGTATCATGTGACCTTTCCTAATAATGGTCACATGAAGGAAGGAAGGAAGGAAGGAAGGAAAGAAAGAAAGAAAGAAAGAAAGAAAGAAAGAAAGAAAGAAAGAAAGAAAGAAAAGAACGAAGAAAGAACGAGGAAAGGAAAGGAAAGGAAAGGAAAGAAGGAAGGAAGGAGGGAAGGAAGGAAGGAAGGAAGGAAGGAAGGAAGGAAGGAAGAAAGAAAGAGGAAGGAAGGAAGGAAGGAAGAGAAAGACAGACCCATGTATGATGCTTTTCTAATGCTTGGAAAGGAGCTTAGAAATTTAGAAAGTCCCAGAAGCCATGACTTTATTTGAGAATACTGCACATGTGTCTCTTTTCTCTAGAAATTGCTTTAAGCAAGTAGGAAATTTAAGGGTGATAACCAAGTTTTTTTCCCCCTTTTCTGTAGCTAATAAGGTCCCAAGAGATGACAATCTATACCCATATCAGGAAAGGACATGTGCTTCTCTTAACTCTTGCCAAATAGAGAATATCAGGGATCTTCTTAGCCTTTAGTTCTTTAGTCTGGTCGCCATCCTATACAGGGGCAAGTTGGGGTGGAGGGGGAGAGAAAAGGACCAAGAATTTGATTTTTCCTTTCTGTACATTTTTTGTTATAAATTCTCCCAGTATTTTTCTCAGGTTGTCTTCAGATTTCTTTAGAGCTTAAAATTTTAACTTGCTAATTTAGCATTGTTTCTTCTTGGCCCCAAGACATGGTTTTCTTAGTGACACATCCTCTGTTAAAACAAATATCATGGGGTTTTTTTTTTTAAGTTTATTTATTTTGAAAGAGAGAGAGAGCAAGAGTGAGCTGGGGAGAGGCAGAGGGAGGGAGAGAGAGTCCTAAACATGCTCCGTGCTGCCAGTGCAGAGCCCAATATGGGACTTGATCTCACAAACCTTGAGATCATTACCTGAGCCTAGACTGAGCTGAATGGATGCTTCAACAACTGAGCCACCCAAATGACCCACAAATACAATTTCTAACTAGTCAAGAGAAAAAGCAGTACTGGGACTAGCATGATATTGTTAGTAAGTTTCTAATTGTAAATATCTTAAGTTTTCTTAGATGTTTTCTCCATCCTAGAATATTTTCAGTTATCAGAGAAAACTAGCGTGTGACCTTTGCCAACTTAATGTGTTCTCTGCACTCATCTCTAACCTTTTAGAGACTAAGCGAATCTCTTACTGATTTTACCATACAGGGGAAATGTTTGGTAGGGTAATTAAAATATAAAATATACTTCTGACCAAGCCTACATGAACGATTTTGGCTCAGAACTACTAGTAGAATTCTGGGTTGTATCACTGTCCAGTGCTTGCTTCATGTGGTCCTTCTGTTGTTTGTCTGCCCCAGTTAGATACGTACTTTAGAAATATAAGGAGATTCCATTAACTGATGCAATATACTCCGTTGTCATTGCCCTGCAGCATAAGGAAGTGGGTAGCTCACAGACTGACATTACACATGTTTCCCTTGGAATCTCAGCCCTGTACTTCCAATGTAGTTCCCTTGTCTGTCTGCTAAAGGGCTAAGAACCTGCCTCGCATGTTGCTTTATTTCCAAGTTCAATGGATAGAGTAAGAAAATGTATTAATAAAATATTGCACATTTGTTTTAAATATATATTCATGTTTAAAACATTTAGATTTCCTAGAATCACTTCCATCAACAATATATTATTAATAAGATATTACATATTTATTTGAATACATATTCATGAGAAAGAGTTTTTAAAGTACAGAATTGTATAAAGAAGGAAGGGCCCCTTATTCTCTACTCCTAATCTGCTATTCTCCCAACAGATAATTTCTGTTAACAGCTTGATATGTTCTTTTCCAGAAGAGATAAATAGCTAAATGATAGCCGGTTCAATTGACATCCTTCTAAAAATATGGCCAACAACATTTTGAATATAGGTTTCATTTTTATAATTTTGAATCATTTGTTGGAAAGGACACTTTGACAATGATTTGCTGAAGTTGTCATAGATTTTATGTTGTTTTTATACAAGTTCTTTTCTACTAGCCAATGCTACAAAAGACATAGATTTACAGACTAAAAAAAAGCAGAATGGGATTGACCACCACTTATCTTTTGAGAAACATTGATTATTTGTGGCAAGATCTCTCTTCTGGAATGACAAGTAAATACACATCTTAACGTTATAAATACAGAAATGGATGCTAGGCCAAATTAAAGACTAGCTCTTAGAATATTGGTCTGCAAATGTCTGCAGAGCTGAAATGTGTAAATTAGAGATTCACTGGAGTCTGCTAGCCAAAAGTGAAAACGAAAGTGCTTACAGCTCGCTAATTAATGCTGCATGTCCAATCTGATTGCAGAAAAAAGAGCCATCGAGGTCTATGGGGAAAAAGCAGTGGCCTGGGAGTCAAGAGAACTGAGTCCCCTTCTATTCTTCTACTCAGTATGGGACCATCCTTGAACAAGCCAGTCCTTTGTCCTCAATGTAATCATTTAAAAATAAGGGTCATATTCACCACCCTTAGCGTCTCAGAATTGGCAATAAAATGAGGGGAAAAAAAGAGATTGAGTTCCAGAAAAACCATGATTTAACAATAATTTATTGCTGGACTGTTAATGTTCTGATGTCTGTATTGTTTAGATGTTTTAGAAACTGTTTCTACCAAGTCAGGCTCTTCAAGGAGCACTTCATGGACCTCAAAACTATTATTGGTGCACGACAAGATTGAGTGCTGGGTTTGAAACAGCAATTTTATGTCTGTAGAATTTAATAATAAATAAATGGGTTTGCATTTTGTGTGTTCTGCTTCAAGCTTTGTTGTTTGTTTTTACAAACTATTTGTCCATGATGGATTGGAAATAAAAAGATTGAGTCTTCATCACAGCTACTTTGAGAAACACTGTAGATGGGAATTGGAGCTGTGGTAGATTAAACAAAGAGCAAAAATTGACCTAATGTCTGCTCTTTCAGAGCTTGAGGTCCTGGGGGACACCCAGATATTAATCTAGTAACTGTATCTAAGTGATTATGTTATTCAAAGTGAAATAAATCATTCTCCTCAACCACGCTCCTCCTCTCTCCTGTTCTCCCCTTCCCCCCACAATCTCTGCTTTCTTTCCTTCTTGCCTCCCCCTCTCTGCCTTCTCTCAATCTCTCTCTGCCCTCTCTACTCCTCTTTGCCCATTTACCCCTTCTCCCCTCTCTCCCTTCCCCTGCTATGATTCACTGTCCCTACTGTTCCCCTTAATCCATCATGTGTTTTCATCTATGCTGAATTATATATCTGAGAAATGTTATCAATCTATACAGTAAAATAAATAATTACCTTGATATGCAGCATAGTCAACAAGCAGAGCTCTTCAAATATTATACTTTGGGGGGAGTATATATATTTTCTTTCTGATTACTATAGAGTATGTGTCTACATCCCTGTGTGTTTCTTCCACTCTCCTTTTCTTCCTTTCTTTCATCCTTTTAGATTTACTTAGATTATTTAAGTTTATTTATAATTTGTTAAGCCCCTAGAATGTAGCAAGCATTGTGCTTTGCACCCCACTATATCCCTGCCTCCTATTCCCTATGCCCACCCCTAACATGAAAAATCAGCAAAAGTAATTAAGAACTGGAAATCAAGATTCTATGAATATTTAAGCTGAGCATGTGCTATCTAAGGATGTGTTCTTGCATGTACCCTTTAGAAAAAGAGACATACTATTAGGACAAAGCATGTAGAAGTTGAAAATCAAAGCGTTTATTATTAAGGATATAAATCCAATTGGCATGATTCCTTTTTGAATTCCATAAAAAATGTGGGCAAACTAGAATCTCACTGAAGCCATTGCTTTTCTTTGCCATTAAGATAGGATTCTTACTATAAAAAGGAGAAAAGAGTTTATTTTCTGAAGCATGAAATCACTCAATCATAGTACATTTTGCACTACTTAATAACAGTTGTAAATAATAGCTGAAGTGATTTGTATGTGAATAAATGTGAAATTTTGCACTAGCTTCATCCATTCACTTATTTTCGGTTGTTTTGTTGCTGTATTTACTACTGGAAATTGGTCAGTATACCTTGGTGGCTGCAAGAAAAAAAGCACATTTTGGGTGAAAACATATTTCAATAGAACAAGAAAATTTCCATTCCTTGGTTCAGTGTAGTCCAGACAATAATGTTCATTCTGTATCTGCAAAGCATCTGAACAATAGAGGAAAGTATCTTATAGAAAGAAAGTACTTCTCTAACGTAAGAGACAAGACATACCATGGCTTCTTTTTGTTTTGCTTTGTCTTGTTTTGTTTTGTTTTCAAGACTGCTATCTGAAGCATCACCAGAAGAATTGGATGGTAAGAGATCATGTCCTAGAGAGGCTTGTGAGTGAGGGAAAAGGGCACTGGCTCTGGACTTAGCTGCCCTGAGTGTGAATTGGGCCTCGGCCCTTGTGTTACCTAGAAGTCATTTGATCAAGATCCTAGAATATGCCCCTATGTTAGTAGATTAGCTGGACCTACTTTGAGAATTAGGTATAATGAAATTAGTACCTAACCCATAATTTTAAATTATTTTTAATGGCAAATAGTCAGCACTAATTAAATAGTGTACTTGTTTGCATCAGTTACTTCAAATAATGAGGACAGAAGGGAGGTGTTGGTTTTTGTTAGAATGATGTCACAATAAAGAAGACACTGATTTAAGGAATGCAAGAATAGGAAGTGTAGAACAGGCCAGGCCACGACTTAGCCTTGGCCTCATTGAGTTATACACAGGATTATCATGCAATTTATTGTTCAAACCAAAACACATTTGGAGTCAAAGGGGGAATAATTAATAATTGTACTGATGCCAAGATGTGTGAAGCCAACCTACCACATATGTAGTCCCTCTGTTTTCCTGTATCCATCTGTCTCCTCACCCCACCCTCTGGCCTTCTCTGATGAATATGGCTTGTTCACATTCCCTGGTAACCTCGTCAGTCCAATGCTCCCTTAGGGTTCTTTAGCTGCAGTTACTAACCAAGTTAAGGGTTTGGGCTTCTGAGATTTTTTTTATGCAAGGGGATTATCTAGAAGTCTTGTTAAGATGCATATTCTGGGGGTGCCTGGGTGGCTGAATTGGTTTAGCATATGACTCTTGATCTTAGCTCAGGTCGTGGTCTCACAGCTGTGGGTTCAAGCTCCACATTGGGCTCCATGCTGAGTGTGAAGCTTTCTTAAATATGTCTATATATATATATATATATATATGTTTATATTTATGTTTACATATATTTGTTATTTATAAATATATCATTATATTACATACATATGTGTATATATATATATACATATATATATACATATATGTATGTAAAAACCCATGATTTCTGATTCAGTAGGTTTGAAGTAAGCCCTGAGATTTGACACTTTTAACAAGTTCACAGATGATTTTATGGCTGCTCATCATTAGCCCACATGTTGAAGAGAAAAGTGTTAGTTCAAATTCCAAAAGATGGAAGTTTTTTGAGCTATTCACCTTTCTGATTTGACCATAGTGGTTGTGGCTTTGACCTCTTATGGTCTGATGGTCCTTTGGACAGGTGCCTACCTTGGCTAATTGAGCCTTAGGAGGTCATATGGTTACCAAGGCAGTAGGTAGAGTAATTTGTTCTAGAAGGGAGTATAGAGAGGAGATCCATACACTAAAATGATATATTCAATGTAATTAGTTGTCCTTTTTCATTTCATGGAGAGCCACTGAGGAAGGCGCTTGAAAAAGTGCCGTTGGCATGGCACATATCTCTAAACCAGGCCAGTCAAGGCTCAGTAAACATTTCCTCTCTGCTAAAGTCAAGAAACAATGGCTTTCAAACCAGAATCTACTGTGCTTTATCCAAAGCAAGGTTTTATGGATGGCCATGATTCTGTAATATTAGTATAGCAACATGAGACCTTGGGGACAGGGAGTGTATTTTGAGCTGCTCTTGGTTAATTAGAAATAATCACACTGAGAAATAAAAATTAAGAAAAAGAAATAAATAAAAATATTTAAAAAAAAGAAATAATCACACTGTAAGAGCTCTTATCTTGGTATTATTTGGGGAGTTTAAATTGGTATATTCAGTACAAAAGTTTAGAGAAGTTGTTTTTCTTTTTTTTAATTTTTTAAGTGTTTTTATTTATTTATGAGAGAGAGAGACAGCGTGACCAGGGGAGGGTCAGAGAGAGAGAGGGAGACACAGAATCTGAAGCAGGCTCCATGCTCTGAGCTAGCTGCTAGCAGAGAGCCCGATGCGGGGCTCGAACCCACAAACAGTGAGATCATGACCTGAGCCAAAGTCAGACGCTTAACCGACTGAGTCACTCAGGTGCCCCAAGAAATTGTTTTTCTTAATGGTCAACCAAGAGATTCTCCTCGATGAGGAGAATTCAGTGGTTTGCTATGATAGAAACAGTATTAATGAAAATGAGCACATATATCACTAATATAAAATGCCTAATCATAAGAATCCTTTCAATTCTTAGCTGATTTTTATTTCTTCAAACTCATTCTGACATTACCTCCTGCCAATCCTTTTACTACTATGAAAAATAAAGCATCAGCAAAAGCTAAAATGCTTTCTTCTCTTCTGTTGACTTTTTTAAAAACATTATAGTTCTACTTGGTGACTTGCTATATATACCACTTTACATACAAGGAGTATTTAAGCAAAGTCCACATCCTCACGAACATTCAGAAAAATATGACAAATATGTGTGAAAAGTTAGTGTTTAATATCAAAAGTGTTGAACTATACAAAGCAAGAGGGTAGAAAATAGGATCAGTGTAACAGTGTCCTGTAGATGTTGGTAGCAATGGGTCTATGAGAGTCTGTGCTCTAGAAGGAGGATTTGGGGCAAGATGGCTGCCCTAATGTTGCCCGAGCTGCTCACTTAGAGTTGACCTAATTCCTCAGCCATCCACGAGTTGAGAGTTTGCTTGGTTTTAATGAGGTGATGACTTTGAGAACTTTCATGGTCCCCACCTTTTCCCCCAAATCAGTGCTAGAACTACCTATTGGCTATTTAATTTGGTATTAATAAAATTAAATATTTAAACCAACTCAAGTATACTGAGTTTGAGAAATGTCAAGTGTGGAAACAACTCTTCCATCTTTCCTATTTGTTAAGGTCCTGCAACTAATACAGCAAAAGCAAGTACTATTTCTGTTATTGAAAATATTTTACCTTTTATTTTTGGGTGGTGACAAATATCTGAATGCCATGTGGACTTGTGATGTATAGTCTAGAATTCTGCTATTATTAAAGCATTTTACTATCACAGTACCTGGTTTATAGTTTCTCTCTACATTGCAAGTACAATGCTTGTTATGTTTTTTTCACAGAGCACTTTATTTTAGAGTTGAGCAAATAGTTCTTACTTCCCTTCTGCCCATTTCTTTTGTATTCATTCACAGCCCTTTTTAACTTGGCACCTAGAAGTATGTACTCACCTTATGCACTTACTGAATACTCATACATAGAGATGAAACCATCTGTAGTCATTCAGATTCAGTCATCCTTTCCCATGAATGTGGCCATTGGCCCTTGTCTGCCTCTCACTTAGGCTCTTGTGATCTGAGTGATGGGAAAGATGGGTTTGGGAATGTAAGTGGTATCAGAGACTCACCCTTTTGGGGTGTCCATATGTCTCCTGGCTTCTTTGTGCTTTGAATAAACTTTAACTGTGGCCTATGGTTGATTTTTTTATATTGAGGTATAGTTGGTATATGCCATTGCATTAGTTCCAGGTGTATAGCGTAATGATTTAATATATGTGTATATCATGAAATGGTCACCATGATAGGTCTAGTTAACTTCCATCCACACATAGTTACAAATTATTTTTTCTTGTCATGAGATACAATCACTTTTCAAATAGAAAAATGACAGATGTGTTATTGTTCTCTTTTCAAGAGTAAGACTTCATTTTCTGTATCTTCCAAATATTGATGTTAATCTTAGCTTGCTTTTATCTCATATATTCATAAATTATGTTATTTTTTCTCCTTCTATTTATTTAAAGCTTTATCAAGTTTCCTAAAATGATATCATTTGATATCATTCAGCCCTGAATGTTAAGTACAGTTGTCTTTGGTTATAAATATCATGTAATTGGTCAGCTTGCACTTATAATCATGGTGATATTGAAAGTTCATCTGCATCTATTAAAACATCAGAGGTACTCAGTTTATGCTAATTGCAAGAAGGGTAGGCAGAAGGTCTTTGTTACAGAGAGTAGAAGGTGGTAGTAGGCTATTCACTGTGATTTCTGATTTTATGAAGTACTGCAAAACAGGTAACCTCAGATGACACATTTCAATTTAGTATCTCTAAGAGCTTCCTAAGTCCAAAGTTAACTTGTTTCTCCCCACAGAGCATACTGCCTGTCTTTTTCAGGCTCTTCTCTTCACAATACCTAGACAGGTGTTTCTTGCTGCCATGTAGCCACACGATTTAGACAGAAATTTTGTCTGGAATTAAGGATCCAGTGTTTAATCCTATATTTGTCACTATCAGTGTGACTTGAGCAAGTTCTTCATTTTATGTTTATCAAGCTCTTTAAATTAGTAAAACTGATAATGTTATTTTATTCCTAGGTCCTTTTAAATATTGTAAATATTCAAATATGTAAATACCAAACTGATTTGTATAAGTAAAATGTATAATGATTCAAATCAATTGATATTATTCAGATGAATCTAGAATAATTTAGTCTTTGTTAGAAAGGTATTAGTACTTTCACAAGTGTCTAACAATGCTTTATAATTTGCCCCCAAAATTCTTACCAGCTTAGAATCCTTTAAGATGACCAATAAATTCATTGGTGCCACTGTTACTGATGATGATGGATTTTAGCACCAGAGGTAGAAATAGAAAAGGGGTGCCTGGGTGGCTCAGTTGGTTAAGCGTCAGACTTCAGCTCAGGTCATGATCTCATGGTTCGTGGGTTCGAGCCCCGTGTTGGGCTCTGTGCTGACAGCTAGCTCAGAGCCTGGAGCCTGCTTCAGATTCTGTGTCTCCCTCTCTCTCTGACTCTCCCCTGCTCACACTGTCTCTCTCTCTCTCTCTCTCAGAAATAAATAAAAACATTAAAAAATGTTTTAAAAAAGAAAAAATAGTAAAGAAAATTTGTTGGAAATCTCTTAGATATCAAATAACGAATGGACATTAACAAGGAAAAAAATCACAAAACACTGGCTGTAATAATATCACAGATGCTAGAAAACAGCAGTCTTGAAGACAGAGGAAGGCAAATTTTATCAATTGTGATCCAGTGTAGAAAATCGAGACCATTTCATGTTACTCATCAGAAACATTTAATACTAGGCACTATTTACAATGGTGTGAGAAAAACTCAAAGGCTAAACAGAGGATAGTAAAGCAATACAGGAATTAATAAGAGAAGGAAGCCACTGCTACAACTAGATGTTTGAAAAGTTGGGAAGGCATTAGTGTTAGTAGAGCCCAAGAGCCAGAGGACCTACCTGGTTGTGTGAAATTCACAGAAGATACTTCCTGGCAGGATTTGGGATGTGGAAAAGATGCATCCTGAGCTAGAGACCAGAATCAGACAGGATGTGTGTATAAAGTGGGGTAGGGATACTCATTTTCTCTTTCTCCCATCCTCAGTCTTTGCCAGCATCTCCCATAATTTGATCTAAGCCATAAAACAATAAGCGAAGAAATCTAAGAAATGGTTTGCAAAGAAAGGGGAAGAATAGATCAAACCAGCAAATGACCAAAGTGTAGGATGGAATGTATGTGGAAGCCTTTCATAGTCCATATTTAGGATTTCTTTGTTTTTTACGTCTAAGAAGTGCTTAGTGGCTCAGGTTTCCTGCCATTTCAGAATGTTGTGGATGAGATCTTCACTTTTCCTTGTTGAGTAGTCCTGACTCACCCACTGCACTAGGGAGAGGAACTTTTGGGGTTAGGAGGGCTTAGGAAAAAATACCGTGGAGCATGCACTCTAACCATCAGCCTCTAAGTTACTCTAAAAACGTGGGCATTAAATAGTTCTACTATGGTGAGAAGATTTCTGCCTTTACACACGGTCCCAAAACACATTACAGTTCTTCACCTGCTTGCTAATGGCTGAAAATATCAAGAGTAAAAGCCTTTCATTCCACAGTTAGAGAAAAGATGTTTAAATTACAAGTGCCTAGCTGAAATGATTTTTTTCTGTGGAGAAATTTGTCAAAGATCAATCAATCAATCTGTCACTCTCTTCTTCAATAACATAACTTACAAAGAACCAGTGTGCACACATATAGCCGGAAGACTGGCCATGAATATGGGGAAAGAACATGCGGGACCTGGAGGAAAAACGTGGAAAGTTTTGGCAATTTTTCCTAGAATATTACTCTTTGCCTACTATGTGAACAACACTAACAATGATTGCAGCACATGCGAGCATACAGGTGATATTCAGCTCTGCTTTAGGGGCTAAGTAAAGACTCTTGATTTTGCAGACACACACTTGACATTGGTAAAGATCTTTCCTAGGAGTTTGCTAATCAGAGTAATCAAGATGATCTCCCCTGAAATAATGCCTTTCATTCTATAGTTCCACATTTACATTTACTCTATGGGGAAAAAACATCCTATTCTTTCATGAGTCTTTTAAAAGTGGGGCCCCACTGGCAATCAGTGCTCTTCATTATTAGTTTTGATGGAGAGAGAATAGATGGCTTGCTGGCATTTTTTTTTCTGAAAATTTCCTAAATATTTATTAAATGAGATTAAAATAGCAGATCAGTCTTACTAAACTCATATTTGATGGCTGCTAGTTGTGTTTAGTCCTCTTGACATCAAGAGTTCCCTCCCACAATTGCATATTCAACCAGTTGGTTGTTGGAGATGATCTACATGAATTTCTCACATGTGGCCCCAAAATTCTTGTATGAGAAATGCTTCTAGGTTAGCTGTCCCTGAAGATAAGTTAAACCAAGGTTCCTGGGTTTCATTGGGTGAGAGGTTTTTAGTGCCCAGGCAGATCTTCATTTTTAACAGTTTCCCTCAAAAATAATGTAGCAATTAAAGTTTGAGAACCACGATAGGTACCTATCATATGAAATATGCTTGAATAATTTTGAGTGGTGTTACCTAATGTGAGGCATCATAGAAAATCCTTTATGTTTGTTTCTGTATTCATTTCAGATTGCTGTGTAACAAATTATGACACACTTAACAGCTTAAAACAACGGCTATATCTCACAGATCAATAGGTCAGAAATCTAGGCAGCTTCGACTGTGTTCAATGCTCAGGGTATCAAATGGCAGAATCAACGTGTCAGCCTGTCTAGCCTTTTAAATAGGAACTCTGGTAAAGAATCCACTTCTGAGCGTATTCAAGTTGTTGGCAGAGTCTAATTCCTCGTCGCTGTCGAACTGAGGTCCCTGTTTCCTTCCTGGCTGTTGACAGAAGTCTCTATCAACTCTTTATAGCTGCCTGAATTCTTTCTATGTGACCTCCCTCATCTTCATGCCTTCAATGGCAAACTGAAAACGTTTATGCTTTCAGTCTCCATGACTTCTACCAGCAACCAGAGAAAGCTCTGTGCTAGTAAATGCTCATGTGATTAGATCATACCCACCCAGCAAATCTCCCTTTTTAAGATACACTGTGCCACATGATATTTCCATAATCATGGGATTGATATCTCACCCTGTTTACAGGTTTGGGGGATTAGGGTGTAGAATCTTGAGGAGAAAGGCATTATTTAGATTCTTCCTACCACAGCATCCACTGTACTAATTCTTTCAATGAGTAGTTCAAAAACATATATAAGGATGTAAAAAGATGTGATTCTTTTTAAAAATTTTAAAGCAATTCTTTTTAAAAATTTTTTTTAACATTTTATTTATTTCTGAAAGAGAGAGACAGTGTGAGAAGGGGAGGGTCAGAGAGAGAGGGAGACACAGAATCTGAAGCAGGCTTCAGGCTTTTAGCTATCTGTCAGCACAGAGCCTGACGCGGGGCTCGAACCCACGAACCCTGAGATCATGACCTGAGCTAAAGTAGGACGCTTAATGACTGAGCCACCCAGGCACCCCCAAAAATTATTCTATTTTTAAACAACATTAAATAGATATGTGATTATGACCTCCTGTGATTACCTAGTTCAACAAATAGTTATTGAATATTTACTGTGTGGCAATCATAAATTCATAAAGGAATAAGAACCAGATCTTTCCCTTCATTACCTTACATTTCATAATTAAATACCTCTAGAGCTAGAGAAACTTCTTTGATATTTTGATAATTTGTCAAAATGTTTTCCCATATACTGATTCTGTGTAATAACTTCTAATCTTTGATCTTCTGACAGGTAATAAAACACATTAATATCTTTAAATTTGATTCAACTATATTTCTCCTCATAATCTCTGACAGTGTTCTTTTCAGGTATAGAATCCTCTAGTTCTTTGACTATATTTTATTACATGATTCCAAGTCCCTTCAACATGGTAAGTTATATTTTTAGTAAGACATAATCAAGTCACTTAACATTTCTGTTCCTCAGTTTTTTCAGAAGTAAAACAAATATTATGTGTTAGTTAAGGTTGCATTTTTTACGTTAAAAATTATCTGTGTCTAAACTAAGTGAAAACATTACAAAGAATGGGGATCTAATGGAGAGATACGGAATTTCTGACAGAATTCACAGAAAAGAGGTAAAAACCAAAAACAGACTCAACTTTAGAGAAATCGTGATAACTCCAGTGATAGTAATTTTTGTACTTTCTTTCTAGAGGTTAAGATAAAAGACCTAGTTCCAATGACTCCCGTTTTCTGTCTCACAGCTCAAAAGTTTTCTAAGGTAGGAAGGGATTATAGCTTCTAGAGTCTACATGAATGTTAGGAATGAATCATCTGCACTAGGTTTCCATCCCAGTGGATGCTTGGTATATCCCATCATTTGGCTGCTAAAACACGCACACATACATACCACACCATTGCACATCATGCTTCACATAACTTTTTCATATAGCCAAAGATAATCCTATTGAATACTTACCACCTATTTCACATAAACCTCAGCCAATCTCATTCTTCCCTAGATGAAATGAAATCTAAGCCCAGATATTGCACTCAGATGGTGTTAGGGAGCTCCGGCTTCTGAGGCAGGGTTATGCAAAGATGTTCATTTCTTCTTTAGCTATGTAACAATTGAAATTGTGTAAGTAATGGACTAATTAGTGTATGTATCTACCATCACCACACCATATGTATATACAGTGGAAATAAAACTTAAGGGTGCCTGGGTGGCTCCATCAGTTAAGTGTCTGACTTTGGCTCATGTCATGATCTTGCAGTTTGGTTCCTGTGTTCGAGCCCCACACCAGGCTCTCTGCTGTCAATGCAGAACTGGCTTCAGATATTCTGTCTCCCTTGCTCTCTGCCCCTCTCCCCTCCATCCCCCTCCTCAAAAATAAATATTTTAGAAAAAAATTAAAGAGATGAGGAATGTGTTTGAATCTTCAGACACTTGATAGCAAAGAAATCCGGATAAATACTGCACTCCTAGTTTATGCATCTGATTTCAAAGCCAAAGATAATATGACTAACCAGCTCCACTACTCATTCCACATTTTTTTTCTTTAGCTAGCAGTTAAACAACTCAAGAGTAGTT
>NW_027528357.1:5343190-5380035 GCF_008692635.1 Crocuta crocuta
CTACATGGATGACCTTGACAGTATTTTCCTTTTGGCAAAGTGAAATGAAAAATGCTTCAGGTGCTCCTGTGGGTCTATGTCCCAACCCATTTTCACTTTTTGACATCTTTCATTCCTGTGGTATTGAGGATGAGTGATCACGGCCAATACACAACTCTTCTTTTTATCTGTTCCCGTAGTAGCCTGCATGGTATGAAATGATCAGTTGTCTGTCTGTTTTTATGAAAGTGTCCTTCTTACAGGCCAACGGAACATAGAGCTGTAGAGAAGAGTCATGAAAAGTGTCACTGGCATCTCAGAAAAGCCTTGTTTTCCAGACTGATGTTGTGGCTAAGAAAGAGACAGCCCCAAGTAGCTGGTTAGGGCATATATCACATCCTGAAAGACAGCCCCTCAGGCACAGGTTATATCTTTCAGTGACATCACAGCTGAGTTTTTTATTTTTATTTTTTAAAATATTTTTGATGTTTATTTATTTTTGAGAGTGAAAGAGACAGAGGGTGAGCAGGGGAGGGGCAGAGAGAGACACACACACACAGCATCCGAAGCAGGCTCCAGGCTCTGAGCTGTCAGCACAGAACCCAATGCAGGGCTCCAACTTAAAAAAAAGGTGAGATTGTGACTTGAGTTGAAGTCAGTCGTTTAATGGACTGAGCCACCCAGGGCCCTGGCATCATCACTGATTTTTTTAATAGTTTATTCCATTCTTTTATAAGATACGTAGTTTGTCAATAATGGAATAGAGAATGAGAATAGCTCTATGGCAAATCCTCCAATTTTTTCATTTACTTAGTACAATGTAATTTCCTTAAATAAAATTAATGTTGTATGGGCGAAAAGGATAGTATATAAAACATTCTGAAGTTCATATGTGGTGGTATTGGAGGGAGAATGAGTGAGTAAAATGCAGGGCCAAGTCAAAAATAAGTGTCCATTCAGTAGAAGACAAGTAACTAACCCCTCTAATTAGGGGCGTCTAATACAATTGCTCTGCCCTCAACTATTATGAAAGGTCTGTCAATATCATCCTTCCTTCATCTTCTATTAAAAGTCCTCGAAACTTTCCCTTTTCAAGTCTCTATACCATTTAGCTGCAGTCAAAGAGAAAGCATTAAAAACAACCTCTGAATATCTTTGTTCTAGAGAACATATAAACAGACTTCTTGCTTAAAGGTCCTGTCCTTTTAGTAGATTTCACTCTCGTTTGGGCCTGTCCATGAAAGCAACTGTACGATTGCAGAGTGTTACAGGGAACCAGGCTGACATTTTTCATCCTCAATTCTTCAAAAAGAATTTCATTTAAGACAGGAGATAGATTTGCAGAAGGAGATCATGTGTGGCATATTGTGCTCATACAGTACTGGGGCATGAACAGGCTTATATGTTATTTCCACTCAACAAAGGAGGGCTACTGAGAATGTGTAAATTTAGCACTGAATGAATGAGGTGATGCTCAGTTCATGATGGCCCGCTGGATAGAGTCAGGAGCTGTTATCAAAAAGTAAAGTTACCCAAGGACGAATGCAGGGCCCTTCACTAATCTTGTTCTTTACTGACAGAATTTCTGTGGTTGGAGATGACCCCAAGTTCCATGACCAATCCTGAACGGCCATAGATCTAGAATACCATTTGATCTACTTTGTCTTCATGAAGGCCAAGTGGAAAAGTCACTCTCATTGCAATCTAAACCAGATGAAACCCACTTGGTGATGTGCCTTCTTCTTAGTGACAAACAGGTCAAGTTTTAAGAACTTCTTCACTGTGGAGGGGAAAAACTGAATCTCTTTGTTACTATCTTACCTCAGTATTGGTTCTATGATTTTAAAATCAATGCCCTTTAACATTTTAGTATAGTCATATCTATATACACTCACCTGTATATGTATTTATATTAGTAAACTCCTTAGTGTGAATGTTTGACTTCAAAATGTAACATCATTTTTTGTACATGTTTATGATAGTATTACTAAGAGTGCCTGAGTGGCTCAGTTGGTTAAGCATCTGACCTTGGCTCAGGTCATGAGATCATGGTTCAGAGTTCGAGCCCCACATCAGGCTCTCTGCTGTCATCATGGAGTCTGCTTCAGATCTTCTGTTCCTCTCTCTCTCTCTCTCTCTGCCCCCCAAGTCACTAGTGCTCTCTCTTTCTCTCTCTCCCTCAAAAATAAATAAACATTAAAAAATAGGTAGCATTACTAAATAGTATATAATGTGGATTACAGTTTTCAAATGCAAATAAAAACAAACGCTTTTGTAGATTATCTTTTTGAAGATATTTGTGGTGTTGATTACCAAAGTGCAGGACTTTGGTAATGAGCAATTAAAATTTTTGCATATAAGAAAACAAAGATAAAACACAGAACAGGGCTGTTCACTTAAGTTAATAACAGTAATATAGAGAATGAGTGAAACAGAAATCAAAGAATGGAAAAGTCATCAGAAGGATCTGAAGAAAGGAATTGAGAAAAATGAGGAAAGAATTTCTAGGTGACAACTACAAATGGGCAAAGGGAAATAAAGGCAGGAATGTGTCAGTCTTGGGCTGGAGGAGGGATGAGGCTGCCCAGCAAAGCTTCTATCTGTCTGTCTGTCTATCTATCTATCTATCTATCACCTATCTATGTATCTATTCATTTTTGTTTTGAATTTTTATTTTAATTCTGGTTAGTTAACATGTAGTGTAATATTGGTTTCAAATGTAGAATTTAGTGATTCATCACTTCCATATAACCCCTAGTGCTCAATCACAAGTGCCTTCCGTATTACCCATCATCCATTTAGCCCACCCCCACCCACTTCGCCTCCAGGAACCCTCAATTTGTTCTCCGTAGTTATTAGTTTCTTATAGTTTGCCTCCTTCTCTTTCTTTTTTTGTTCTTTCCCCTATGTTTATCTGTTTGGTTTCTTAAATTCCATACCTGAGTGAAATCATATGGTATTTATCTTTCTCTGACTGACTTATTTCACTTAGCGTAATACACTCTAGCTCCATCCACATGACTGCAAATGGCAAGTATTTCATTATTTTTGATAGCTGAGTAATATTCCATTGTATTTATCTATATACCATATCTTCTTGACCCATTTGTCAGTCTATAGACATTTGGGCTCTTTCATATTTGGCTATTGTTGATAATGCTGCTATAAACATTGGGGTGGATGTGCCACTTCAAATCAATATTTTTGTATCCTTTGGGTAAATACTTAGTAGTACAATTGCTGGATCATAGGGTAGTTCTATTTTTAACTTTTTGAGGAACCCCCATACTGTTTACCAGAGTGACTGTACCAGTTTGCATTCCCATCAACAGTGTAAGAGAGTTCCCCTTTCTCTGCATCCTCGCCAACATCTGTTGTTTCCTGTGTTGTTAATTTTTGCCATTCTGAAAGGTATGAGCTGGTATCTAATTATAGTTTTGATTTGTATTTTCCTGATGATGAAAGATGTTAATCATCCATTTGTCTATCTTCTTGGAAACCTGTCTATTTATGTCTTTTGTCCATTGCTTAACTGGATTGCTTGGTTTTTTGGGGTGTTGAGTTTGGTAAGTTCTTTATAGATTTTGGATACTAACCCTTTCTCTGATATATCATTTACAAATATCTTCTCCCATTCTAAGTTTGCCTTTTAGTTTTGATGATTGCTTCCTTCATTGTGCAGAAGTGTTTTATCTTGATGATGTCCCAATAGTTCATTTTTGCTTTTGCTTCCCTTGCCTCCAAAGACGTGTCCAGTAAGAAGTTGCTACCACTTATGTCAACGTGGTTGCAACCTGTGTTCTCACAAAAAATCCATTTAGACTGTATTACTTGCTTCATGTTGCAGAGTAGAGGGTGCTGTGGTACAAGATGTGGGGTATCAATATATGATTTCACTCATGTGGAATTTAAGAAACAAACAGGTGAACGTGGCATGGGAGAGAGAGGCAAGCTATAAAACAGACTCTTAACTATAGGGAACAAACTGAGGGTTGATGGAGGGGAGTGGGTGGGAAGATTAGTTAAATGAATGATGGGTATTAAGAAGGGCATTTGTGGTGATGATCACTGGGTGTTGTATGTAAGTGATAAATCACTAAATCCTATTCCTGAAACTAATATTACACTGTATATTGACTAACTGATATTTAAATAAAAACTTAGAAGGAATAAAAAATATGTAGGGTATAGTCTAGCAATGGATATACTTTTATTTTTTTATAGGGGACCCTAGGCTGGGAGAAGACTTAGAGCAGAGATCAGGAGTAACAAAGTGATGAAGAGGGCTGGCACCTAAACTCCATTTTGCAAATAGATTTTGAAGGATTTTTTAAAAATCCACATTTTTGGATATTAAGGCACAAATCTTTGGATGTAGGGTTATTCACATTTGTATTTTGGATTTAAAAGTTAGCTTTATGGTGAGATATTAAAGGGCAATTTTCTAAGGAGGAATCAAAAGACTATAGGCAGAAGATTGTGGCTCATTTGAGGGAAAATGGTAAAAGCTTTTTGGACTCTACAAGCATCTGACCTGGATTTTGGGACTAAACTTCCAAATACTAATCTTAAAACGAGGATTATATATATTTTTTCCTATTCATTTTGCCCAAGGCCCTTGGCCTAAAGGCCATAATGAAGAGCTACCGAAAGTAAATGAGTAAGAATGTAGGTCAGGTGCTTTGGGAGATTTCAAGTATATATACATCACATTATGTTTATATATAGAGAGATACAGATATGCACACACATATATGTATATTTATATACTTAAATACACACATATCATACATACTTTTATAGGTTAATTATCTTTATATGGAGATAGCTAACCATTGAATCTGGCTCTGATGCAATTATTTCACACAAAATGCTTGTGACGATATTAGACATAATTGAAACAAATAGTATTTGTAAGGTCGGTATTAATTGGTGGAGGGAGTGGGAGTAGGGAAGGAGAAAGAAAAATAATGAACAGCTTGCCATTATGCTTAGTGTCACTGCACCTTACAGGCAAGAGCCGCAGCTGAGCTAGCTTGGATGGCCCTCTCCACAGCATTAAATCCATCCCAGCAAAACTAACCTCAGAGCAATGGAACCCAAACATCCAATGGCTTTCCTCATGTCACTGGATTCCACACTACCTGTCATCATGTTCCATGTTCTCTTCTGTTGCTAGGTACCCTGGGCACTCTTAATTTTCAAAGCTCCAGGTGCCGTTTTTTCCCTTGATACTCACACACAGGGTTTTCGGCTCCTATGCTGTGGTGCCCAGGCCGAAACTTCAGAGAACCATTGCTCTGGGCCTGTGACGCGGAAGGCCATACCTACAGATCTCAACACTGTACCCTCTGTGTAGCAGCTCCGGACCCCCATGCCAGCAGCCACTTAGGATGGAGCAAACTATGTTGGGTAAGGAAGCAGATTTCCCCTTGAGAGCAATAAACTGCTGTGAGTCGGTTACAATAAATAGGAGTCTGAGATTTGTGGTTTCAAATTCTGGAAAAGTATCTTCAAGGAAGAGAATATAAAAATCATTAACATGGTTATGAGAACCCAGACAATAAAAAATGCTTCATTTAGTTTCAGTTTAATGTCTGCACACTCTTTCTACTGAATTTTTCTAATACAGACATCAAAAACTTTGTTTTAAATTTTGATTGATAAAATAGTGGCATGTGACATTCTGTTTCTTTTACCATTTAAATGATAAAATGTGTGAATATATATTATGTACAAATAAGTAAACATTCATTTGTTCTTTATAAAACAGCGATTTACTCAGGAATGAAATATGTAAAGCTGTGGAATTTAGTTACCTTGGTAACATCTGGAGTGAACTACTCTGTCTAAAAATATTTTCTCCTTTATTGTTTATACTTTATACCAAAATTATAAATACATGGTTTTTATTAAAGATTCTTCTGGCTAAGGTAATAATGTTTATCTTATTTAAAATGTGAATAAATGGTACATTAGCTACTAAATATGTATGATGATTTTAGATTAAAGAAACAGTTGTACCATGTTTATTTCTTAACTATAATAGATATTGGATTTTTTTTCTGCAAGGATCCATTTCGTGTATGTAATATACTTTGAGGCTCATTCATTCTTTTATCATATTGATAAAATTTTTCTTACATAGAGTGTTGAATATTTTTTCAAGGATTCTAGTACACAAATGTTACATCGCATTTTTCTTCATGGATTTAATAACTGAACTTGATTATGTATATTCTGTTTTTCTTTGGACTTTCATGGAAAGAAATAACTTAAATAATCAGAAATGATTTAGCATGCTTTAGCATAGGATTTGATTTCACATAAAGGATATGTGCAATTCTGTGGGTTGTTTATATAAATTATACCCCTAATTCTTTATTTCAAAAAGCTTATATATTTCATGGTTAAAAAAAAAGAATGATTTTGGTTGCTCAGTAACTCTGGAAAGTGATATGCCATATTATTTATGACAGGTTTCCTAAATTCTCTTATGCATATTTTCTCTCCACATGAAGTCTTTTTTTAAATGGGTATGTATAAGGAGTAATTTATTAGTAGACTCCTACCATTTGAATATATTTTAACTTTTTCACAAAGTAGTTTTAGAAAATTTTTAAAAATATTGTTTTACTCAAAATTAAACTTAATGCCCTCTGTTTGCATTTCCCCTTGGAGCTAGAGATCTGGGCTTCCTCCCAGACCCTTGTCTGTCCTACTCTCAGTCTTACTTGTTCTTTTCTTATGATTTTCTTAGTTCCCTCTTGTTCTGCACTGCTGCTGCTTTGGTTTGGGCTTTCACCAATGCTGAGTCAGGTGGCTGCTAGAGCTCTTAATGGCCCCATTTTGTTGCCTTCATCCCATTCTCATCAGTCAGAGTAATCTCTTTAAAACACAATTTTGTTCATATCACTTCTGACAATAAAATTGCTCCTATTTGCTCCCAAGGTACAATCTAAGCTCTTAGTCCTACAAAACACATTCTCTGCCTCTGTTTCTTATTCTCTTGTTTACACTCAGCACCCCAACCTTACTTCTCACCTGCCCTGCACTTTCCTTCCTCTGAGGTGTTCACCTGCTGATCTCTAGGTGGGGAACTGTCTCAGCAAACTCCATCACTGAGTTAAGGCTTACTCATCTTTTGGAATTTAGTTCATATGCCAATTTCTTTAGGAAAACTTCTGTGATATCTTTACCCCTTGTTTTGAATGAAAGCCTTTTTCCTCTGCATTTTATTTGTATGTATGTATGTTTGTTTGTGTCTCTTTTAATTATTTGTGAACTTACTGAAGGCAGTCTTTCTACTGGCCAAATATTTTTAAATTTTTTTTTAATGTTTTATTTATTTCTGAGAGAGAATGAGAGAGTGACAGCGTGAGCAGAGTAGGGTCAGAGAGAGAGGGAGACACAGAATCGGAAACAGGCTCCAGACTCTGAGCTGGCAGTCAGCACAGAGCCCGATGTAGGGCTCGAACCCATGAACTGTGAGATCATGACCTGAGCCGAAGTCGGACGCTTAACCGACTGAGCCACCCAGGCACCCCTCTATTGGGCAAATATTTAACCCCCTTTGGCCAAGTGTAGACCAAATGAATGAATGAATGAAAAGGTGAGTTATACCACTCCTTCAAATTTATATATTATTTTCATGAATTTAATTGATTAGAAGTCAGATTTTTCATTGTGTCTACAAAAATAAAGCAAACTGGAGAATATTCAGAAATCAAAATATTACAAATATGAATATTATCATCCATGTGCACTCATATGTATATGGCTTCATCAATAGACTTTAACTACAAGAAACAATCTAAAACCTTTGTACTTCATAATCCTTTAACATTAATAGCAGATTATTACCATAAATGCAAAGATGAAATTAAGAGAAATAAAATTTTCTTGTTTCTTCTAACTTTGGTTTTTGACTCTAAGTAAATTATTATTGATATGTTTTTCTAAACAAAATTATCCTTTATTTTAAAGCCAGACATTTTTGACTAATTCTATTTCCTTTCCTTCCTCCCCATTTTATTTTTTCTACAGTTATTTTATTTATTTTAAAATTTATTAATTTAAATTCAAGTTAGTTAACATGCAGTGTAGTATTGGTTTCAGGAGTAGAACCTGTATTTAAGAGTCTCTTGTGGTTTGCCTCTCTCTCTGTTTTTATCTTTTTTTATTTTTCCTTCTCTTCCCTTGTGTTTATCTGTTTTATTTCTTAAATTCCATCTATAAGTGAAAATCATGATGTTTGTCTTCCCTCTGGCTGACTTATTTCACTTAGCATAATACATTCTACTACCATTTGTTGTTGCAAATGGAAAGATTTCATTATTTTTGATCACCAGGTAATATTCTATTGTATATGTATACCACTTTGGTTTTTTTTTTTTTATCCATTCATCAGTCGATGGACACTTGGACTCTTTCCACAGTTTGACTCTTGTCTATAGTGCTGCTATAAACATTCGATGCATGTGTCCCTTCAAATCAGCATTTTTGTATCCTTTGGATAAATATCTAGTAGTGCAATAATTGGGCCATAGGGAAGCTTTATTTTTAATTTTTTAAGGAACCTTAAAAAACCCCACTATTTTTCAGAGTGGCTGTACTACTTTGCATTCTTACCAATAGTGCAAAAGTGTTCCCCTTTCTCCACATCCTCACTAACATCTGTTGTTTCTTGAGTTGCTAATTTTAGCCCTTCTGACAGGTGTGAGGTCGCATCTCCTTGTGTTTTTGATTTGTATTTCAAATGATGATGAGTGATATTGAGCATCTTTTCATGTGTCTTTAGCCATCTGCATGTCTTTTTCAGAAAAGTGTCTATTCATGTGTTCTGTCTTGTTTCTTCACTGGATTATTTGTTTTTGGGTGTTGATGTTGATAAGTTCTTTATAGATTTTGGATACCAACAATTTATCAGTTGTGTCATTTACAAATATTTCTTCCACTAGGAAGGCTGTCTCTTAGTTTTGATGATTGCTTTTGTCGCTGTGCAGAAGCTTTTTACCTCGATGAGGTCCCACTAGTTCATTATCTGCTTTTGTTTCCCTTGCCTCCAGAGAATGTCTATACTTGATCTCAGCCAAAAGCCAAGAAGTGATTCTGGAGACATGTCTAGTAGGAAGTTGCTGTGGCCAGGATCAAAGAGGTTGCTGCCTGTTTTGTCCTCTAGGATTTTGATGGTTTTCTATCTTACATTTAGGTCTTTCATCCATTTTGAATTCATTTTTGTGTCTGGTGTAAGAAAGTGTTCCCTTGTCTGTTTTTGTCCCAATACCGTACTTTCCTAATGATTACAGCTTTGTAATACAGCCCTGAGTCCAGAATTGTGATGCCTCCAGCTTTGTTTTTCCTTTTCAACATTACTTTAGCTATTCAAGGTCTTTTCTGATCCCATACAAATTTTAGAATTGTTTGTTCTAGACTTGTGAAGAATGCTGGTGCTATTTTGATAGGGATTGCATTGAATGTGTAGATTCCTTTAGGTAGTATAGACATTTAAAAAATATTTGTTCTTCTAATCCACAAGCATGGAATGTTTTCCTATTTCTTTGTGTTTTCTTCATAAGTCATATATATATATATATTTATAGTAAATTTTAAGGAGTATTAAAATATCCAGTGCCATACAGTTAAGAAGAAATTAATATTAACATTTAACACTACATTTTTCACTATTCTCCCTCCAATATTCCACATTTCCCATATTCTAATCATTCCAACATATATTAAGCCAATCTTTTATTTCTGGTAATTTCTGTCACTTCTAAACATTTGTTATTGTAAGCAACACTTTATAAAGGCCTTTTTACCTGCACAGAAATGCATACAGTGATTGTTCTGTTTAGGTTTAGAAGTCCCAGAAGTGTAATGACTGGAGAAAAAGTTATGAGCACTTTTAACGTGTTAGATGTATATTAAACACTTACAGCTGTCGGACCAACATATAGTGTATAGTGTATAGACAATGCTTTTATCAGAGAATTTTCACCAAATCTGAATATTCTCACTTGAAAAACAAAAAATATCTGCAAAACAAGGAACAAGTTTTCTTTGTTTAAATTTACTTTTCTTTGAGATTGCATTTGAGATCGAGCTATTTTCCCTATTTTATCTTCTTCTTATTTCAGTTCATTTCCTCTTGTGCGTAAATGTGCCTACTAGACTACAAATAACAATGGCTGCTTCACAAGTTATTGCTAAGGATAAATTTCGCAGGATCTGTAAAATTAGCACAATGTCAAGCACATAATAGGAGTTCAGTAAATGTGAGTTGAAGTAGAAACTGAACTGGCACGTTAATTAAAATCAAAATATTCTTTCCAACAGATGATTCTGCTGCAGAGAGCTTTAATGGCAATGAGACTCTGGGGCACAGTTCAATTGCTTCAGGGGGAGCACACAGCAGGGAGATGGGTGACTCCAATGGTGATGGCAAAACTGGGCTGGAGCAGGACGAGCAGCCACTGAACCTGAGTGACAGTCCCCTCTCAGCTCAGCTGACTTCAGAATACAGAATAGATGACCACAGCAGTAATGGAAAAAGCAAATATAAGAATCTTCTAATTTCTGACCTCAAGATGGAACAAGAGACGAGAGAAAATGGAAGCAAGGTAAGGTCACATTATGATTTTCAGAGTTTCTGAGTTTGTCCTGAAGGTCAGAAAGAAACACATGTTTACACAAGAGATGAAGATTATTTTTGCTAAAAATATTTTAAACAAACCCCAATTTGCTGCCAAGAAATATAGAACCAGAGAAGTTGTGTGTCCACATGAGCAATAATTTTCAGGAATAACAGTGAGCAAAATGAATAGTGTTCAGACAAAACTGTTGCTCTGTTCTCATACGTGGTGAAATCACTTGATTAAATGTTACTCCTTCATATAATCTTCTTATGGAACTGTCCCTAGGAGTTTGTTGAGCTCAGATGTGAAAATTTAGCTCTCAGAGCACAACTACGGATTTTAAAAAGCACTATCTAGTTTCTACTAGATTGGATAGGTGTACACAGTAATAAAGTTTCAATTAGACTCTCAAGTTTGCTTTAGAGACCAGGGACTTCAGTCAGTAAGTTACTCCTCATATCCGGGAGAGCTGTGTCAGTGTTCTAGATGAAATATGCAGGTTAAATAATTACTGCACCACATAATGTATCACAAGCCGTATTATACAAAAGACAGAATATGTTTCAGACATATCTAAATTTCTAGATTATTTATATTAAAATAAATTATAATCCTCCCCATTCCCAACTGATTTATTATTTTATTTTTATTTTTTGGTCCTTCTCTTTTTATCTCTATCTTCAGACCCATTTTCAGAAATACTTCCAATTTTTTTTTGGTTTTTATTTAAATACCATTTAACATACAGTTTAATATTATTTGCAAGAGTACAATAAAGTGATTCAGCACTTCCATTTAATACCTGGTGCTCATCACTAGTGCACTCCTTACTCCCCATTACCTATTTCACCCATCTTCCCCTCCACTTCCCCTCTGTAACCATCAGTTTGTCCTGATTTATTTATTTAAAAAAAATAACTTTAGATTTCTACCAATTTGAAATAATGCATGCTGGTGATTTTTCGCTCTGTAATTTTTGACGGTGTACTTTTGAATGCATGAGGATTTTTATGCAATATACATTTGACTCCTTATAAATTAGAGTTAAAGAACTGATCTTTCGACATGGCGAAATGTCTCAATTTGGATTAATTTCTGAATTTACTGAGGCACTGTACTTCCTAAATTGGCTCTATTCAAATCCTCTTGCTTGCCTGAGGGTATGTTATTTTATCTTCTTTTAAGCAAGTCACTGTACATCATCAGACACTTAAACACTTCTGCCTAAGGGAGGCTGCTGCAACTTTTACTGAGATAAATGTGCAAATGTTCTACCCTATGGTTTAAAGCCATATAATTCAAACACAAATGATTTTGTATTCACAAGGTTACATTTTACAGAAGAAAACAGCCTTTAAGTTCTCTGGCCATCTACAATATCAGTCCAGTCTTTATAAAACTTAAATAATTATGAATGTCCTTTTTATGCTATGTATCTGTTGAATATTTTTCTAAAATTACTCAGTGGTTTGCTTTTCTGTTCCTTATCCCTTTATTAATTATACTGATAGGAACTATGCTCCTTGGAAACATACTATTGCACATTTTAAACAGTGAAGTTACTTTTCTACTCTATTAAAATGAAGTTGTAAGAAGCACAGATTGTTTGGGGTGTAAGTGAGGAGTAAGATGAGAAATGGGCCTGGCGAGGAGACCTCCCTGAGGAGCCTGAAGTTTACTGGTTTGGTGAAAGAAGAACAGTTTCAAGGGCTGACTGAGGAATAGCCAGAGAGGCAGAAAAATGATCAGAGGGGTATAATGATTGGAAGCTAAGGGTGGTATACCTTTCAATAAAGAATGGTCAGCTCTGATGATATATTAAATATATTTATACTTATATTAAATAAGATAAAGATAGAAAATAATTGAATTTGTGAGACAGTTTTGGAGCACTTTGAGAGCAGAATCCAGAGGGACTCTTTATTCGTTTCTTCAAGGATAAATGGCTGTATTAAATATCCATCATACTTGCATTAACGGAGCAGATAGCAGAGACAACTCAAAGATAGAAAAGTCTTTATTCATAAGACCTTTGATAAATAATTTTGGTACAAAAGGGTACATATACATAGAAACGTTTCTTAGTAAAAGCATAGACAAGTGTCTATACCTGTGTTAAAACATTGGGAGGTCAAAGTAAGAAAATACTATTTTTATTGAAGTAATAAAGAGGGATTCCTAGAGAAAGTAAATCTTGAACTTTGAAGGAAATGTAAGATTACTATTTTTTTTTTCCAGAAGGGATCTCCTGTTGGACATTGTGAAGGCCCTGGAATGCCCAGGGAAGATGAGTTGGTCTCATAGGTTGGGGAACTGTTGTATTTTTGGAGCTAGGTAGGACTTCATAACATGATATTTGAGAATGAACCCAGTATCATTATTCAAGATAGACTATTTGCCACCAATTAATTGATTCACCAAATATTTACTGAGAGACTTCTACATGCAAGGCATTGTTATAGGAAGCAAAAACATGGAAGTGAGCAAACTAGGATCCTAGCCCCTCAAAACCTTAAAGTCTAGCAGGAAGGAAAGACAAACCTATGATTATAATCAGATTCCACAAGTAATATGATGGGCATAATGCAGGATGAAATGAGAGAAGAAAGGTAGGGCACCCATGGGACTATAGTGATTCTGTTTTTTAAATTTTTTAATGTTCTATTTATTTCTGAGAGAGGGAGAGAGAGAGAGACAGCATGAGCAGGGGAGGGTCAGAGAGAGAGGGAGACACAGAATCTGAAGCAGACTCCAGGCTCTGAGCTAGCTGCCAGCACAGAGCCCGACACAGGGCTCGGGCCCACGAACCGTGAGATCATGACCTGAGCCAAAGTCGGAGTCTTAACTGACTGAGCCACCCAGGTGCTCCAGGTCTATAATGATTTTTCAGGAAACTTTGGAGAGAGATTGATGCTAGAGGATGAATGCAAAGTGTAAGTAGAAGTTATTTAGATGGGGAAGATAATTTATGGTAGAACATGTTTGGAAGCATAGAACCATAGGAGAGCATACGTGTCATAGAGATTTGCAAGGAGCTTAGCATGGCCACAGTAGAGAATAAGTGTGGAGAAATGGACTATAAAGTGGCTCCATCAATAAGGGCTTTATAGGCTAATTCAAGTACTTTGGATTGTATCCCATAGGTAAGTATAGCATGATAAAGTTGTGGTCAGCTTGGATTTTAGAAAGATTTTCTTGTCTACATAAACAAGGTAAACAGGATAGGGACTAGGAAGTATAAAAAAGATACAAAACTGGTTATAGAACTATTGTGGCATTCCAGGAAGAAAGCAATGTAGGAATATAAAAAAAAATGAACATGTTACTTTTGTTCTTTTGACATTGTATTTGTGGGGCCACCCTATTTAGCTCCATAGGTTGTATATTGCCAAACTCCTGGGAGTGTCTTTCACATAGACTATAGTATGAATAGCCTCTTTATACATCCCATTTGGATGTAAATTCTATGACTATAAGAATGATATCTACCTTGATTACTGAGGTATGTCCAGCACCTGGCTTAGTATCTGGTACATTGTAGTTTCTCAAATATTTTGAAGAAATAAAGTTTTATTGAATGTGGGAAGTGAAGTAGAGAACATTCTAGAATGACTCTATGCTTATTGGCTTAGTTGCCTAGGTAGATGAGGATTCCTTTTACCAAGATTCAGAATGAGAAACATTTGAAGCAGTAGTTTTCTGATACCTAAGGTTTACCATGCCTATGCAATATCGACTGGATATGTTTAATAGGCATCAGGGATATATGTGTCAGCTCAGAAGAAATATCCAGATTGGAGAAAGAAACACGTGAAAGGTTTTAGAGCAGAAGCGCAGCTTAAAGCTCTTATGGTTGATCAGATCACCTCAGAAGAGCATAGAGTGGGGAGAGGAGAGAATCAAAACATACCAACCTGCAGAAGAATAGCCCATCAAAATCAAGTGGCATAAAAGGAGTTTGTGACAAACCATAAAACCAAAAGAGAAACTGAAGACAAACATATAAGGAGATGTTTTAGAAGCCAAAGTGTGGGGCAATTTCAAAATTGATGTGTAGTTAAATGGAGTAATGCTTAGATAAAGTGATATAGGTCTAAACCCAGATGATATTTGGGAAAGTTAATACTAAGAGTTGAAGTCAGAAACACATGGTCGAAGAAGAAGCAGAATTAGTGGGGAAGTGGATTGGGACAGTTTCAGGGTCTGGATAGGAAAGCTAAATCATTTTAATTGTAAAGGTGACTGTGCCTAGAATTTTGTTTTAGGAATTCTTCTTGCAGGGGCGCCTGGGTGGCTCAGTCGGTTGAGTGTCCCACTTTGGCTCAGGTCATGATCTCACTGTTCATGGGTTTGAGCCCCGCATTGGGCTCTGTGCTGACAGCTAGCTGGGAACCTGGAGCCTGCTTCGGATTCTGTGTCTCCCTCTCCCTCTCTGACCCTCCCCTCCTCATGCTGTCTCTCTCTCTCTCAGAAATAAATAAAACGTTTGAAAAAAAAAAAAAAAAAGGAATTCTTCTTGCAATGTAAATTTGTATACATAGTGCTCTGGGGTTCCTGACTTTGGATCAGTATTTGCTCTACCTGAAGCTATAAGGTGAACTTCATCCTAAAGGTTTAGAACTCATCTGCTCACTCCTGTTCAGTACTACTGTTTGTAGTCCTTTGAAATGTCCCAATACTTCTGTACAAATTTGTAAAGTGACAGTACCAATTTTTTTCTTCCAGTATTTTTCAATCTAGCCTCTGTTCTACCTTGAAGGAATATAAAAGTTTAATTATATAGTACCTTTGAGAAGTTTAGATTGCTATGAGTTTGATATTGACCTATTTTACAATTTTATTGTGAATACTATCAAACAAAAATAATTAGAAAGCATTTAAAAACCTGAGCAGCGAATAGAAATACTTAAAAAGAATAGGGGAGCTAGACTCTGCCATTTTATGATTGCTTATTATTATGCAAATTCAGTCACTAGACTAACAAATCATATTAACCAATCTAAAGAATAAATATATTGCACTGAAAGCATTTAGGTGATATATTTTCTCCTTGCAGATGGCCACATTTTTAGAGGACAACAAGTAATATTAGAATTCAGAAGGAAGTCGAAATGTTGATTAAAGTCTTGGAAAATGAGACTCATGAGGAAGTATTAAGAAACAATTTAGAAAGGAAAAGAAAGGCTAAGAAGACACAAATTTGGATATAAATATGTTTAAAATTAATAAGTGAGAATAAAAACAGAATTTGAACACTAATGGAGAGAAATGCATAACTTAAAAATACTATCATTGACGTTTTATTCATTTTGGTTTTCTCTTTTTTTCTTTTAGTATTTGTGACCTAACTGAATTAAACTTAATATGGTAAAATATTCTGAATCAATCTCCCCAAAGAATAATATTTCAAGTAATAACTGTAGTAGGAGGGTGATTATTGCTTGAGGACTAATGTGTCACTGTGGTTGCTGCATATTTGGTTTGGTTTTTGGCTCAGTTCCCAAGACCCTTCAATCTTCACTTTATTAAAATAATATTTTTCCCCAAAGTGGTCCATGTGACATTTTTTCAATGAATCTTTCTTTAAATTCTTACCAAAATGGATATTACCATTCAAATTAAAGTTAATAAAATATTTTTCACACTTACCATTAATAATTGCTTTGTAATTTTATTTAGACATGATGAATGGAAGTAGCACATTTTTTTGAAATAGCTCTTTGTAATATTTACGAGTAATGAGGTTGCCTTTTAAAGCATAAGAACAATTGATTTACTTTTGGAACACTGTTATCTCGGTCTTTGTTGTGTGGATATCCCGGCTCATTATTGCTTTAATTTGATGATTTTCAATATCTAGCTTCTTGGTGTTATATGAAGATTTAGGCACAGATCTTTCTCAGAGTAGAAACAATAGTATATATTCAACAAATGTGCCTCCTATATGCTATGCACTATCCTGGATGAAAAAAAAAAAAAAAGTCTGTCTTGAAGAACTCACATTTGGCTAGAAAGGCAGACATAGAAGTAAATAAGTGTGTTATAATATGGAAATTAATTTATATGTAGGTGTGCCTTCTAGGCTTACTAACTATGTCTTGGAAAGACCCCAGGTTAATTTTTAATCGTCAAGTAGGAGATAGCCACTTGTTGAAAAGGGAGTAGGAAATTCTCAAAGAACACACCATTAAATTAAGACCTAGAAATGTCGAGGACTGAAGTGGTGAGCGATAAGTCTGGAGAGGTAGTTCAGGGCATCAGACAAGGGTAGGCTGTAGATATCCTGTTAAAGCTTGAACTTCACTCTGTAGTTGACAGGGGATTGCTTAGGATGTGGGATAGGAAAATAGCATGGTCAGGTTGTGTTTTGGGGTAGTTCATTGTGGCATCTTTTTTACAAGATGACTTTAAGTGGCATAAAAAGGGAGGAAGCTGCTAACAGGATGAAGTACTGCCATAATGAGGTGATAGCAGGGATGGGAAGGAAAGCAAAGACTTAAGAAGTATTTAGAATATTAAATGGGCAAAATCGGGAGTTTGATTAGGCAAGTGATGGAGGGAGTGAAGGAAACTAAGAGCCAGAAGATAAAGGATATATCAGTTCTGATATTTGGATGTCATGTCAACTCTAACAATGAAGAACACTTGTGTAATATTTCATATTCATAACTCAAACTGACTCCATATGGTAAGGAGAGCAAGTAAAATTATCAGCCTTATTTAAACATTAGTGCATAAGGTCTAATGGGTGCTAAGCTATTTAATATTAATTATGCAGTCAGTTAAGTGATAGAACCTGGTATTGAACCCAAGTCTTCTAACTTTGCAGCCTTGTGCTTTGCCCTATACCCACACACTGGTTGATGTTGTATAGGACTAGTTACTCTAGGGACCATATAGTGACTATGTTAAGCAAGCTATTGAGAAAGGCAGAGATTTAAACCAATTAGTGGATAGCTCCTTGATAAGTGGCACATATTTGCAGTGGCATTTATTATACAGATATTTGTTTTGCTCTTGTATATGGATTATTTTACAAAATAAAAATAATATACTAGGTGCCTCTATTGGAAAACTAAGTGTGTATCCATTTGTCGCTTTCATGCATAAATGTAAGTGGATAGTAGTGGGTCCTTAAAAAGCCCCAAGGTAAATTTTAGACTTACATTTTTCACTGCTAATTTAAAATGACATCTTTATGTATTTTACACACACACATGTATACATATGTATCTATATATGTATTATATATAGACATAGAAAGAGTGTGTATGTGCTTTATATCTTATATGAGTTACCTGGGCTTCAGCTCTGCTCATTATTGGGCACATTTTTTCCTCTGTAATTGGTGGAGTGGATCTTTTTTTAATCAAAAGATACACAAAAAAGATATATTATCCTATGATTTTTTGTAGTGTCTCTCATATTTGCAACCTAACTTTAAATGTGTATAGTGCTTTTGCACTATTTAAAATGTAGTATATTGTGTATACTATATAAAATATATACATATATTAAAAACATGTGCCTTATTCAGGAACTGTTAAATTAACTACTGTGTAGAATAATATAATTTTTAGAACTGCTTCATTTTATAGATGAAGAAATCATTCAAGTGGCTCCTAACACACAGATCAGTGTCCTTCTGAATCATTATGCTGTCATGCTTACCACTAAACATGTTTATATTCTTGATATGTTATTATAGGAAGAGAAAGGGGAAAGTCAACGTTTGTGAATACCTACTATGCATGACCCAGTCTATGTTCACTCATTTCACATTTGTTATCTCTAGAAAATGAAGAAGACAAGGGGCTTCTAAACTTTATACCCTGAAATGTGCAAAGTGTGGTTGATTTCAATTCCCCATTTTGGTTTTGGGTGGGTTTTTTGTTTTGTTTTGCCTGTGCACGTGTGTCTGTTTTATATTTGTATTCTGTCATTCAGAATAAGACACTAGGGTTAAAAATATCATTTGGTCTGTAGATACTTTGAGGATGGTAGAGGAACTCTGAGAGAACAGTAGTTAATATACCCAGAAGTAATTTATACATGTCTCTGAATAATTGATATTACCAGGACTCATTGAAACACCAATATTCAGCGATATTTGGGGAAAGAAGAAAAGAAGAAAAATTAATACCAGAGACCAAGTGTAATACATTCTAATTTGTCCTGATATAATAAATTTATATTGTTTTCATTAATATTAAATATGTGCTGAATCTTAAAATATATTCCTGAAAGCAATTATCTGTAACCTTGTTATGAGTATGATTTTAAAAAAATATTTTAAAATGGAGATCTTGGGTTTATTTAGAGTCAAAGGATAAGATGGATGAGAGTTTAAAGAAAAGGATTAAGTAACAAAAAGTCATAAACTTCCATCCCAAGGAAAAATAATGAAAAGTAACCTTACTGAGTTCTTACCATGTATCAGGCATTATTCTAAAAACTTACTCATGTTGTCCTCATATAACCCAATGAACTTAAGCTCTGTTATTATTCCCATTTTCACAGATGGAAGAACTAAGACCCAAATCAATTACAATTATGTTTACACTAAGAATTACTAGCATTTGGATTTAAACCCCCCAAAATTTGGCCCACATTTCAGCCATGTAATTTGAGATCATGGGGTCAGGCCTGAAAATGAGCAACAGCAAATTTAACTTGATGCTGAGATCCCCAGCTGCTACTTTATGGCTTATAATTACTCCTTGATCAGAAGCCACTCTGATCAACTCGTGACTTTGAGCAAGTCATTACCTTATAAGCCTAGATACTTCATTAGTGACAGGGGATAATAATACTTAATCTATAGGCAATTGTGACAATTAAGTAAGACTATATGCATTTTTATGTAAGTGTATAATAACTGGAATTGCTGTAGTCGTTGTTATTGCCTTGAGTTTGGGGTTTAGCTAAGTCTTGCAAAATGTTTTTAACTCATAATATTTATTGGGAAGTTGACTGTCCATTTTTAATAGCCTACCAAGTACTTACTTAGACTGGCAATTTGGAGAAGCATATGACTTTATTTCATCTAGCAAATACTACTGTATTTTCTTTCTCTCTTTATCTCTTCTTCCTTCTTTATTTCCTTCTAGTTACAGCTATTTTCCAGGAGTCTCGTATATGTAATATGTTCCCAGAGGTATTTTATAAGCATTTATTCTAGGACCTATTTCTGTGAATATATAACAGGTACTCACAGAAATAGATCCTAAGATTCCTTGCAATTTCTGCTTGTTAAAATCTTCCTGACTCTGTTGGAATCTGTCCAACTCAACTGTCACTTCCTTTATAGTATCTATCTTAATTACCTCAGCCAGGGTGAGGGGAAACATCTTATTTCCCCTCTGAAATCCTAGGAAGGAAAATCCATGAGGAATACGGACAAGGTGGCAAGATGGTAAATTGTACAAGTGGTGGATTTTATGGTCACACCCTAAAGTGATTTAAATGCATAAATCTTACTCCTTACAAAATGTTTGTTGAACAAAAATGATACAATGATGTGGGAATACATCATATTGATCTCATCTCACCCATTTTCTTATACCAACACTTTCCTCACATTGCCACCTGACTTCCTCCAACTTCCCAATATGTAGCTGACTCTTAACCTGGAATATGAATATATACTATTCCAGGTAATATATATAAAATCTTTATTTCTCTGGGATTTATATTCTCATTTGAATATTTCACCATAATTGAATATGACTTAAGTGAATATGACACCAAAAACAAACAACAAATGCAAAAACAACAAGTGGGATTGTGTCAAATTTAAAATACTCTGCACAGCAAAGGAGACGATCAAAATGAAAAGGCAACCTAGAGAATGAGAGAACATTTTTGCAAACTTTATATTAATATCTAAAATATATAAAAAGTGAATAAAAACTCAAACAAAAAAATTAAATTTAAAAGAGGCAGAGGAACTAAGTAGACATATTTCCAAAGAAAGTTATCCAAATGGCCAAGAAGTACACAAAAGATGCTCAACATCACTTATCAACAGGAAAATGGAAATCAAAACCACATTGAGATACTATCTCACACCTATTGGAATGCCTATCATCAAGAAGACAAAAAATGAAAAGTATCGGAGAGGATGTGGAGAAAAAGGAACCCTTGTACAATATTGACGGGAATGTTGGTTCAGCCACCTTAGAAAACAATATGAGCATTTTTCAAAAAAAATTATAAATAGATCTATATTATCCAGGAATTCCAATTCGAGGTATATATCTAAAATAAGTAAAAACAAGGTATTACAAGAATATATATACTCTCAAGTTTGATACAGCATTATTCACAACCTAAGTGCACATCAATGGATGAATAGATAAATAAGATGTTATGGAGGAGGACACTTGTGGGGATGAGCACTGAGTGTTATGTGGAAACTAATTTGACAATAAACTATTTGTAAAAAAAAAAAATGTTATATATTTATGTAGCATATATATGAATATAAATATATATGAATATATAAATATGTAAGATGAATGAATAAATAGGATATAACCATACACACACACACATATATATAATTTCTCCTATATATTAATTATACATATATATTGAATATCATTCAGCCATGAGAAAGAAGGACATTTTGCTATTTGCAACATGGATGGAACTTGAGGACATTATGCTAAGTGAGATAAGTCAGACAAATACTATGATATCACTTACATGTAGAATCTGAAAGAAATTAGAAATCCAAATTTGTAAAAACAGAAAATGAGATGGTGTTACCCAGGGGTGGGGGTTGGACAACAGGCAGATGTTGTTTCAGGATACAGATTTGCAAGAAGTAGTGAATAACTCTTAGAGATCTAATGTACAGCATAGTGAATATAGACAATAAAATAGTATTATAATAACCAAACTTGCTGAGAGACTTGATCTTAATTATTACCATCACTGAAATGAAATGATAATTATGTGGTAGGGTACAGGTGCTAATTATTGCTATAATGGCAATCATATTACCATATATGAATGTATCAAATTAACATGTATACCCCTTAAATTTACACAATGTTATATGTCAAATATATTTCCATTAACAAAGAAACCAGTGACTGAAATGGATTGGATTTCCAATATGGTGATTAATGAGGATAGCGTCATTGCAGATAGGTAAAGGAGATACTTGAAAATTTATGAGCTTTGTGATTCTCACATGTGCACACTAAATATAAAGACAATTGTCCGTTTTTTAATTGCTTTCATTTTAGTGTTTCAGACAAAATTTTTAAGATTCAGTTTTCTTAGAGTAGTTTTAGGTCCACAGAAAAATTAAGAGGAAGGTTCATAGACCCCAAATGCATCTTGCTCCCACACATGCATACCCTCCCCTAATTAACACTCCCTACCAAAGTAGTACATTTGTTAAAATTGATGATCCTATATTGATACATCATAATCACCCAAAGTCCATAGTTACCCTAGGGTCCACTCTTGGTATTGTACATTATATGGGTTTGGACAAATGTATAACGACATGTGTCCTTCATTACGGGATCACAAAGAGAGCTTTCGCTACCTTTAAAAATCCTTTGTAGCCCCCCTCCTCCATTTATCCCTCTCCCTGTTTAAGACAAATTTTTAAAGACCAAAATTAACCAGTGATATTTATTTCTATATTTTTGTAAATAAGATATTATTCCTGGTGTTAGCCTTCTCATAAGAGATGCCTCTATAACATTGAAATAACTCCATAAAACTAGTATTATTTTGGGAAATCATCTTTGGGTCAGAATTGTCCAAGTCATCAAATATTCCTCAGTTCTTGTATAAGCAGGGTTCCACACCAGGGACTGAGGGTGCTATAGCCTTGCTTCTGAAAGAGCTACCAGATGAACAAAAACAAAAGGTAAATATAGATGAATGGCAATCATTATGTGCAAAACTGCTCTGTGAAAACACAAAGTAGGCAATTGAAGATGGTTTCCTAGAGGAAAGAGTTTGCATAAAGCTAAAGAATAAGGATAGTTGTGATGAGAGAAGTTTGAGGAGGTGCAAAGGGAAGAGTAAAGTCACAAAAGCAAGAGGTTCACCAAGGGACCTAGAAGCAAATAGCCGTGAGTTTGGATGGACTAAGGGTGCATAAAAGCACACCAGGGGGGATATTTTCCAGGGCCAGTCCTGACATGCCACTTGATGTATGTACTTGAGCATGGGGAACTATGGAAAGGTATGAGCATGAGAGTAATGCTGCAAGCACGGTCCTGGGCAGGGAGGTGGATGAAAGTCTCGGCACTTCATGGAGTAGTCTGAAGATACAAGAGACAGGAGGTACGAAGAACTTTTCCAAGGGAGAGGTACATGGGCCTTTGCTGGAGCCGGAGCAGTGCCAGTTTTTTGGTTTTTTTTTTTAATTTTTAACGTTTATTTATTTTTGAGAGACAGAGTGTGAACAGGGGGAGGGGTAGAGAGAGAGGGAGACACAGAATCTAAAGCTGGCTCCAGGCACCTAGCTGTCAGCACAGAGCCGGAGGCAGGGCTCGAACTCACAAACGGCGAGATCATGGCCTGAGCCAAAGCCAGACTTTTAACCAACTGAGCCACCCAGGCGCCCCTGGGTTTTTTTTAGCTTATAGAGTTTCAGGTGCTAGAGGGTCAGGCAGCACTGCACGACAAGTTGAAATGTGAAGCTAACAGAGAGGAGAAAGACTGAGGAAGAAAGAAGTAGGGGTCACATGCTGTGTGAACAGGAAGCCAGACAGGAAGTGGCCAGCCAACAGACCCAAGCCTTTCTCTATTGGATGAAAGAAGAGAAAGCCGTGAGGAGTGATAGATATGAAACTGACAGAGTCAGAAAACAGAGAAACGGGCTCATCCAGCCCCAGAGTACAAGAAAGGGAGACGAGGGATCATTTTGGGAGTAGAAGAGAAGGAAAAATGAAAGAAACCTTTGACTTAGATGTCCCTGGAGACCATGCAGAAGGCATTTTCATTTGAGTGGTGAGAACAAAAGCAGATCACAAGGAACTGAGACATGATTCAATATATGGTTTCCTCAGAAAAAGACATGTATAGTAAAACAGTTCATTGGCTTTGTATGCTTTTTAAAAAACTAAATGTGGTTAGAATAATAGTATTATGAAAATGAAATGTGTTTAAATTGATTTTTTAACACAATATCTTAACACTGACTTTTCAACTGAATTCAGGAAATAATTTTGGGTGCCAATTACATACTGAACGCTGGTAATAAAGAAATGTAAAAGTCAGAGAGAGGTTGGTGCTCCAGAAGCCATCAAGAAAAGGAGGGAGACATTAAACACATTAAAACGTGACAGTCTGCCAAGTGTAGTCATTTAGGATGGTAAACAAGCCACATGTATAAGAGAATGACTCACTTTATTGAGATGAATGGTGGGAATGAAAGGTGGGAACAGAAAAGATTTTTTTTTTTCTGAAAATATCTCACCTTACCTGGATCTTCAAAGAAAAATAGTTTCTAGCCAGAAAAGGGAAGAAAAATGGTTCAGATCTCTGCAGCTAACTAAATTGTGTGGGTTCAGCGAAATTAACTCAAATTTAACTCAAATTTTCTTACCCATAAAGTGAGGAAGTAATCTTTATTGCTAACGATTCTTCATTCAGTCATCAACAAGTATTCGCTATTTACTATGTGTCAAGCCCTGAGTTAAGTGCTAGACATTTGGTAAATGCAGTGCGAATCAAATGAAAAAAAAAAAAAAACTATTATAAAATGTTTAATTTGGGCTCAGGACAAAATGAAAAGGATATATAATTATTTGTATTATAAATGTAAATGAATGAAACAAATGTAGTAAGTTAAGGAAATGATAGGCAGCCAGCCATGGCAAAGAATAGGAAGAATGTATAGTACACATGAGATGATAGGTGGTGGGGTATGCTTAGGCCCAGAGGAGAGGCAGGAAAGAGATGAGGCAGGAGCCAGATCACAAAGGATCTCTGAAGGGTTTGGACTTTATTGTACCGGGAAAGGGAACAATAAGAAGACTTTTCAGCAGGGAGAAGATGTGATTCTGTTTGCATTTTAGAAGACCAAATACTATGCTATTCTGATTCACTAAGGTGTTTAGTAGGATCACAGTACTAGATTCGCAAAATTGATAATGTAATCTTCATTCCATCTGTTGAACAAGAATGTACTGAGGATCTGCTGTTTGTCAGGCATCATTCTGAGCTCTGAGGATACAGAAATGAGTAAAATGCATTCTGTTCTAAAAAAAAAAAAAAAACCCAGCCCATTGAGTGAGGCAGTTACATAAATAGATAATTGTCTATAATAAAAACACATCCAATAATAAAGATGTGTGCTGGGCGTGAAAGTTTCAGAACACTGGAAAACATCAATAAAAGCCAAAGGATAATCATATACTTTAACATTTATATGTAAAAAGCTCACAGATTGGGTACATTTCAAAAATGCCAAAAGCACAATGTAAACTAAAATTATTTATGCACCTCCTGAAAAATATTATGTAGGAACACAAATAATGAATATGACTGAGTTTTCTTGGCAGTCCCCTTTTGGAAAATAGGGATAATGTTTACTCTCATAATATTTCATGTAAGTTTGATAAATATAATTAAAAAATGTCTACATTAGGAAGGACTGATTCCAGGTTTTCACCTGAAATACAAAGCATGATCATTTTAGACATTAATTTTAATAAAGTGACATTTACTTCTTAATGAAACTTTCATAATCCACCATGTTCCCAAGTCATGTCGTAACTTTTAACGAAGTGAGAAAGTAAAGGGGGATTGATTTACTATTTAATATTTGTCCTGGAAGTTCTTATTTAACACTTATATTGGAGCTTATATTTAACATTACATTTTTATCTGTTTTACATTTATACATCATTTAACATTTATTGAGCCTGTCCTGTGAGCCAACGATTATGTTGACAGTTACAAATGGAAGGGTGAAGAAGACAGAGGTGGTCCCGGTTTCTCAGAGGCTGGTTGGGTCAGGTTGTTTGTTAGAGAGAAGTTTGAGGCAGAATGAGAGGAAATGCTGAGGTAAGAGCACCAGGAGAGACATTGATTGGGATTTGGGGAGTGGGGACCTCCTTTGCAGAAGAAATAAACATCTAAGTAAGAAACTGAAGAATAAGTAGAGCTAGACAAAAGAGAAGCCTTGTGTTCTGTGCTGAAGGACTGGTTCTAGGCAGAGACGAGACTTAGAGGAAGACAGAGCATGGCAGATTTGAGGAACTAAAAGAACTTCCGTATGACAGGATTTTGGGATACAGGGGAACATAGTGGTAAAGGTAAGTCTGGAAAAGTACACAGAGCCATATTTCAAAAGCTTTTGTAAATTATGTTTGAATTTGGACACTGTCACTATAGAAGTGACACTTGTTCATTGGGCTAAGATTTTCGTTTTTAGGATATCTTAGTCAATTGAGTCTGAACCTGGATGAACCAAGGTAGAATCAAGATAATCTTAAATGCCTTTGAAATAATCTAAGCAAGGTATTTTGGTGACCTGGTTTCTAGCCTGAGGACCTGGGTGGATGGTTAGTGCACATCACTGAAGTAGGGCTCTGTGTAGATGTTGCTCCCCCCACAAGGCTGTTTGACACCTATTTTGGGGATTTTGCCTCTCCTAGTCCATGGTCCCATAGCACTCTTGGCTCCTCCTACTCCAGTACCTAAATATTATGTTTAAATTTCAACATTAGTGTTTAACACTCCTTATGATGAAACCTGAATCCCAGCCATTTTAATACAGTGATTGACCATGCACTTCCTTTACCCAGAATATTCATTGTGTTTGCTTTCCGCATTCTACCCAATTCCAGCCCCTCAATCAATCCCCTCCCCCCTCCACACACACACTTCTTTGACCTGGTGTACATCCACTACCTATGACTGGGTGCAGGTATGTGAAACTTCCCTGATGATATTGACTGTAACTACCTTCTTTTGTCTCTTAGAACTGGTATATAGTTCTGTACCAATTACATTAGATTCTGAATGCAGGTTTGTATATTTTTTTCCTATGATGGACCAGAGAAGAAATGTACAGAAAACCTTAGTTTGTGAGCATAAGTCATTCTGGAAACATGCTTGTATAACAAAGCACTCATGTATCAAAGTGAATTTCAAGAACCATTGGCTCAGTTGTGATTATGTGACATTTGGCCTCATGTACTACTTGTTTTGCAAGACATCACTTGTTCATCAAGTTAAAATTTATTAGAAATATTTTCTCATCTTGTGGAACACTTGCATAATAAGTTACTCTCAGTCCAAGGTTTTACTATATATCGTTCCTCTCTGAGGAATTAGCATTTAGTGAAATTTCTTTTTTTTTAATTCTTTTTAAATTTTTTAATGTTTTATTTATTTCTAGGAAAGAGAGAGAGAGACAGCATGAGCAGGGGAGGGTCAGAGAGAGAGGGAGACACAGAATTGGAAACAGGCTCCAGGCTCTGAGCCTGACGCGGGGCTCGAACCCACAAACTGTGAGATCATGACCTAAGTGAAAGTCGGACACTTAACCGACTAAGCCACCTAGGCGCCCCAATTTAGTGAGATTTCTAACAAGTATATATTGAACCAGACTGGCTAGAAGATGGCAAAGTATATGTTATTCTTAACTAATATTGTATGTATGAAAAGAAAAACTAAAGATGAAGGCGATTAAGCAGTTAGGGATTATTTTATAGGAAGAATTTCCAGTCCGAGATTAGAGAATTTGGTTGTCATCATCTACAGTGCTAAAGAAGTAGTGCTTGGAAATACTAATTATCTCAGGTATATTTAGGAATAATCCAAATTAAAAAAATGTTGGTGTACACCACTACACTAAAAATAATTAAGCTTTCTGAACCATCTACCTTATAATCAAGGAATAACTGAATTAAAATGATTTTTATTTGTGCTGACATTCTTGACCTACCCCTTCTTGTCCTAACTGATAAAATCAAAAATGTATCTTTTTCTTTAAAATTTAGTTTATTATTTTTTCTGTGAGTACCTTACATTTCCTAATTTACGTTCTTTACATTGTGTTTTAGCTATATTTTTATATTCAGGATTATAGTTCTTTAATTTTAGGAGGTAAATTCAGTATCAAATCACATTCCCTCTCAAAGTCATTGTTGAATTTTAAGAACTTCTTTATTGTGACAGCATTGTCACTATTCTTGAGTTGGGAAAATAGAAATTAGCATTCCATCATGTCTGCGGAGGAGTTTCCGGGCACTAAGAATGATATAGATATTATCTTTTCCCCCAAAAAGAAGCACACATTGTCAAGTACTCACTCTGTCTTGAATTTTAACCTCTTGAGACTCTACGATTTAATTTGGATATCAAGCCAGATCTGAAGTGTATTCTCGGAACGTTCAGATTTTGATCCAATTATGGTGGCAAATCTCCCTATTTTCTCTTAACAAGACTGAGACAGATTGACATATTCAACAAAAATTTTGCCAAAGATTAGTGGAAAATAAAGAAGCAGTTATGGGGGAAAAAGACTAATATAAAACCCAATATCTGGAGGACAAGTACATACAATGTTTTGTTTGTTGCTGAAACCTAAGTACCCAGCACAGTGTTGAGATCAAGGTTAAATATACTATATGTTTTAAACAAATTCTGGAATTGAGTTAATCTACAGTAATTACCAAAGAGATGGTTTTATTTTATAAGCACTTTTGCCTGGTTTCTTGTTCTTTCAGTAATTGACCAACTATTGAGTAAGTTGACTATAGGGGCCATACTATATTTTTGGAATTGCATTATTTATGGACAGTCAAGTTAAATACCAAATGCCTGATTATGTCTCCAAAAATATTTCTTACCTACCTAATTTACATTTCTTGACTGAGAGATGTTCTAGTCAACAGACAATTGAATAATCTTTATCCTGAGAATGAAGGATAGATTTGATTTTTTGCTTTAGTTGTAAATACTTGGTAGTACCTGCTTGGTCTAGAGATATGTTTCTCCCAGGTTCAGTAGAAACAAAAAAAAGATCACTTAAAAAGTATGTCCTGAGGGGCTGTACCAGTTTACATTCCCACCAACAGTGTGGAGGTTCCTAAGGAAACTAACAATAGAACGCCCCTATGACCCAGCAATAGCACTGCTANTCCTGAGATAACCCTTAAAATTACCATCATCATCTGACTCTGAAGCCTCTGGTCTCTGCTCACATACTGACATCACTCTCACCACACTCAAGATAATTATCAATGATCATTAATCTATAATAATAGGTCCATGATAACACTAGTTAGTAAACATCACTCAGAATTTCCCTAGACAATTGTCAGAGATTTTTTTGTTTTATTACATATTTCTTAGTGTATCATATCCACAGTAAATATATAAAACTCTTATGCCTATTAGGATACAATAAGATAAAAGAAAAATTAGCATTTTCTAAATCAGTTTCTAAAAAAATGGTGAGAGAGTATGTACTTCTTTAAATTCTCTGTAATATTTTTTTATTTCAGTATGGTTGATACACAGTGTTACATTAGTTTCAGTTGTATAATATCGTGATTCAGGTTCTCTACACATGATGGTGTGCTCATGACAAGGGTAGCCACCATCAGTTACCATACAATGGCACCACAATATTGACCATATTTTTTATGTTGTGTCTTTTATTCCCATACCTTATTCATTCCATAACTGGAAGCCTGTATCTCTCACTCCCCTTCACTCATTTTCCTCATCTTCCTAACCTCTTTTCTCTAGGAACAATCAGTTTGTTCTTTGTATTTATAGGCCTGATTCTGTTTTTGTTTGTTTATTCATTGGTGACAACATGGATGAATCTAGAGGGTATTATGCTGAGTGAGATGTCAGACCGAGGAAGACAAATACCATATGATTTCATACATATGTGGAATCTCAGAAACAAAGCGAATGAATAAATTCTCTGTAATTTAAACACAATAAAAATGGTGGACTTGGAGTAAGTGTTCTCTTCAACTCAAAAATCCACTGCACAAGATCCACCTTATGATTTCTGAAGGCATGTTAGCAAGCATTTCAAGAAAAGTGTAATGGTCTTTGCTCTCCATATTCTTTTACATTCCACTTGGGATCCAAAAGTGTGCTATGATGAAAAATGTAAATGAAACATGTGGAAGAGAAGAAAGAGTGAGAAGGAAAATAAATATTTGTCAGGGGCCAACCATATGATGGGCATAATGCTATGTAATCTAGAACACCCGTGAAAGTTTTCTCTCTACAGATCCTCTGCAGCATAGCTCCCATTCATCATTCATTCGGTCATTTGGCAAGTAATCAAACATTTATTAATCAAGTATTGTGTGGAAATACTGAACCTGGATGCATTTTTAGGTGTTTCTGATCAAGAAAGCATGAGCTCTTGAAATTTGATATATTTTTAAAATTATGTACAAAATTATACCATCCGTATGCTTGTCTCCTTGTTTCTTACATAGTAGTTTTCTCTTTTCCAAGTCAATTTATTCAGGATTTTATAATATGAAACTAGATTTTCTCCACAAATTGTGAAGTAGGTGGAAAAAATATAAGAAAAGCATGAGCCTTTCTTCCCCTGTCTACCACTGTATTCCTCTATCCATTATGCACAGTTTCTCTCTCTCTCTCTCTCTTTTTTTTTTTTTTTGGTTAGACTTTAAATAAACAACATACCTTTGCACTTTTAAGGAACTAGGGAAAAAAAGAACAAATTAAGCCCAAAGTTTGTAGAAGAAAGGAAATAACAAAGATCAGAGTAGAAATAAGTGAAATAGAGACCTGAAAACATTAGAAGCCAAGAGCTGGCTTTTTGAAAACATAAATAAAATTGACAAATCTTTACCTTATCTAATAAAAACAAAAAGAAACCTCAAAACCTGAAGGAAGAAACATTACAACTTATACTATAGCATTTCTCTGATACCAAAGCATTAGAAGAAAAGCATTTCTCTGATACCAAAGCATTATAAGAAAAGGAAACTGCAGGCCAATATCCCTGATGACCATAGATGCAGATATTTTCAAATATTAGCAAACTGAATTCAACAACACATTAAAAGGATTGTACACCATAATCAAGAGAGATATATCCTTGAGATGGAAGACTGGTTCCATATACGCAAATCAATAAATGTGTTATACCACATCAGTGAAATGAAAGATAAAAATCATATGATGATTTCAATAGGTGCAAAAAAAAAAAAAGCATTTGGCAGAAAACCATTCATGATAAAATTGCTCAACAAATTGGATATATAAGCAACATGCCTGAACATAATAAAAGGCCATATATGACACACACACAGTATATGTGACACATGTGCATACACATACACATATATGACACACACACACACACACACATCATAATCAACAGTCAAATTTTGAGAGCTTTTCCCCTAAATCACAAGACAAGCGTGCTCATTCTTACTGCTTCTCTTCAACATAATACTGGAAGTCCTAGCTGGAGCAATCAGGAAAGGAAAAGAAATAGGAATGATCCAAATCAGAAAGGAGGAAGTAAACTTTTTTTTGTTTACAGACGATGTGGTCTTAGGTGATGTGATCTTAGATATAGGAATGATAATGACTCCACCAAAAAACTGTGAATTCAGTGAATTCAGTAAAGATGCAGATACAAAGTCTACGTAGAGAAATTATTCTATTTCTATACACCAACAGCAAAACAATTAAAAATTTAAAAATTCCATTTACAATAGCATTAAAAACTGTAAAATACTTACAAATATATTTAACTATGGAGGTGAACTGTACACTGAAAACTGTAAGACATTGATGAAGAAATTGAAGAAACACAAATAAATGCAAATATATTCTGTGTTCATGGAAGAGAAAAATCAATATTGTTAGAATAACCATACTACCTAAAACCATGTATAGATTCAATGCAATCCCTATCAAAATTCCATTGGCATTTTTCACAATAAAAGTAAAAAGATCTTAAGCTGTATATTGAACACAAAACACTGACTAGGTAACACAGTCATAAGGAAGAACAAAACTGGAGGCATTACACTTCCTTATTTCAAGTTTGAAATAACTACGAAGTTACTCAAATAAAAATAGATGTAGATCAATGAAAGAAAATCAAAAGGCTGGAAATAAACTCCATACATATGGCCAATTAATATTTGACAAGAAAGCTTATGCTCAATGAGGCAATGATAGTCTCTCTAATAAATCATTCTGGGAAAACTGGACCATTACATGTAGAAGAATAAAATTGGATCCCTGTCTTATGCAACTCACAAAAATTAATTGCAAATGCTTAAAGACTTAAACCTAAGATCCAAAACTATAAAACTCCTAAAAGAAAACAAGAGAAAAGCTATTTAACATTAGTCTTGGCAATACTTTTTAAATATGACACATAAATCATAAGCAACAAAAGCAAAAATCAATGAATATTTCAACACCAAACTGAAATGTTTCTTAACAGCAAAAGAAACAAGGCATCAAGAAAAATGAAAGGCAACCTACAGAAGAGGAAAAAAATCATATATCTGATAGGGGGTTTATATCCAAAATACATAAAGAACTCATTCAACTCAATAGTAAAAAACAAACAAACAAACAAACAAACAAAAGATTGGTAGATGACCAGAGAAACTGAATAGACATTTTACCAAAGAAGATATACAAATGGCCAATGGGTACATGAAAAGATGTTCAACATCACTAATCATCAGGGAAATACAAATCAAACCTACAATGAAATAATAGCTCCCATATATTAGAATGGCTATTATCAAAAGGACAAAAGATAACATGTGTTGATAAAGATGTGAAGAAAAGGAAACGCTTGTGCGCTGTTGGCAGAAATGTTAATTGATAAAACCATTATGGAAAACAGTATGGGAGTCTCAAAAAAGTTAAAAATAGAACCACCATATGATCCTGCAATTCCATCTCTAGGTATATATCCAAAGGGAATAAAGTCAGGATCTTGAAGAGATATCTGCACTCCCATATTCATTGCAGCATTATTCAGAATAGCAAAGAGAACCTGAGTGCCTATCAACAGATGAATGGATAAAGATGGTCTGTGTGTTTATAAGTACATATATATAATTGAGCCATGAGAAAGAAGGAAATTCTGCCACTTGTAGCAAATGTATGATATCATTTATGTATGGAATCTTAAAAAGTCAAATTCACAGAAACAGAGAGTAGAATCATTGTTAACAGGGGCTGGGGTTGAGGGAAATGGAGAGATGTTGGTCAAAAAGAACAAACTTTCAGTTATAAGTTGAATAAGTCCTGGGTATCTGATGTATAGCATGGTGATTATAGTTAACAATACTGTATTACATACTTGAAAGTTACGGAAGAGTAGACCTTAAATGGTCTTACTAAACAAAATAAAATAAATAAAAAATAAAAAGAAGGAAGGAAGGAAGAAGGAAGGAAGGAAGGAAGGAAGGAAGGAGAAAGAAATGATGTACCTGTTAACTAACCCTACTGTGGTGGTCATATTAACACTGTACACCTTAAACATACAAAATATTATATGTCAATTGTACCTTAATATAAGAGGAAACAAAGAGAATCCCTATGCCCTTAAACTATGACTTTCTATCTCTCTATCCCTCATAGTCCTCAGGAACCACCAAACGACTTCTATGGCTCAGTAGATTTCCCTATTCTGGACCTTTCATATAAGTGGAATCATGTAATATGTGGCCTTTGTGATAGACTTCTTTTCATTTAGTATAATACTTTTAAGGTTCATTCTTGTTTTAGCATGTATTAGTACTTCATTCCTTCTTATGACCAAATAATATTCCATTGTATGCATATACAATACGACATTTTGCTTAACCATTCATCAACTAATGGACATTTGAGTTTTCTTCTTTTGTCTATTATGAATAATGCTGCCATAAGCATATGTGTACAGGTTTTTGTGTGGACATATGCTTTCATTTCTCTTGGACATACACTTGGAAATAGTACTGCTGGTTCTTCATATGGTAACTCTATGATTAACTCCTGAGATACTGCCGTACCTAAGTTGTATGAATCATTTTATATTTACAATAGTAGTATATGAGAGTTCTGATTTCTCCATGTCCTCACAAACACATATTATCTGACTTTGATTCTACCCATTTAGTAGGTATGAAATGGTATCTCATAATGCTTTGGTTTGCATTTCCCTGATGACCAATGGTGCCAAGCATCTTTTCATTGGTTATTTGTATATCTTTTGGGGGAATGTCTATTTATATCTTTTGAACATTTTTTTAAAGTTGGGCTATTTGTCTTTTTATTAAAATGTTGTGTAAGCCTTTTGTATATTCTAGATACAAGTCTCTTATCATATACAGTATATGACTTGCAAATATTTTCTGGTCTTTTCATGTCCTTGATAGCATCCTTTGAATCATAAAAGATTTAATTTTGATGAAATCTAATTAATCTATTTTTCTCATATTGCTCATTTTTTATGTCATAGCTATGAGTACATTGCCAAATACAAAGGCATGAAATTTTTTCCCTATGTTTTCCTCTGAGTTTTATAGTTTTAGCTTTTTTTCTCCAGTTATCTTAGCACCATTTGTTGAAAGGACTGTTCATTTCGCAGTGAGTGGTTTGGCACCCTTGTTGAAAGTGAGTTGACAATAAGCACATTGGTTTATTTCTGGATTCTCAATTCTATTCCATTCATCTTAGTGTCTATCCTATGTCATTACTACATTGTCAACTACCACAGCTTTGTGGCAAGTTTGGAAACTGGGAAAAGTGAGTCCTGCTCCCTGCACTTCTGCATACATTTTAAATCAGCATATTAATTTCTAAAAAAGAAAGTCACCTGGGATTCTGATAATAATTTCATTGAACCTAGAGATCAATATGGGAGTATTGCCATCTTAACAATTTTAAGTATCCTAATTTATGAACAGGGTATTTTTTATTGCATTTATATCTTTATTTCAAAAACAGTTTATACATTTCAGAGTATAATGTTTACACTTTTTTGTTAAATGTATTCTTAAGTACTTAATTCTTTTAGATGATTTTATAAATGGAATTTCTAAATGTTTTGTATCTGGTTCATTGCAACTTTACAAAATACTATTAGCTTTTGTAAGCTTGCTGAACTCATTTTTTAGTTTTAATAGAGTTTTAAGAGATTCCTTAGAAATTTCTACATACAAAAGCATTTTGACAGCAAATAAGGATAGTTTTGCTTCTTTTCTAATCTTGATACCATAATTTCTTTTTTAAATACAGTTGCTGTAGCTAGAATCACCAGTACAATTATGAATAGAAGTGGCAAGCATGTATCGATCCTTGTTTTGGTCATGATCTTTTATTAAAGAATACCGTCTTACCCTTCAGTTAGCTTTTAGCTGTGGGTTTTTGTAGATGTCTCTTCTGAGATTGAAGTCCCCTACTATTCCTACTTCGTTGGATTTTTTTAATGAAAGTATGTTGGACATTCACATGCTTTTTTAGGTATCCGTTGAGTTGATTTTACGGTTTTTATTTCTCATTCTATTGGTGTGGTTAATTGCTTTTCAGGTATTAAGCCAACGAAATATTTCTGAGATAAATTCCAGTAGATCATGGTATATAATTTTACTTACATGTTGCTGGATTTGGTTTGCTGGTATTTTGTTGAGAATGTTTATATCCATATTCATGAGATAGCAGCTGCAGTTTTCATTTCTTGTGATGTCTTTGCCTGGCATTCAGACGAGGGTAATACTGGGAAGTGAAGCCATATGAACATGGGCCTTCCCTTATAGGATGTTGTGATTACGGATTCAGTATGTTTCCTTTTTATAGGTCTTTTCAGATTTAAGTAGTTTGTGTATTTTTCGGAACTTGCCCATTTCACTTCAGTAATTTATTGGCATACAATTATTTAGAGTATTCATTTTAATCTTTTTTATTTCTGTAAGGTCAGTAGTGGTGACCCCTGCTGCCTTTATGTTTGTCATTTGAATCTTCTTTTATTTTTTCTTTGTCAATCTAGGTAACAGGCCATCAATTATGTTGATGTTTTCAAAGAGCCTTTTGGTTTCATTCATTTCCTCTATTGTTTGACTATTTTCTATTTAGTCAGTTTCTGCTCTATTTTTGTTATTTATTTCCATTTCCTTGCATTAGGTTTTATCTTTTTTTCCAGTGTCTTAAGGTGGAAGATTAGGTTATTGATTAGAGATCTTTATTCTTTTCTTAAAAAATATAAGTCTTTACAATTGCTTTCTAAGCACTGCTGCTTTAGCTGCAGACCATGTTTGTGTCATGCTGTGTCTGCAGTTTAATTCACCTCAAACTATTTTTTTTTTGATTTCCCTTTGATCACTTCTTTGACCAGTGGTTATTTAGAATTCTATTATTTAATTACCACACATTTGTGAGTTCACCACATTTCTTTTTTTAATTTATTTCTAATTTCATTCTACTAAGATCAGAGAATGTATTTTTTTACTATTTCAATCTATTTCTATTTACGGATATCTGTTTTATGGACTAGTATATGGCCTGTACTGGAGAATGAACCACATGTACTTGAGAAGAGTATATGTAACACTGTTGTTTGGTGAAGTATTCTGTTGACGTCTATTGAATCTAGTTGGTTTATAATGTTGTTCAAGTCTTCTATTTCCTGTTGCTCTTCTGCCTCATTGTTCTACCTACCATTGAACGTGAGGCATTGAAATCTCCAAGTATGATCCAACTATTAGTGTTATATCTTCCTGGTGGATCGGCCCTTTTATCATTATAAAATGCCTCTCTTTTACTGTAACCATATCTTTGTTTTAAAGTCTATTTCAGCTGATGTTAGTATATTCACTCTAACTTTTTTGTGCTTGTTGTTTGCATGATACATCATTTTCCATTCTTGCAATATCTATCTCTTTCTATCTTTGAATCTAAAACATGTCTCTTATAAAAATATTTAGCAGCACCTGGGTGGCTCAGTTGGTCAAGTGTGCAACTTTGGCGTAGGTCATGATCTTGGGTTTGTGAGCTCAAGCCCCATGTTAGTCTCTGTGCTGACAGCTCAGAGCCTGGAGCCTGCTTCAGATTCTGACTCCCTCTCTCTGTACCCCTCCTCACTCACACTCTGTCTCTCTCTGTCTCAAAACAAAAAAGTTTAAAAATCTTTTTTTTAAATATTTTTATTTATTTCTAGGAAAGAGAGAGAGAAAGCGTGAGCAGGGGAGGGCCAGAGAGAGAGAGGGAGTC
>NW_027528357.1:5380107-5535725 GCF_008692635.1 Crocuta crocuta
AATATTTTTATTTATTTCTAGGAAAGAGAGAGAGAAAGCGTGAGCAGGGGAGGGTCAGAGAGAGAGAGGAAGTCACAGACTGAAACAGGCTCCAGGCTCTGAGCTGGCAGTCAGCACAGAGCCCGACGCGGGGCTCGAACCCACGAACCCCGAGATCATGACCTAAGCGAAAGTCGGACGCTTAGCCGACTAAGCCACCCAGGCGCCCCAAAAGTTTAAAAATCTTAATAAATAAAAATAAAAATTTTAAAAATGAACTTTGTCTCTTTTAAATAACATACATTTCTATCTTATTTTGTTTTTCTTTCAATCCAGTCTAATGATTGTTGTCTTTTAATTGGGTTATTTAATGAATTCACATTTAACGTTGTTATTGATATTGATGGCTCTATATGTGCCATTTTGCTTTTTATTTTCTATATGCTTCATGTCTTTTTTGTTCTTTTATTTATCCTTTACTGTTTTCTCTTGGATTGAATAAATATTTTAATGTAGTTTTTAAAATTATTTTATGATTTATTTTTTTTTCCTTTTAAAATTGTTTTCTTAGTGGTTGTTCCAGGTCCTATCATGAACCTTAACTTACCAGCATCAACTTCAGATTTATATTAACTAACTTCTAGTGACAAATAGAAGTAGTATTCCTATATAGCTATTCTCTTTTCCTCTTTTTTCTTATTATTCTTATATTATGTCTATAAACATTACAAAGCATTGCTTTAATTACTACCTTCCATGATCTTTTCACTTTTAAAGAATACGAGAAAGGAAAGGAGAGCCAATATGTATAGTGTTTCCTATATTAACTTTATCATTTCTGGCTCTCTTCCTTTGTTCCTCTGGACTCCAGTCTGGTGTCCAGCCTGGTGTCATTTTCCTTAGTTTAGTAGAGCTTTGCTTCCATCCACCTGCTTTGTGCTATTATAGATATCCCCTACTTTTTGAAGGTTTGCATTTCACCACTTCACTTTTATGAAAGGCCTACGTTAGTACCCATTTTCACCAACTGAAAGAAATCTAAAGAGAATTTTCTCTTTTGTGTAAGAAGGCAAAAAGTAGAAATAGCATTCAGCATTTGTTTTTCAGCAAGCTGTGATAGAGGCACAAACACCCTGAGCGGCAAGTGCACACTACCGAGCTTCTTTTCCGGGGAACTGCACTCAGCATCTCAGCATCAAGCCATCGTAGCTTGGAACTGCGTCTGTGAGCATGTGTGCTTTATTTAAGTTTATGATTCATTTGGAAATAAATTATTTCTGATTCTTATGAACTCTCATCATATCTGTTAGGTTAAGTTTGTATATGACCAAGATCCAGTACAGACACGATAGGAGAGCTAGGTCAAAACTGAACTTCACAGAAAGGTAGCATTCCTAGGTGGATTGCATTTTGTAGAGAAAGAGCATTGCTCTTATCAGGAATATTTTCTATAGTTAATCATTTATTTTAAAAAAAGAAAACTAAACAAATATGAGGTTAAATGGCATTATTAAACTGTTAAATGCAGTTTTAGGGCAATATTTCAATTTGTACTCCATCACCACAAATTTTGAACTACAAAAGAAAAATAGACTTGAGGTTAAGAATTAAGAACTTAAAATTATGCAAATGCTAAGTACAATTTCAAGCTAAGTAGATTCAAATGAAGAGAAAATAGATTTTCATAGGAAAGAAAGTATTCTTGTGTCGATTTTAGAGTATTTTTCATTAACATTTTCCTATTAACATTTATAGAAGATTTATGCATGCACTGATGGGAGAATTAACCTCTGAATCTGTAATGTCAAGTGTTTTCCATAAAAAGCTTACAGATATCTGCTTAAAGAATTTAGCTGTTTACAATTAGAGATGACAGTACTAATTTTACAAAAATGATTTTATTAATTTTACTTGCAGATGTATCAAATGTGCAAAAACCTAGGACTTAATTTTGTCTCAGTTTATTTCTCCATAGATACCTATCCGTTTACAGTACAGACTTCAGTTTAAGTGGAGCAGCACTGTCCAGTAGAAATTTCTGTGATTACAGCAGTGGTCTGTACTGTCCAGTATGGTAAGCACTGGCCACATGTGGCTGTTGAGTATAGGAAATATGGCTAGTATGACTCAAGAACTAGATTTTTAATTTTAGTTAGTTTAAATTTAAATAGACTCGTGTGGCTAATAGCTATTTTATTAAGAATCACAGAAGTAAAATAATTAGTTAATGGTAATTCTGCCCTATTGATTCATGTAGTCTGTCCCTATTTACCTTTCTCCCTCCCAAATACACAAACTAACATCACCACCCACAATTGTAAAACAAATAAATAAATAAATGCTATATTATTATTTCAATTTGAAAATAAGATAGAATTAATAATTATATTCTTTTTTATAAAATAATATTATTTATTTATTTACTTATTGTATAATTTATTGTCACATCACCTAACATACAGTGTATATAGTGTGCTCTTGGCCTTGGGTGTAGAATCCCATGAGTTATCACTTACATACAATACCCAGTGCCCAACAAGTGCCCCCCTCAGTGCCCATCATCCATTTTCCCCACCCCTCTGCTCTTCCATCCCCCATCAACCTTGACAGGAGGGATGGCTTGTCACTGTATCAGTATCAGACTTTATCCTGAAGGTAGTAACTGAAGGATTCAAAACAGGGGTATCTGTTTTATATTTTGAAATGTAGTCATAATCTTGCAGTTTTATGGAAACTAGATTGAAGTTGAGCAAAAATAGGGCAGTGAGATTAATGAAAAGATTGAGAATACAATGAGAAACCCTGAACAAGGATAAGAGGAAGATGGATGGAGGGGAAGTTAAGTTCTCCTTGTAGATAGGGATGCAGGATGTTGAGGGGTTGTAACTGTGAAGGAGGGGGAAAAGGGAAGTAGGTCATAGGCTTGAGGACTTGAGGCTGGGAAGCTTTGACTCTAATGATACAGGAGGTGGAAGAGATATGTGATTAGGGATGTATACAGGCATGGCAGGGCAACATGAGACCTCACTGGGGTTGGCCACCACAATTTTGAGGGGACACCATATCTCACAAATGTGTGGTTTTTCCAGATTGTGTGGCTGCCTCAATGAGTGATATAGGCTAGGTGTTTCCTCTATTGAATTCAGCTAAAGATCAAGGGATAAGTAAGTTGTGGGTATTGGTAAAGGGATACTTAAAGTTATGAAAAACTTACTAGGTTGAGTGAGAAGGTAATGAAAATAGGCAAGGATTGTTAAATTGGGAGAAATTTTGATCAAAGGATTGGAAAACTTCATGAAGACAGCTAAAAGATGGTGGGTATAAGAGAGTGAAAAAGTTGTGAAGATAGTTAAGTTGTAATCAAATAATTGAAAATTGAGGTTTGGCATTTCAATAGAGGGATAATTTCTTGTGATAACAAGGTCTAGGATATGATCTTATTTGTATGTGGCTCAAATGGCCTATCATTTGAAATGAAATGAATGTCATTTGAAATGAGGAGCACACGGTATTATGAGGCTGGGATGATGAATATATCATCTTGAAGGACATAGAAGTTACTCAGGAAAATGGTGTCATTTGGGGTAGAAAGGAAAACTGTGGCCAGGTAATAAATATGTCTCTAGATAGAGGGAACTGAACAGCAGGTAAAATAATAAATGAGGAGGGATCAGGGGCTATGCAACTGGACCAGATAGACTTCAAAATAAAAGTTGTTTTCTCAAAACGGTAGAAAACTAAATGAATAGAAGGGGCAGTGTGGATCTAACAGTATAGCAGACTGTTCTGGGTTTCCTTAGGTGATGGTCAGTCATGTGCAGCCACCAGAGGAGACACCGAAGAAGCTCAGAGTAGCAAAGTTTATAATACTCTCAAGCCCTAGAAACTGGGGACGTGGCTCACATGAGGAAGCACTAGTATTGGTCAGGAGGAAGGGGCAACAGTGAGGGGCCAAGTCCATAGTCTTTATTGGAGTTTCTTTAAGAAAAGCAAGGCAGGGCAGGGTAGACAATTTAGTATTGGTTAATTTGAAGAATCTCTGCAGACTCCGAGCTATCCCGGTAGTCCTTAGTTGCCTGGTATATGGCTCTGGGATGATTAAGGCAGAATAATATTGCCATGTGGAGTATGTGAGCCAGATAGAGGAGGTGTGGCTCTTGGTTGTATCGTTTGCTTATTAAAAGCATGATTCAGGCTAAGTTCTGTGCTATCTGTAAGAATTGGCTTGCTCAGGGCGAAGCAGTTTCTTCCCTACTCAGACAATAAGGCGGTGGTCTCGGGGAGGGCTATGTTTAAAACATGGTGAATAAAGGAAGGAAGCATGTTCTCTTCTGCAAGGTTAAAGAGACGGATATGCTTGCCATAAACTGAGAGGTTCAGAGATGGGGGAGTATAAACTATGTGAAAGATGTATAGCGTGGTAGGATGTTCAAGAGGATGGATAAAATATTTATATAGTTATATTTATGCAGAGAACAAGAATGATTATAAGTAAAGTATGGAAAATTAGCTGGCTTATATTTTCTGAAGGGAATCATTTTATAAAGCTCTTTTGATGTCACTAAACCGATAACTTCAACCTCCCATTACCATTACAATACTTTACCGGACTTTTTTTTTTTTCATTACACTCATCACCGTCTAAAATTATCCTGGTTAATTGTCTCCTGGTTATATTCCTTACCTGGTAGAAGACAGTTTCCCATGAGAGTAGAACCCTTGTTACACATTGTTATAGACCTCTAGTTTTCAGAACAGTGCCTGTACATAGGAGTGCCCAATAAATACTTTTTAAAAAAAAATAATTAACTCATTTACATTGTTATGTTATTATAAGTAGGAGGAAAAAATGGCTAAATAGGTTATACCTAACTTACTGGACATTGTACATGACATATGATACATCATAATCATGCCACAGCTATAGTGAGTGTCGATATCGAAGTACCTGTAACACAGTTATTTTTACTTTGTCAAACACTTACATAGTGCTTCTATAAATCAGAAATTATTCACTTTACGTTACTTTATTAACCCATTAATCATTAATAATGAATTGTTATACTTCCTTAATTGTTCCCGAAGAAATTTGCTTTGGGTTTTATAAAAATTTGACTTTAACCATTGAAATATGCTGAGCATAAGAATGTCATCTACCCCTGTGTCTGTACAGAAATTAAACCTTATAATAAGGTTAAGTGAATATTCTTAGTAGCTCTTTGCTGGGCTAGGCACTATTCATGAAAACACATTCTTTTTGTCTGATACCATACAATAACCATTTACAGCCCTATTAGTAGATCTTGTATTAAAAGTTATTTATCTATTGATTCAGCATCTAGCAAACTATCTTCATTGTGTTGTTTAAAGATATTGTGTTATGGATTTCTATTATTTCTCCTACCCAGCTGGTTCATAATTATTAACAGATGCTATCATTCATCACACTTAGATGCAGTGTTAAGTTGCAGCAAATCCCTTTACACTGATCAGTCTGTATTTTCAGCTTTAATTCAGGATGACTTTTGCCATTGATTTTAAATATGTATTTCAAATAATTCTGATGGAATTTTCCAAATTGCACTTGGTGTCATTGTCTACAGAAAGGGAAGATGGTATGTATAGTGTAGGGGCTTTTAAAGTACTTTTCACTCTTAGCCTTTGACAGAATTTCAATATATAAAATGTATGTACCATGTGGTATGTCTTCTTTTCCTTTCCCATAGTATGTATGTGTAGCTACCTTAGTTGCAATTTATGTAAATCTGAATAATCAATCTTACTCTTCAGCTGGGTCATAATCTACATCGTCCATAGTGGTGGTTTCTCATGGCCCTGAATCCATAATTATCTTTCAGTGGATGCTTCCTGTGTTTCAGTAGTCCACAATGAATGTGATACTCATGATCACAAGGACTATGAAAGAGAGCTTCCTCCTACTAGTTCTCAATACCACCTATCTTGACTTAAGTGAGCAGGGCTTCACTGCATGGGCCACTTCCTGGGATGAGTTGTCTTTCCCTAAAGAACTGATCAGGATTCAAGTACCTTCTTATTGTTAAACATGTCATTCTTCTGGCATCCCCTGAATCTCTGAAACTCTCCACCTGTATCTGGTTTCTTGGGCACACCAGGAGAGGAGAGTATACCAAAGGAGGAGGGGAGAGAGGTCTGGTGATAGCCTGGGTAAGATAGGAAAGATGGGAAGAATAATATTGACAAGTATCCATTTTACTTCTCTGGCTAAGGTTTTATTTGTCTCAGAAGTGTGAAGTGAATCAAAGCTTGCTCCATGACTTTATTTCTCCCAAGTCCACTTTATGGTCTATATGAGAATTTTATATTTCATTAACAACATTTGGACCTTAATTTTTGATCTGGAAACCCAAGTCTTTATACCTAAGTGAGCATTTGCATCACTTGTATTGCCTCACCTCCTCCAGAAAGAGGCAAGAAACTAAGGGTTTTCTTGAGTGGAGTGGGGAAAACAATTTAACTTCACTCTGATTTACTGATAAGNGGCGAAAAATAGGGAGTATAAAGTACATAAAAGAGTCTAAAAGGAGAAAAGAAAAGGAAAAAAGAAGAAAAACGATGGACAAAGAATGGTTTAAAGCATATAACCGGATTTCCCAGCTACAGTTAAATAGCCGTGTGTATGCAGTGCTGGTTGAAGAGCATAGAGAAAGAGAGAGAAGGCAGGGCGGGATGAGGCACAATTGGAAATAGAATGAACAGGCAGAAGGGATACGAAGCTTTTTTCAAAGAGGTAAAGGGTAGAATATGGTTGGATAGGTGAGAGAAGAATGCTGTTATTATCCAGAGAAACTAGTCTAATTACTCCTGAGAGAAAGAGATGAAAAGGTCGGGAGGTGTAGAATTTACATCTACAGAATGGACTAAATTTGATTGTTTACGTAAGCCGGTGACCAGAGGTAATCAGGTCAGTGTTCTCCGGAAAAAAAGAAAAAAAACAAAAACAAACAACACACACACACCAAAAAAGGGGGGGGGGAAGGGAGTAGGGCAGCTCTCAAGCAGGGATGGGCGTGGTGTGATCCAATGAGTCAGGCGGCAGTTCTGCCTGGAGGTGGCGCTCCACCTAGCTTTTATAGGCCTGTAAACTTCCTGTGCCAGAGGCTCAGGCAAAGTTTGTTGAGCTTTTCAACCCAGGCAAGTCCCAGCCTCCAAATCCTAGGCCAAGCACCCCGCTGAAATTGCCTCAGGCGATCCCCTGGCTTTCCCCTCCGGGCGATTCCAATCTTCCAGGCTAGCTCTGGGGGTGGAGCCAGAAGCCTCTGCTCCTTTCTCCTCTGGGTGGGGCTGGGGGGCCTGGGCGGGGGGGCTTTGTCTGCTGGCGCGCTGAGCCCGCTGGGGTGAGGAGATCAAGTTCCCTCTGTGTCTCAATCACCCAAAACACGAACTCGAGATCACATCTGCCAGTTTTTAGCGCCTTGCCTTCCCTCTAGAGTTGCAGCCAGCTAGGAGCTTGGCCGCCGGTGCCCGCGCGCCTCCTCGGGGGTCCAGGCCCACCACGAGGGTAATGGCTGCAGGCACGCAACCTCTCCCCGCCAGCCAGGAGCCCGCACAAAGAAGCAAATCTGGAGCGCAGCCCCTCCTGGGCGACTTGGAGGCTGGAGGGGCCTGACGCGCAGGTATTTTGTGCGCAAAGATTTTCTACGCCCCAAGCGGAGGTTTTTTCCCCTGAGCGGAGGTTTTTCTGTTTCGGACTCTCTTTTTCCCCTCTCACTCCCCACAGAGGGGGTGGCCCGTCTCTCCAGTCTCCAATCCAGGCCTGATTTTTACTTCCCCAGTTCGCACTCACGTTAGAAGGCTTTCTCAGTGGAGTCTGCGTCCTTTCTCTCCCAATCTCTTGGGTGTGGTACGGTTTCCTATGGCTTCAGATCTTTTCCGTGTGATGCCTGGGCGCGAGTGCAGGTACAGAGCTCCCTACTTCTCCGCCATCTTGCCCCTCCCCCCCTTGACAGTGTTGTTTCTGATCGCTGGATCTGTTTCTGAGAGGGCTGTTGAAATATCCAGCTGTGATAGTGGGTCATCTATTTTTCCTTCCAATTCTGTCAAGGTTTTTTTTTTTTAACCCTTGTGTAGGCCAACTGTTGTTAGGTGCATACATGTTAAGAATTGTTGTATTCCTAGGGGAATTGACCTGTTATCATTATGTAATATCCATCTTTATACTTGATTATTCTCCTTATTTTGAAATCTGCTTCATCTAATATAGCTACTCTTGCTTTCTCTTGATTACTGCTATTTTTTTCTCCATCCATTTACTTCTAATTTTTTTGTCTTTATATTTAAAGTGGGTCTGGTAAACAAGGCATTAGTTGGCTTATACTTCTACTTTTTGATCTACTTAGACAATCTATGTCTTTTAATTAGTACATTTAGACCACTCACATTCAATAAGATTATTAATATAGTTGAATTAGTATCCACCGTATTTATTGCTATATTCTATTTATTGTTCTTATTGTTTCTGTTTTTGCTTTCCATTCCCTTCTGCCTTTTGTGGTTTTAACTGAACATTTTACTTCATTCCATTTTCTCTCCTTTCTTACTAGATCAGTTATACTTTTTAAAAAAAATTTTTTAATGTTTTATTTATTTCTAAGAGAGAGAGAGAGACAGCGTGAGCAGGGGAGGGTCAGAGAGAGAGGGAATCACAGACTCTGAAAAAGGCTTCAGGCTTTGAGCTGGCAGTCAGCACAGAGCCCGACACGGGGCTCGAACCCACGAACCGTGAGATCATGACCTAAGCGAAAGTCGGACGCTTAACTGACTAAGCCACCCAGACGCCCCAGTTATACTTTTTTAGAAACGATTTTTCAGTAGTTGCCCTAGAGTTTGCAACATACATTACAACTAATTCAAGTCCATTTTTAAATAACACTGTATCACTTCATAAGGAGTGTACCTTAAAATAACAAAATATCCTAATTCCTTTCCCTCATCCTTTGTATCATTGCTGTCATTTATTTCACTTTATGGACACATACATAGTTTGTGTGTGTGTGTGTGTGTGTTTAATTCCAACATCCCAGTCATGTCTGATTCTGATGCTGCTGTGTATCTTCAAATTGTAGGTTTGGATTCTTGGTATGCATTATAGTTTTTTTCTGGATAGCTGGATTCAGTGTGCTTGGTAGAAGAAACGGCTGTAAATAGGCCTGTAGTGATGTGTTGTGAGATGTAGGGGGAGGGGCACGTTCTATAGTCCTTATGATGAGGTCTCTGTTTTTCAGTGATTCTGTGCTCCTGGGCTGTGAACTTCACAAGTGCTTCTTGGGTTTTCCTCCCTGCTTAGGTGAGACAGGGGGACAGATTGGCTTAAGTGTGTAGAGTTGGTTATTTCCCTTCTTCTTGTCAGTTAGGATCTGACGAAACTCCAGCAGGTTACACTCTGGTTAATTAGTTTCTTCTGACGGCAGCCCTATTTAAGAACAGAGTGCTCTTGCTTATTTCAAAATGGTTCCTTTTCCTCTTCCTCTGCCAGAAGGAGGAGGGGATTTTTCTCCAGTATTTTTTGTGGGAATCTTGAGCAAACTCCTGGACATAATTCTTGCAATACTGTTGGGTTCTATCCTTTGGCTGAGTAGCCCCTAGAGTTTTTAACTCTGAGTCAACACTGAGATTCTAGCAATTCATCAGTTACAGTCCAGGTTTTCCTACCCTAGCACTGGCTCCTGCCCTGCTTTCTGCTTGTGAGGCTTGTGAGCATCTGCTCAGGTAAGCTGTCAGTCCCAGTATTCACCTCTCTGTCTCTGTTTTTGGGGGTAACATTTGCTCTGTCTTTCCCTCTCTTAGGAACTCAAACAGAGTTGTCAATTTATATATATAATATTATATATATTATATATAATATAATATATATAAAATATATGAACTAATAAATAATGAGTTTCTAAAACAAAACTTATTTACCTCCCCCACAAAACATTATGTAATCCCTTATTATGTTTTTGTTTATTTTCCCTAGTCAAAAACTATAAAACTATGTGACTATTTCTCACTTCTTTAAGACATATAGTAGATTGGATGCTAATACTATGCTAAAATCCTTTAAATGGGTCAAAATATCTGTATCAAGTTATCTGTAATACACAAAGCCTGGGGAATAACTTGGAGATTTATACTAGGTTTTTATGAATTAAGAATTGTGGCATTTTGCTATTGTGCAAAATGTTAAGTAACAGACAGTAATTTGTAGATACTATAATCCTTTTTAAACTCAATGTAAAGATCAATATCCTTTTGTGGTTCAACAAAGTATTCCATATCTGCCTTAAAAATACCTTAACTTTTACTTTCCTGATAAAAATGATCAGTGTTCTTATTCAGTTTGAGTCATAAAAACTCTGTTAAGCCAGAAACTTTGGGAGAAAAACATTAAGTATTTCAGAGCAATGAGATGTATTTTAGTTGCCAGCTACGTTAGGACAAAAACCATACCACGGATTTCCTTTTAAACTTCTCTCTAGTAACAGCAAGAGTCAAATGGAAGAAATTTGGCCCAATATTCTGTTGCAGAAGGATTATGCCTTTATTTAAACCTAAAAGAGCACATGTAATGAAAATAATAAACTTGGTGGTTAATTCTGAGTTTCAAACTCACGTTTCCTTTTAAAAATAGTTGTTTTCAAAAAAGTTAAGTACATGACGTACACTTTATTTAGCAGAATATTGTTTGGACTACCCTGTTTCATGTAAATTGACACTATTATGTTATATATTGGATTACAGCTCCTCCCATTTGTAAAATAAAATAATATTATTTGGCCTCATCTCAAAGTTATTGGAAGAGCCTTAGTAGACTTTTAATAAGTATATCAAATAGCTACAATTACTGCTATTAACAAATATGTCTTTTAAACTGATACAAGGGAATACAGCACCATTTATGCTATGAAGTACTTAAAATCCAACATTAGTAGAAAGATGTTTTATATCAGGCACACTTATTTTTCTTAATTGTTTTCTTTTATTTTGGCTTATTAATAAAGTAGTAAAAGGTAGTTGATTTGATTAAAGACTTATAACCAGCTCCAGAGATTATTTATTTATCTACATATCTGTATCCCAATTTCTTTATCTGTAAAACCCAAGTGGGTATAATGTTTAGCTGTGTGCTGCATCATCCTAGAGTTGAGCAGATAATCAATTGAGAGAGATCAAGAAAGCCAGAAATTCATTTAAAATCTTTCTATGTATTTCATACCTTCCCTAACACACACCAAAGATGGAATATGGTTAGAATTTTACCTAAAATCTATTGAATATACAGCCTTTGCTGTGAAACTAAAATGGTTGATTACATTTTATTTTACTCAGTATTGTGTTATTTAGTGTGTTTCTCTATAATTTAAAAAACAGGATTACTAAAACATCAGAGTTTTAAAATATTGGTCTAGAGGAAAAACAAATTAAAATGTCTAAAGGGAGATTTTTGAGGATCAGGCATAACTGAGTGGGAAACCATTCAGAAACTATAGTGAGGGCCATGAAAGTTTTTTTTTCCTCAATAGGAGACATAAAATAAATTTTATAGCATTTTAAAATACAAAAACAAAATACTAAAACTCAAGCAATCAAATGTTGGAAGGTACAATACTTAGGCACTCACAATTAAGTGCCTGTGAAGGTTTTATTTTCCCCATCTGTCAGAGGGTTGGTGCTGCCTCAGTAAACACTTTCAGATGCCTGCATTTCCCAGCTGTCAAAAACAGCTCTCAAAAATGATCTCATCTGAGGTTTTACAACTAGTGTAACCATTTAAGTTGATTAGTTTTAAAAATTCTCTAAAAATGTAAACCGCCTTTAAAATATTTAATTCTATTGTAGCCTCTACCTTAGTTACTAGTTGGCATTGTAGCATGTTTCTCTGAGGGAAATAATTTTCAATCAGTTTTTGTTCTTAAACACCATCTCATTTATTTTTCATTTCTGTGCTGCAAGGTGTAGGTACTAGTAATATCCTGTTTCTAATGAGGAACCTGCGGTTTAGAGAGGTGAAATAAATCCTCCAAGGTTATATAGATAGCAAATGGGGGAGGGGGAATGGAATTGGGTAAGTTAAAGATGGCCCTTGGACACATGCTAGCAATTTGTAAAACCTTGAGGCCACATTACATTTCTCCAGAGTTGATTAAAAACTGTAGACATTACTAGGTTTTGTGCCATATTTTGTTTTGTTGTTGGTGGTGGTGGTGGTAGTGGTTTGTTTGTTTTATTATAAAATTGACCAGTATTGGGAAGTTTCAAATTCACATGTGCCAACCCAGGAGAATATTTCTATGTAAGTGTGATGTGATGTCTATCTGGAGGTATATTTCCCTGTATATTTGGACATAAGGTAGGATAAGAGTGAAAATTAGAGTGGCGGCTGCATGGCTCAGTTGGTTAAGCATCCCACTTCGGCTCAGGGAATGATCTCACGGTTTGTGGGTTCGAGCCCTGCATTGGGCTCTGTGCTGACAGCTAGCTCAGAGCCAGGAGCCTGCTTCAGATTCTGTGTCTCCCTCTCTCTGATCCTCCCTGCTCATGCTGTCTCTCTCTCTCTCTCTGTCTCTCAGATATAAATTTAAAAAATCATTGAAAAAAACAGTGAAAATTAAATAAAGACTGAGCTTGCATTACATTTCATCATAATTCATTGTGCCTTATAAACTTACTATGGCTCAATTTGTTGTTGGAAAAAATCATATATTCTTTGTTTCCTTATTACTGAACAAATATGGCCCCATGGCAAGAAAAATACTGGTCTGCTATATAAGGTGTGAGGACCCAGTTTCCTATGAACTTGGAACATATTTTTTTCACTGATACATACTGGTTAATGCCAAGATTATTATGACTCAAATCATGTGCAAGCAAGACAGAAATAATCTTTAACAAATTTATTTTTTACAAGTAAAGCACTAGCTTATATTTTGTAGTTCAGTATTAATTTTATGTTTGTTGAAATTGCTGAATATTTGATTTTCTTATTTATAAGAAATGGCAAGTTCATATGATTCAGTCCAATGTAAATGAGAATAGGACACTGAACTATTGGCTTAGCTGAGTTGAAGAAAGGAAGTGAAAAGGAATGCCGAACATCCAGTGAGAAGCAACAATGGTTATATCAAAAAATTATTTTTGTTGTTTTTTTTATCTACCTTATTTTGATAGGAGTTTGATTTTTCATAGCAAATTAACTGAAAATAGAGAACGTTCCTGTGCTCAGTGCTCACTATGATATATGTAGTCACCATCTGTCAACCATACAATATTATTACGATACTATTGGTCATATTCTCCACACTGTACTTTCAATTTCCATGACTTATTTATTTATAACTGGAACTTTGTACACCTTAATCCCCTTTCTCTGTTTCACCCATCCCCACGTGCCTACTGGGAGCCACCAGTTCTCTGTATAAGAGATTGTTTTGATTTTTATCTTTCTCTAAATTATTTCATTTAGCATAATATCCTCTATGTCCATCTAGATTGCTTTGGCTATTCAAGGTCTTTTTTGGTTCCATATAAATTTTAGGATTATTTCCTCTGGTTCTATACAAAATGCCATTGTTATTTTAATAGAGATTGCATTGAATCTATGGATTGCTTTGGATAGTATGTATACTTTAACAATAGTCTTCCAATCCATAAATATAGTATACCTTTCCTTGTGTTTGTGTCATTCTAAATTTTTTTAAAATAAATGTCTTATAGTTTTCAAAGTATGCATTTATCACCTCCTTGGTAAAATGTATTCCTAGGTATTTTAATTCTTTGGTGCAATTGTAAATGGGAGTGTTTTATTTTTGCTATTTGATTATTAGTGAATAGAAATACATTTGATAACTGTATATTAATTTTTGTCCTGAAACTTTACTAAATTGAATTATCAGTTCTAATACTTTTTGGTGGAGTCTTTAGAGTTTTCTATATATAGTATCAGGGCAGCTAAAAATATTGACAGATTACTTATTCTTTAGCAATTTGTATCCTTGTCTGATTTCTGTAACTAGGACTTCCAGTACTATGTTGAATAAAAGTAGTGAGAGTGGACAGCCTTGTTTTGTTCCTAATCTCCAAGAAAAAGCTTTCAGGTTTTGATCATGGAATATGATGTTAGCTGTGGATTTTTATATATGGCCTTTATTACATTGAAGTATGTTCCCTGTAAACCTACTTAGTTAAGAATCTTTATCATGAGTTGATGCTGTATTTTCTCATGCTTTTTCTGCATCTATTGAGATGATCATATGGTGCTTCTCTTTATTTTGCTAATGTGATGTATCACATTAATTTGGAAATGTTGAACCAACCTTGAATAAACAAATAAATCCCACCTGATCATAGTGAATCACTCTTCTAGTGTATTGTTGAATTCAGTTTGGTAATAATTTTGTTGAGGATTTTTTTTTATCTATGTTCATAAGAAATACTGGCTTGTGGTTTTCTTCTTCTTCTTTTTTTTTTTTTTTTGTACTATCTTTGTCTTGTTTTAAGGGCAAATTAATGCTGGTCTTGTAGAATGAATTTGGAAGTTTTCCTTCCTCTTCTATCTTTTGGGATAGTTTGAGAATATGTATTAACTCTTCTACAAATGTTTGGTAGAATTTACCTGTGAGTTGTTTTGTGGCCTAACAAGTAATATATCCTAGAGAATGTTCCATGTGCACTTGAATGCGTATTCTGCTTTTGGGTGAAATATTCTGTATATATATTTAAGGTCCATCTGGTCTAATGTATCACTCAAAGCCACTGTTTCCTTTATTTCTGTGTGGATGATTTATCTATTGTTGTAAGTGGGATGTTAAAGTCCCTACTGTTATTGTATTACTGTCATTTTCTCTGTCTCCTAATATTTACTTTATGTATTTAGGTGCTTCCTCTGTTGGGTGCATAGATACTGATATATGTTATATCCTCTTGTTGAATTTATCCCTTTATCGTCATAAATTGGCCTTGTTTGTCTATTGCTATTGCTACTGTTCTTGTTTTAAAGCCTATTTTGTGTGATATACGTATTGCTACCTAAGCTTTTTTCTTTTTCTCCTTTGATTTGCATGGTATATGTTTTCCTAACCCTTTACTTTCAATCTGTATGTGTCTTTAGGTCTGAAGTGAGTGTCTTGAAGGCAGCATATGCTTTAGTTTTGTTCTCCATTCAGTCACCCTATGTTACTGAGCATTTAGGGCATTTACATTTAAAAGAATTAGTGATAGGTAAATAATTACTGCCATTTTCTTAGGTGTTTTCTGGTTGTATTTGTAGTTCTTCTCTGTTCCTTTCTTCTGTTGCTTTCTTCCTTTGTGTTATGATGTTTCTTTAATGTTGTGCTTGGATTCCTTTCTCTTGATTTTTTTGGGTACCTATTACAGGTTTTTGACTTGCAATTATCATGAGGTTCATGTACAACATCTTTATGTGTTAGTCTCCATGAAGTTGATGGTTGATTCAGTTTGAACACATTGCAAAAAAATTAAATTTTTACTTCCTCCTCCAGGTTTTATGTATATGGTGTCATATTGTATATTGTTTTATTTTGTTGTATCCCCTATTTTTTGTAGATATAACTGATTTTACTACTGAGGTGTATTAATCTTCATCTAGGCTTTATAAGGTATTAGTCTGCTACTTTTACTATGTTTGTTTTTAGCTGTGACATTTTTTTTTCCTTTTACACTTCTAGTTAAAGCCTTTCTTTCCACTCAAAGAAGTCCCTTGAATATTTCTTGTAATGCAAGCATTGTGGTTATTAATTCTTTGACTTATGTTTATCTTGGTAGCTGTTTATCTTTCCTTCTTTTCTGAATGATAACCTTTCTTGGTAGAGTATTCTTGGTTGCAGTTTTTTCCCTTTCAGCACTTTGAACATATTATGCCACTACCTTCTAGCCTGAACAATTTCTACTGACAAATCAGCTGATAGCATTACAGGGTGTTTCTTGTATATAACTGTCTTTTCTTGCTTACGGCTTTTAAAATTCTTTTTATCACTACTTTTGCTATTTTAATAACTATGCATCTTGGTGTGGACCTCCTTGGGTTAACCTTATCGAGATCTGTCTGTGCTTACTGGACCTGAATGTCTGTTTTCTTCTTTGTATTAGGGAAGTTTTCAATTATTACTTCTTCAAATGTGTGTTTCTCTCTTCTTTTGGGATTTCTCTAATGTAAATGTTATTATGCTTGATAATGTTGCTGAGTTCCCTTAATCCATTTTCATTTTTTATTCTTTCTTTTTGCTATTAGCTTGGTTGCTTCCCATTACCTCGTCTCCCAGATCGCCAGAAGATTCTTCTTCATTCTCTAATCTTCCAATGATCTAGAAGTTTTATAGTTTGTGTTTGATTTTTAGGTCCATGTACCACTTAGAGTTAAAGTTTTTGAAGTGTGTAATGCCTGTGACTAAATTCTGTGTGTGTGTGTGTGTGTATGTGTGTCTGTGTACCTATATATAGATACATATGTATATTTTGCATGTGGATGTCTAGTTGTCCCAGCACCACTTGTTGAAAAGACTCTTTTTTCTATGTTGTATTGCCTTTATTCCTTTGTCAGAGATCAATTGACTGTATGTGGGTCTATTTCTAGACTTGAGCTATTCAGCTGATCTATTTATTCTTTGACCAATACCATGCTGTCTTGACTACTGTAGCTTTAGAGTAAATATTGAATTCAGGACATGTTAGTCCTCTGACTTTGTTCTTCAATATTGAGTTGTCTCTTGTGGGTCATTTGCCTTTCAATATAAATTTTAAAATCAGTTTGTTGATTTTTCACAAAATAACTTGGGATTTTTTTTTTCTCATTAAATATTTTTTTCTCTTCATAGTTTGTTCTCAAGTTGGTTTCCATGTACCACCCAGTGCTTATCCCAAAAAGTGCTCTCCTCCATGCCCATCACCCTCCTTCCCCTCTCCCCCGCCCCCATCAGCCCTCAGTTCTCAGTATTCAAGAGTCTCTCATGGTTTGCCTCCCTCTCTCTCCCCAACTATTTTTTCCCCTTCTTCTCCCCCATGGTCCTCTGTTAAGTTTCTCCTGTTCCGCTTATAAGTGAAAACATATGGTATCTGTCCTTCTCTGCCTGATTATTTTACTCCGCATAACACCCTCCAGTTCCATCCACGTTGCTACAAATGGCCAGATTTCATTCTTTCTCATTGCCATGTAGTATTGAGATTTTGATCAGGACTACACTGAACCTCTAGATTAAGTTGGGAAGCACTGACTTCATGATGATATTGAATCTTATCAGTGAAGATGTAATATCTCTTTCATTCAGTCTGTGATTTTATCAGTTTTGTACTTTTCCTCATCTATATCTTATTCACACTGTTACATAGTGCTAATGTAAATGGTATTGTGCTTTTAATTTTTAATTCCACCTCTTCATTGCTAGTATATAGAAAACAAATGACTTTTGCATATTAACCATGTAACCTGCAGTCTTGCTGTAATCACTAATTCCAGGAATTTTTTGGTTGATTCTTTACAAATTTCTACATAAGCAGTCATGTCATCTACAAACAGAGACCATTTTCTTTCTACTTTCCAAACATGTTTACATTTCATTTTCTTTTTGCCTCATTGCATTAGCTAGACCTCCACTATGATACTGAAAAGGGAGGGTGGGAGATCTTATCAGAAAAGTTTCTAGTTTCTCGCTGTTTGAGTATTATGCTTTTTGTGGTATATATATATATATATATATATATATTTTTATATGTTCTTTATCAAGTTGAAAAAGTTTCCCTCTATTCTTAATGTGCTGGAAATTTTCTTGTGAGTTTTGAATTTTGTCAGATGCTTTCTTCTACATCTATTGATATGAATGTGTATTTTTTCTGTTCTTGTTATTGGTTTGTTCATGTGATGAATTAGTTTAACTGATTTGTAAATGTTCAACCCACCTTACATATCTGAGATAAATCCAATTTGGTCATGTTATATAATTCTTTTTATACACTGTTTGATTTATCTTGCTAATATTTTGTTGAGTATTTTTGCACATGTTTATGAGAGGTATTGATTGTAATTCAGACTTTTCTTAAATTTTTATTTAAATTCCAGTTGTATACCATAAAATATATTAGTTTCAGGTAAAGAATACAGTGAGTCAACACTTGCATAGATCACCCAGTGCTCAAGTGTACTCCTTAGTTCCCATCACTTATTTAACCCATCCCCTCCCCCCACCTCCCTCCTGGTAACTGAATATCGGGGTGCCCTCTTGCACTGTTGGTGAAAATGCAAACTGGTGAAGCCACTCTGGAAAACAGTATGGAGGTTCCCTCAAAAAGTTAAAAATAGAACTACCCTATAATCCAGCAATCACACTACCCAAAGAATTTGAAAATACTAATTCAAAGGGATACATGCACCCCAGTATTTATAGCAGCATTATCTATAATAGTCAAATTATGGAAATAGCCCAAGGGGCCTATAGTTGATGTATAGATAAAAGTGTGATATGTGTATATAGTGGAGTACTACTCAGCCATGAAGAAGGAAATCTTGCCATTTGCAATGACATGGATGGGACTAGAGAGTATGATACTAAGTGTAGTTTTGTCACTAAAAAAAATTGTGTTTAATTTTTAGTTTTTAATTAGGCTCCATGCCCTATGTGGCACTTGAACTCATTGTCCCACAAATCAAGAGTTGTATGCTCTACCAACTGAGCCAGCCAGGCACTCTAATTTTGTCATTTTTTAAATTGAGCCTTGATATTAGCATAACATTGACCTCATAAAATGAGGAAGTATTTGGAAGTATTTCCTCTCTTCTGTCCTCTGGAAATGATTGTAGAAAATTGTTATAATTTCTTTCTTAAATGTCAGAATTCCTAGACATCATGCTTTCTGTTTTGGAAAGTTATTGATTCAATTATTAAAATAGATATAGGTCTATTCAGATTGTCTACGACTTTTTGTGTGAGTTTTTGCAGATTGTGTCTTTGAAGGAATTAGTCCATTTCATATAGGTTATTGAAATTGTTGCCATAGAATTTTTCCTTTAGAATTGTTTTTGTAGTATTCCTTGATTATTCTTTTGATGTCCATAGGGATTGTAGTGATTTCCCTTGTTTCATTCATGATATTAGTAATTTGTATCTTTATTAGCTTGATTATGACTAGAGGTTTACATATTATACTAATCTTTTCCAAGAACCAGCTTTTGGTTTCATTAATATTTCTCTATTGTTTTCATGTTTTGAATGTAATTGATTTTTTTCTCTAATTTTTATTATTAGTTTGGATATAATTTCCTCTTCCATTTTGAGTTTCTTCAAGTGGAGGTTTTGATTATTGACTTTAGATTTTTGTTCTTTTTTAATATATGTAGTCAAAATCTAAACACTTTTTGCTGCATTACTCAAGTTTGGCCAAATTGTATTCTTATTTTCATTTTCAAAGTATTTTTTAATTTCTTTTGAAACTTCTTCTTTTACCCATGTGTTATTTAGAAATATGTTGTTTAATTTCCAAGTATTTTGGTATTTTTCAGCTATCTTTCTCTTATTGACTTCTAGTTTTATTCCATTGTAACTGAGAACATATACTATATGATTTTTATTCTTTGAAATTTAAAGTACTTTTTAATGACCTAGAATGTGGTCTACCACATTTCTTTTTTTATTCTTTCACAGAAATCATCTGTCTCTGCTTATGTTGTCTATCTCTTCCTGCATGTTATCTATTTTTCACATTAGAATACTTAGTATATTATTCATAGCTGTAAATTTCTGGTGTAATTATTTCAACATTCCTGGTATATTCTTCAACCTGTTTTATTGCCTGTTAGTGTGCCTTGTAATTTTTAATTGAAATGTAGACCTGTTGTACTAGGTTAAAGGAACTATGGTAAATTGGTCTTTAATAATATAGTAATAAGGTGTGTGAAAAGTGTTCTATAATCCTATGATTATGTCTCAGTCAATTAGTGAGCCTGTGTCTCTCAACTGTGAACTCCATAAGTGCTTCTCAGTTTTTTTCATTTTTTTCACCCCTTTAAGTGCTATTGGATAGTTAGAAAGAGTCTATTTTTTGGATATTTCCTTTTAGAGTTTGTTCTTGCAAGTATTTTTCCTTCCCCAATTAAGTTTGGTCCTATAAAACTCCAGTAGTTTAGGCTTTGATAAAAATAGTTCCTCTAGAGAGTAGGCCTTGTTAAGAAGGTCAGAATACTCTGGCTTATTTCAAAACATTACTTTCCCCTTTCCTCTGGACCCCAAGATTTTATTTTTTTGTTGTTGTTGTTTTCCTCTGGTCTTCACTGTAATAACCTGGTAGAGTTTCTAGAAGAATAAATGCAAATTGAGAACCCCTCCCAGCAACTGTCATGACTAGCTCCCTCTGGAGTTTTTATCTCTCAGATTTGTCTCCATTAAGCCTCCAGAATTTCATCTATTATGGTACAGGTTTTCCTAACCCCAATACCAATTCCTGTGGATGTGAGTTTCTGCTCTAGTAAGTCATGATTCTTTCTATATACCTTTTTGTCTATCTGATTTGGGGATGTGGGGCAGTTGTTTGCCCTGTGACCTCACTTCCTTGCCAGATACAAGAAGAGTCATTTTTGTTTCTTTGTCCGCCTTATTACTTGTTAACTCCTTGCATGCTGGGCCAAAACCAACCAAAAACATTTTTTTATTTAACCATATAATAGTTACTTAAAATTTTTGAGCTATTTATAATTTATTAAAATTGCTTCATGAACAGGCAGCTTAGAAACAATATCTAATTTAAACACTGAAGATTTAATTGTATTATGAGCCCATAGTTTCTTTTTCACAATTCTAAAATCCAAAGTCTCTCAAAAATAATTTTTACGTAAATTTGTGGCAAACTCATTTTTCACAAAACCTGTTCTGAATTGACATGAAGCTACTCATGGTCTCTATTTACTTCAGTATATTCATATTTTCTAGAAAAATATTAATGTATTTTTATAGTATTCTTATGAGATATTTCAGACTATATGCTCCACATACTATATGTAAATTTTTAAAAATTCTAAGTTTCAAACAGATTTAGAACCAAGGGTTTCTAATAAAAGATTATGAATCAGCGTTTTTGTATCCTTTGAATAAGCACCAAGTAGTACAATTTCTGTGTCATAGAGTAGTTCTATTTTTAATTTTTTCAGAGGAAAAAGGTATGGAGATACACACACACACACACACACACACACACACTGGAATATAATTCAGCAATAAAGAGAATTAAATCTTTCCATTTGCAACAACATGGATGGAAGTAGAATATATTATGCTAAGTGAAATAAGTTATAGAAAAATATCATATCATTTCACTCATATGTGGAACTTAAGAAACAAAACCGGGGAAGGGAAGGAAATATAAAATAAGATAAAAACAGACACAAACCATAAGAGACTCTTAAATACCAAGAACAAACTGAGGGTTGCTGGAGGAGAAGTGGGTCAGGGAATGGGCTAAATGGGTGATGGGCATTAAGTAGAGCACTGGTCAGGATGAGCATTAGGTGTTAGATGTAAGTGATTAATTACTAAGGTCTACTCCTGAAACCAGTACTACACTATATGTCAACTAACTTGAATTTAAATGAAAAAAAAAAATAAACAGTTTTGTATAATTTTAAAAAGATTATGAACCTTTAATAATTAATCTCAGGTTTCAAGTCCTTTCTTTAATACTGTGTTACTGTATAATTAACTAGGCATGGTATCACAATATGGGACATTTAATAGATGGGTAAAAAAGGAGTACCTAATTTTTTTAATTTTATTTTTTTTAATTTAAAAAAATGTTTATTTTGAGAGAGGGAGAAAAAGAGAGAGAGAGAGAGCATGAGCAAGGGAGGGCAGAGAGAAAGGGAGACACAGAATCAGAAGCAGGCTCCAGGCTCTGAGCTGTCAGCACAGAGCCCGACATGGGGCTCGAACCTCTGAACCATGAGATCATGACCTAGGCCAAAGTTGGACGCTAACTGAATGAGCCACCCAGGCAGCCCAATTTTTAAAATAATTTTAAAGGATAAGATTATGTGTGGCATATAGTTTGATCATGAATAAACCTGAAATGTCAATAAGATGACTTATAGAGAAATATTTATCATAGTCTTCCCATAGTCGTCTTTTTGCTCTTTGATTCTGATTTTACATCCTATGGGAAGTGTGGGGTTGGTTTTTGTTTTTAATTTTATTCCAGAGGACCTGAGAACAAGCATGCTTTAACATCTATTTGGGTCTTTTCAGAATTTACATTTATAATCTAAAAGTTCATGTGCTTAACATATCAAAACATATTGCTCGATAATCAGCTACATTTCCTACATATCCTACATGCCTACCTTCTAAAGTAAATATGAAAGGAAAGCAGTATAATCCTTTTGTAAACCTTTAATTTAGATTCATAGTTTGAATTCTCTCTCTTTACTCCACAGTCAAAACCAATATTGTCCAAGCAATAATCCACAAACTTCTATTAAGCACTTGCTATGTTCCTGGCACTAAGTATGTACAGAGCACATTGACACTAATAATGAACAAACCCAGAGTGATTACTATATATCAATAACTGATCCAGTCAAAAATCTCAAGGAATTCCATAAGTTCTCAAGGGAGCTAATATCTTGTAATAAAGATAGGAAAACCAGGACTGAGCAGGAAAAGTGTTTTTGTTTGTTTGCTTGTTTTTGTTTTTGTTTTTTTGTTTTTATGGAAGAGGAAAAAAAGTCTTCAGTAAAGACCTGGTTGAGCACTACATTGTCTCGCTCTTTCTCTTGACACCCAAAATCTGCCCTTTGGCAAGAATTTGGCCATTTTTTAAAATCCTACTTTACTTTCATAACATTCTTTGTGTATACTGGTATCATTCACTTTGATATATGCATATGGAGTTTCTAGAAAACCTAGATATAGTGACTGGTATAATTTACTTTGAAATGTGCATACAGAATCTATAAAAAAGATATAGTGAGTGGTATTGTTCACTTTTTAAACCTATTTATTTTGAGAGAGCAAGAATGAGCAGATAGAGAGACAGAGAGAATCCCAAGCAGGGGCTTGATCTCATGAACCTTGAGATCAAGACCTGAGCTGAAATCAAGAATTGGACACTTAACCAACTGAGCCACCCAGGTGCCCCCTTGTTCACTCTGAAATATGAATACGGAGTCTCTAGAAAAAATAGATATAGTGAAATAAACATTAGTTTTGGAGTCAGAAAATGTGTGTAACACATCACTAAGAAGATAGGCATAGACCAATGTAGGAGATATTGGCCAGCTACTCACCAATCCAGTTTTCTCTTCTTCCTGGATCACACATCTAAACAGCATTTCCAAGTATTCCTTGGCCCTGAAATTGAATTCTGGGCAATAAAGAGATAGTAGACATAAAATGCACTAGCTCCAGTACTAGTCTACAGTAACTTCCTATGTATGACCAATCTTTCCTTCTGATAGAGGACTCTAAGATCCTAGATTTCCACAAATTGAAAAAACCTAGGCCTGAGAATTACCACATGTGAAGTCTGCACCAGTCATGGAAACCATTTTGGACTTGATTTGAATGAGAAATGAATTGTGCTTAGTCTCTGAGATTTGGCGGGTTTGTTTTTTACAGCAACTATTATTATATTAGCCAGAACAGTTATGGATATACAATTTAAGGATAGATTATATCTGTCACATAGTATCAAAATAATCTCAAACCAGAAGTTATGTCCATTAAATCTTATGTGCTATAACAATAGTGCATGTGGGTGGACAGCATTGAAGCCAGATTGCAAGAGGTCAGATCACAATTCCACCATTTGTTCTAGTTTTTCCCACCAGTAAAATGTGTGGAATAGTATTTTCCTCATGGAGTCCTTGCGAGAATGAATGAATATGTATAAAGTATTACCTAAAAAGGTAGAACATAACTAACTTTTATACTGTGCTTATTATCATTGTCATTGATGTTGTTGTTATTTACAACAAGACTTATTTTAAAACTAAGACAAGTGAAACAAAGTTTAAATATGTAATCAACAAGTTAAGAGCACTTGAATTATACCAGGCTTGGAATCTCCACCTTTTAAACCTTTAGTCTTTAGTGCCTGAAGCCTAGGCTGTGAGATTTTTACTAAATATTGCTAAAATACCACCTCTTTCCCTTGTGAATAAAAGTTGTGATAGTGCCTCAAAACCTCTAACACTATTGTAATTATTCAAATTGTTGGTAATGGAAATAATGATCAGGAATTCATTTCACTTGCAAGGCTCAAATTCAACTGAAATTTAATTCTAAAAAGAAAAAAAGTGTTACTCTAATAACAATAAAATTAGCAATTGGGGCAAAAATACATTAATAGCATAACATTTTTTATCTTTTTAAAGTACTTGAACAAAATCTAAATGACATTCATGCAGCATTCTGAGATCCGATACCTACATTTACCTTTATTATTTTAATCATAGAACTAAAGTGAGATATTAGAAGATGAATTTTGCCATTTGGGGATTTCTCTTTCATGGTGATAAGTTAATAACTTTAATAGTTGTGTTTGAAATTTTGAAAGAAGAGTTAAATCAGGGATTCATGTTTTTACTGTGTTACAAGCCTTCTCTAATACTCGTGTATTCTAGCCTTGTAATAAAAGATAAAATCAATATCCCTGGCAACATCTATTTTTGAAAGCTTCAGGAACATAAACTTTGTTGGTTTCTTTCTCTTAAAAGTGGTATAATCATAGAAACTTGGAGTTTAAAAACCTGTATATGTCATTCCTACCACATATTTCTGTCATCATTTATATAATAAAAATAAAAGCCTTGGCAAATTGGTTAAAATATGTATCAGTTCTCTCATGGGAAATTCTTTCACATAGAAGTGTATAGTAAATTCAGATAAAAGGTGCTGCTTTTAACTTCGGTCTTATTCCTAAATGAAACCTGCAGAATGATGGGGCAAATTTTTTTCTCAAGTAGGAAAAACTTCAGTAACCATTTAGCATACCAGGCATGTGTGTCGGGGACAGTCATTAGACTCTGATATTCGAACCCATTTTATAATGACGACTTCTACTTTCCTCTCTGCCTCTACTCCATGAGCGTTTATGTAGCCTAATATTTCTCTTCTTTGCCTTGGTATGTGTATTAATATCCAGGATTAGCTGTTTAGTGTTCAGTCTCTGTATGATCTCATTGCAGGTTTCTGAGGTCCTACATCCTCAAAAAACATTTTTTTCATAGATGACTTCCTGTCATTGATGGATCAAATTATATATGTCAGAATTTAAAAAAAATGTTTAAGATACCAGGAGGGATAACTATCTTCTCTACTTGTATCTCATTTTCTTTTAAAAAATTTTTTAATGTTTATTTTTGAGAGAGACAGACAGAGAGCAAGCACTGGAAAGGGGCAGAGAGAGAAGGAGAAACAGAATCCAAAAAAGGCTCTAGGCTCTGAGCTGTCAGCACAGAACCTGATGCAGAGCTCAAACTCACAGACATGAGATCATGACCTGAGCCAAAGTTGGACGCGTAACTGACTTGAGCCACCTGGGTGGCCCTACCTGCGTCTCATCTTCTAAAAGTGGTACCCAAACAATGAGACATGCTTGACATAAAGATAATTTTTCCACATAGCTACTAAATTTCTTCACTAATTTGTCTTTTAATAACCCCATATATTGTTAGTAAGGAAGAGAGAGTTGTGAATACTCAAACATGAGAATTAATCACAGCAAAGAAAAATAGGAGATATTCCTTACCTTATGTTTGGATTTATTTCCTTCTACAAATTGTGGAGATTTTTTTCATTAAAATATTGTGTTTTTTTTTTAGGATTATGGTAAAATAAAAACACCTATCATAAAAATTTACCATTTTAACCACTTTTAAGTGTACAGTGGTATTAAATGCATTCATAATGTGCAAACATGACTAACGTCCATGTCCGTAACTCTTTCTATCTTGTAAAACCAAAACTCTGTACCCATTAAAACAATAACTTCCCAGTCCCCTCTCCTCTCATCTCCTGGAAACCACCATTCTACGTTGTAGGATTTTGACTCCTCTAAGTATATCATATGAGTGGAATCATATAGTATTTGTCCTTTTGTTAACAGTCTATTTCACTTAGCCTAATGTTTTCAGGTGAATCCATGTTGTAGAATGTGACAGTATTTCCTTACTTTTAAAGCTGAATAATATTTCATTCTAGGTGTATGCCACACTTTGTTTATCCATTTATCCATGGATAGATACTTGAGTTGCTTCGACCTTTTAGCTATTATGAATAGTGCTTCTATGAACATGGGTATGCAACTACCTCTTTGAGACTCTGCTTTCAGTTCTTTGGGATACATACCAACAACTGAGATTTGGTAGTTATGTGGTAACTCTATCTAAGTTTTTGAGGAACCAACATGTTTTTCATAGTTGTCACCCTGTATTATAATCCCCATCAGTGCACAAGGGTTCATATTTAGCCATATAACCACCAACACTTATTATTTTCTGGGTTTTTGATGGTAGCCATCCCAAATTGGTATCTTAATGAAGCTTTAATGTACATTTCTCTGATGATTTGTGATATTGAGAAAATTTGCATATGTTGCTGGCCACTTGTATGTCAGTTTGGGACAAATGTCTACTCAAGTCCTTCATCCATTTTTTAATTAGGTTGATTTTTTTTGTTGTTGAGTTGTAGGAGTTCTTAGTATGTTCACAGTGTATTTTTTAAAACTTGCAGTATATCATGAGTGATTTATTCTTTGGGCTAAAAAATCTTTTTCTTTTTCAATTCAAATATCAAATTTCTCATCAAAGAGTTTGGCATTTGTAGTACCCAGGGGTTTTAGTTGCAGGCGACTAATTGCAGCAGAAAGAAAATATTTATATAAAGCAATCTCTGGAGGGGGTGAACAATCAGGCTTAGAATATTCATGGCCATAAACAACATTGTAATTTGCATTGCACCAGTTACCTGTTGGAAATACCTCAAGACTGAGCATAGGTAATTGGCCCCGGAACAATGGATACTGCTGCCCTTGGAAGTGAACATAAAGCTGCCGTCTGGCTACCTGATCAGACTAGTCTCTCTTTCTTTACATACTATCTTGTATGTAAAGTTTGTGGTGAGTATATCCAGTAGGTGGAGTCTGGATCAAGGGTCCCCCCAACTTATGTGTTTTGAGCTTCTGTGTTGGGAGGTGGGCTCAGAAAAAGGGGGATTCATCAAAAATGGTAAAAAGTATCAAATTTCTACTGTTTCTTTTCCTTATTTCACCCAATATCACAAACTTACACTTCTAAAGAATCTTCCCACATCCTAAAATGCACTTATTACTACTAAACTGAAAACATGTGCCCTTCTATAAAATAAAAGTCCACTCAAAATTTTATTGTTACTGTGAAGGGAATGATCAACAAAACTAAAGGGCAACCTTCAGAATGGGAGAAGACAGTTGCAAATGGCATGTCTGATAAAGGGTCAGTATCCATAATCTATAAAGAACTTATCAAACTCAACACCTCCCCAAAGCAAATAATCTAGTTGAGAAACGGGCAGAAGACATGAACAGACATTTTTCCAAAGAAGACATTCAGATGGCTAACAGAGAAATGAAAAGATGCTCAACATCACTTATCATCAGGGAAATTCAAATCCACAGTGAGCTGCCACCTCACACGTCAGAGTGGTTAAAGCTAACAATACATGAAACAATGGATGTTAGTGAAGTTACAGAGAAAGGGGAACCCTCTTACACTGTTGGTGGAGATGCAAACTGGTCCACCCTGAAGACCGTATGGAGATTCCTCAAAATGTTAAAAATAGAACTACCCTACAACCCAGCAGTTGTTACATGGTCGTTACCCAAAGGAAACAAAAATACTGATTCAAAGGGAAACATGCACTCCAATATTTATACTGACATTATCAGCAATAGCCAAGTTATAGAAGGAGCCCAAATGTCCATCAACTGATGAATGGATAAAGAAGATAGATGTGGTATATATATATATATACAATGGAATATTACTCAACCAAGAAAAAGAATGAAATCTTGCCATTTTCAGTGACATGGACAGAGCTAGAGTGTATTCTAAGTGAAATAAGAATCCTTTTGCATGATATAAACGTATAGCAGATCTGAAGATAGTTAATTTATCCACAGGTAGAGGCAATTGTTGTATGCATCTCACTTATCAGATTGGACCTTAACATACTGCATGAAGCATACAACCTGTCCAGATGAGGCCTGGAAGTTCCAGAAGAAATGGCATGCAAAGTTGCCATTGACAGGTTGAAATAGCTTGAAGAAAAAAGTTTTCCAATAACAAAACTCTACACAGATTCATCAAGAACTGCAGTGTATATGGTATAAGGACAATGTGATGATATAGTTACATAGCTTAAAATAATAAGGAAGTGGTTTAGAAATGTATACATCTTAATTGTAGATTAATTTTATATATTCAGAACTCTTGATCATTTCAGAATTGATCAATTCAGAAAGGGAGCCTTCTATTAAAAATCCAAAAACAGAAGGGGACCTGGGTGGCTCAGGTGGTTAAGCATATGACTCTTGATTTTGGCTTGGAGCATGATCTCATGGTTCGTGAATTTGAGCCCCTCATCCAGCTCTGTGCTGGCAGTGCAGAGCCTGCTTAGGACTCATTGATATTCATTCTCTCTCTCTCTCTCTCTCTCTCTCTCTCTCTCTCNACAATAAAATAAAGATTAAAATAATAAAAATGCAATTTAATAGGGTAACAACACACATAAATGTCAGCAGTGCTTTCATTAGGACTTTGAAGAAGAATGTGATATTTCATTATGGCATTTAAAAATTTTTTTAAGTTTTTAAACTTTTTTTGAGAGTGAACATGAGTTNCTGTCAGCACAGAGCCCAACGTGGGGCTCAAACCCATGAACCATGGAATCATGATCTGAGCCAAAGTCAGATGCTTAACCAACTGAGCCACCAAGGTGCTCCAGATTATGGCATTTTAAAGATAGATTGATTCAGTTCAGTACAGTTTAAATTTAGAAAGGGTTTTTTTCCCTTTTTAAATCTTGTTTAAATATTATATAAGGAGATTCAACAGTACATTGATGACAAAAACAAGTTCATTACATTTTGTGGAAGAAATTTAAAAAGGTGGTCAAAGTGACAAGAGATGCTGGCCATCTTATTTGAAAACCAAAGGTCACATATAATATTTTGCTTGTAAACTATTTTTAATATAATTTATTACCAAATTGGCTAACATACAGTGTATAAGAGTGCTCTGGGTTTTGGTGATTTGTCATTTATATACAATACCCAGTGCTCATCCTAACAAGTGCCCTCCTCCATGCCCATCACGCCCTTCCCCCCCCCCCCCAGCAACCCTCAGTTTGTTCTCTGTATTTAAGAGTCTCTTCTGGTTTGCCTCCCTTCCTCTCTGTTTGTAACAGTTTCTCTCCTTCCCTTCCCCCATGGTCCTCTGTTAAGATTCCACATATGAGTGAAAACATATTTCTCTGATAGACTTATTTCACTTAGCATAATACCCTCCAGTTCCATCTACGTTGTTGCAAATGGCAGGACTTCATTCTTTCTCATTGCCAAGTCATATTCCATTGTATATGTAAACCACAGCTTCTTTATCCATTCATCAGTTGATGGGCATTTACTGTCTTTCCATAATTTGGCTATTGTTGAAAGCACTGCTATTAACATTGGGGTACATATGCCCCTATGAATCAGCACTCCTCTATCCTTTGGATAAATTCCTTGTAGTGCCATTCCTGGGTCATAGGGTAGTTCTATTTTTAATTTTTTGAAGAACCTCCACACTTTTCCAGAGCAGCTGCACCATTTTGCATTCCCACCAACAGTGCAAGAGGGTTCCTAACATCCTCACCAGCATCTGTTGTTTCCTGAGTTGTTAATTTTAGCCACTCTGACTGGTGTGAGGTGCTACTTCAGTGTGATTTTGATTTGTATTTCCCTGGCAATGAGTGATGTTGAGCATCTTTTCATGTGTCTGTTGGCCATCTGGAAATCTTTAGAAAAGGGTCTGTTCATGTTTCCTGCCCATTTCTTCACTGTATTATTTTTTTTTCAGGTGTTGAGTGAGTTCTTCATAGATTTTGGATATTAGCCTTTTATCTGGTAGGTCATTTCCAATTTCCTTTTCCCATTCCATCAGTTGCCTTTTAGTTTCGTTGATTGTTTGCTTTGCAGTGCAGAAGCTTTTTATCTTCATGAGGTCCCAATAGTGCATTTTTTCTTTTAATTCCCTTGCCTTTGGAGACGTGTCAAGCAAGAAATTGCTGCAGCTGAGGTCCAAGAGGTTGTTGCCTGTTTTCTCCTCTAAGGCTTTGATGCCTTCCTGTTTCACATTTAGGTCTTGCATCCACTTTGAGTTCATTTTTGTGTATGGTATAAGAAAGTGGCCTAGTTTCATTCTTCTGCATATTGCTGTCCAGTTCTCCCAGCACCATTTGCTAAAGAGACTGTCTTTTTTCCATTAGATACTCTTTCCTGCCTTGTCAAAGATTAGTTGGTTATACATCTGTGGGTCCAATTCTGGGTTCTCTATTCTATTCCATTGGTCTATGTGTCTGTTTTTGTGCCAAAACCATACTGTCTTGATCAGTACAGCTTTGTAGTAGAGGCTAAAGTCTGGGATTGTGATGCCTCCCACTTTGGTTTTCTCTTTCAACATTACTTGGCTATTTGGGGTCTTTTGTGGTTCCATACAAATTTTAGGATAGTTTGTTCTAGCTTTGAGAAGAATGCCAGTGCAATTTTGATTGGGATTGCATTGAATGTGTAGGTTGCTTTGGATAGAATTGACATTTTAACAATATTTATTCTTCCAATCCATGAGCATGGAAAAATTTTCCATTTCCTTGTGTCTTCTTCAATTTCCTTAGTATGTTTTCTATTGTTTTCAGTGTACAGATCTTACCTCTTTGGTTGGGTTTATTCCTAGGTATTTCATGGTTCTTGGTGCAATTGTAAATGGGATCGATTTCTTGATTTCTCTTTCTCTTGCTTCATTATTGGTGTACAGAAATGCAACTGATTTCTGTACAGTGATTTCATATCCTGCTCCTTTGCTGAATTCATGTATCAGTTCTAACAGCTTTTTGATGGAGTCTTTCAGGTTTCCATGTAGAATATCAGATCATCTGAAAAGTCAAAGTTTGAATTCTCTGCGAATTTTGATGTGTTTTATTTCATTTTGTTGTCTGTTGATTCTGGGACTTCCAACACTATGTTAAACAGCAGTGGTGAGAGTGGACATCCCTGTTGTGTTCCTGATCTCAGGGGGAAATCTCTTAGTTTTTTCCTCATTGAGGATGATCTTAGCTGTGAGCTTTTCATATATGGCTTTTATGATGTTTGGGTATGTTCCTTCTCTCCTGACTTTGAGAGTTTTTATTAAGAAAGGATACTGTATTTTGTCAAATGCTTTTTCTGCATCTATTGACAGGATATGATTCTTATCCTTTCTTTTATTAATGTAATGTATTGCATTGATTGATTTTCAGATATTGAACCAGCACTGCAGCCCAGGAATGAATCCCACTTGATCATGGTGAATAATTATTTTTATATACTGTTGAATTCGATTTGCTAGTACCTTGTTGAGAATTTTTGCATCCATATTCATCAGGGATATTGGCTTGTAATTCTCCTTTTTTGTGGGGTCTCTGTCTGGTTTGGGAGTCAAGGTAATGCTGGCTTCATCGAATGAGTCTGGAAGCTTTACTTCTGTTTCTATTTTTCTGAACAGCTTGAGAAGGATAGGTATTAACTCTGCTTTAAATGTCTGGTAGAATTCCCCTGGGAAGCCATTTGGCCCAGGACTCTCATTTGTTGGCAGATTTTTGATAACTGATTCAATTTCTTCACTAGTTATGGATCTGTTCAAATTTTCTATTTCTTTCCATTTGAGTTTTGGTAGTGTGTGAGTGTCTAGGAATTTGTCCATTTCTTCCACATTGTCCAGTTTGTTGGCATATAATTTTTCATAATATTCTCTGATAACTGTTTGTATTTCTGAGGGTTTGGTTTTGCTAAGTCCAATTTCATTTGTGATTTTATCTATTTGGGTCCTCTCTTCTTTTTGAGAAGTCTGGCTAGGGGTTTATCAATTTTGTTTATTTTTTTCCAAAAAAAAAAAAAACCTCTTAGTTTCATTGATATGTTCTACTGTGGGTTGTGTGTGTGTGTGTGTGTGTGTGTGTGTGTGTGTGTTTGGATTCTATATTGTTTATTTCTGATATTTATTATTTCTCTTCCTCTGCTGGTCTAGGGTTTCTTTTCTATTCTGTTTCTACTTCCTTTAGGTGTGCAGTTAGATTCTGTATTTGGAATTTTTCTTGTTTCTTCAGATAGGCCTGGGTGGCAACGTATTTCCTTCTTAGGGCTGACTTTGCTGCATCCTAATGGATTTGGACTATCATGTTTTCATTTTCATTTTTTTCCATATATTATTAAATTTCTTCTTTAATTGCTTTATTGACCCAGTCATTCTTTAGTAGGATGTTCTTTAGCCTCCAAGTATTTGGAGTTTTTCCAAACTTTTCCTGTGGTTGATTTGAAGTTTCATAGTATTATGATCTGAAAATGTGCATAGTATGATCTCAATTCCTTTATATTTATTGAGGGCTCTTTGTGACCCAGTGTGTGATCTGTCTTGGAGAATATTCCATATGCACTTAAGAAGAAAGTGTATTCTGCTGCTTTAGGATGAAAAGTTCTGAATATATCTGTCAAGTTCATCTGGTTCAGTGTCTATTCAGAGCCATTGTTTCTTTATTGATTTTTCTGCCTAGATCATTTGTCCATTGTTGTAAGTGAAGTATAAGTCACTTGAAATTATTGCATTCTTATCAATAAGATTGCTTATGTTTGTGATTGTTTTATATATTTGGTTGCTCCAAATTGGGTGCATAAACATTTATAATTGTTGCTGTTCTTTATGGATAGACCCTGTAATTATGATATAATGCCCTTCTTCACTTCTTGTTACAGCCCTTAGTTTAAAATCTATTTTGTCTGATAGACAAAATAGTAGTAGTATGACTAGTCCAGCTTTCTTGATTTCCAGTAGCATAATAGATGTTTCTCCATCCCCTCACTTTCAATTTGAAGGTATCCTCAGGTCTAAAATGGGTCTCTTATAGACCGTAATAGATGGGTCTTGTATTTTTATCCATTCTGATACCCTGTGCCTTTTGATTGGAGCATTTAGTCCATTTACATTCAGCTTTATTGTTGAATGATATGGATTTAGTGTTACTGTGTTATCTGTAGGTTTCATGCTTGTAGTGATGTGTCTGGTCCTTTGTAGTCTTTGTAATATTCCACTCATAGAGTCCCCCTTAGGATCTCTTGTAGGGCTGGTTTAGTGGTGAGGAACTCCTTCAGTTTGGTTTGTCTGGGAAAAGCTTTCTCTCTCCTTCTATTCTGAGTGGCAGTCTTGATGCCTAAAGGATTCTTGGGTGCATATTTTTCCTGTTCAGCACATTGAATATTTCCTGCCACTCCCTTCTGGCCTGCCAAGTTTCAGTAGATAGGTCTGCTACTATCCTTATGTGTCTACCCTTGTTTGTCTCTAGCTACTTTCAGAATTCTTTCTTTATCTTTGTATTTTGCTAGTTTCACTATGGCATGTGGTGGAGATGATTGATTCCTGTTACATCTGAAGGGAGTTCTCTGTGCCTCCTGGATTTCAGTGTCTGTTTTCTTCCCCAGATTGGGGAAGTTTCTCTTTCTCCCTCTCCCTCTCCCTCTCCTTCTTCTGAGACTCCTATGATACGGATATTATTGTTTCATTGAATCACTTAGTCCTCTAATTCTCTCCTCATGGTCTAGAATTTTTTTATCTCCCTTTTTCTCAGCTTCATCTTTTTCTGTAATTTTATCTTCTATTTCACTAATTCTCCCCTCTGCCTCTTCAATCCTTGCTTTCACTTCATCTAGTTTATTTTGCACCTCATTACAGGATTTTTAAATTTGTCAGGACTATTTTTTAGTTCCTTGATCTCTTCAGCAATAGATTCTCTGCTGTCTTCTATGCTTTTTCCAAGCCAAGAGATTAATCTTATGACTATTATTCTAAATTCTTCTTCAGTTATATTGTTTTGATAATTTCTTTAGCTGTCATTTCTTTCTGGAATTTCTTTTGAGGAGAGTTCTCCCATTTTATTATTTTGGTTAGGTTTCTGTCCCTTATGTGTTTTAAAAGCTTGTTATGTACCCTGCACCTGTGATCACTACTATATTAAAGAAGGGTCATACACTGCCTAGTGCCTGGCCCTTCAGGAAGTATTTTTTGGAGTGTGTTACATGTTCTCTGTTGTTACTCTGGTCACTTTATCTCCCTGCTCATAGTGATGTTTTGGACCCTCCACCAGGTGTGCTTTGATTGTTCACTGAAGAAGTCCTGTGGTCCACCAGGTTGTCCCTGTGGGCCCCTGGGGGAGCTCTGTCACTCTACAGCCTGGAATCTTGGAATTCAATGTCCTCTGGCCTCAAGACTTTTGTGTTTGAGGGATGAGGGAACTCCGGATCCCCCTATTTCTCTGCCATGTTGGATCTTCCTTTTAAACTATTTTGAAAAAGAAAGACCTTATGTATTGGGGTTTATAAAATGGACAAATATCTTATAAATTAAAAAAGTAAGAAACTTAAAAGGTTATGAAGATTTCACAGAGTTCATGATGACTATGGTTATTTGGATTATTGTGGGGGAAAAACACACTAGCTTCTAAAAGTGTGTTCCCCAGACTAGCAGTGTTACAAAGGGAATGTTTTGTCCTCCTGAAATTCCTATTTTGAAATCCTAACCCTCAGTGTGATACTAAGAGCTGGAGCTTTGGAGAGGTGATTAGGTCATGAATGTAGAGCCTTCATGAATGGGCTTTTTCTTCTTGAGGTAGGCTTGAATTGCTATATGCTTCACTCTTATGACTACTTTTGCTGCATTCCAAAGTTTTGGACCCTTGTGTTTTCATTTTCATTTGTCTCCATGCATTTTTTATTTCTTCTTTATTTTTTTGGTTGACTGATTCATTATTTAGTAGGATGTTCCTTAGCCTCTTTGTATTTTTGGTCTTTCCAAATTTTTTCTTGTGGTTGACTTCAAGTTTCATAGCGCTGTGGTCAGAAAATATGCATGGTATTATCTCAGTCTTTTTGAACTTGTTGAGGCCCAATTTGTGACTTAGTATGTGATCGATTTTGAAGAATGTCCCCTGTGCATTTGAAAATAATGTGTATTCTGCTTCAGGATGAAATTATCTGAATATATCTGTTTAGTCAGTCTGGCCCAGTGTGTTATTCTAAAGCCATTGTTTCCTTGCTGATTTTCTGCCTAAATGATCTGGCCATTGCTATAAGTGAGGTGTTAAATCCAGTACTATTATTATTATCAGTGGGTTTCTTTGTTTTATGTATTCGAGGTCCTTCAAGTTGGGGGAATAAATACTTATTAGACCTTATTGGTTATGATGTATTACCCTGTTTCATCTCTTGTTACAGTCTTTGGTTTAAAAATCTATTTTGTCTGATATAAGCATTGCTATTCATTCTTTATTTTGATGTCCGTTTGCATGGTAAATGTTTCTCCATCCCCTCACTTTCAACCTGGAGGTGTTTTTTGGTCTAAAATGAGTCTATTGTAGGCAGCATGTAGATGAATCTTGTTTTTTAATCCATTCTGATATCCTTTGTCTTTTTTTTTTTAATGTGTTTTTATTTATTTCTGAGAGAGACAGTGTGAGCAGGGGAGGGTCAGAGAGAGAGGAAGACACAGAATTAGAAACAGGCTCCAGGCTCTGATCTAGCTGTTAGCACAGAGCCTGACACGGGGTTTGAACCCACAAACCGTGAGATCATGACCTGTCGGACGCTTAACTGACTGAGCCACCCAGGCGTCCCCTATCCTTTGTCTTTTGATAGGACTATTTAGTCCATTTAGATTCAGAGTAATTCTTGATAGATATGAATTTAGTGCCATTGTGTTACCTGTTAAGTCATTTCTGGAGATATTCCCTGTTCCTGTCTCCTCTTTGTCACTTTTGGTCTTTCTTTCCCTTTAATATTTCTTACAGGGATGAATCAGTGGTCACAGATTCCTTTAGTTTTTGTTTATCTGGGAAACTCTTTATCTCTCCTATTCTGAATGATAGCCTTGCTCAATAGAGTTTTCTTGACTGCCTATTTTCCCTATTCAGCTTGCTGAATATATCATACAAACACCTTATTGCCTGTTATGTTTCTGTGGAGAGATCTACTGCTAACCTTATTTATCTTCTCTTGTAAGTTAAGGACTACTTTTGTCTTCCTGCTTTTAGGATTTTTCTTTATTTTTTGCAAATTTAGCTACAATATATCTTGGTGTTGGCCTGCTTTTGCTGATTTTGATGGGACTTCTCTCTGTCTCCTGGATTTGGATGTCTACTTCCTTCTTCAGTTTAGGGAAGTTTTCAGCTATTTTTTCAAGTAAATCTTCTGCCTCCTTTTCCCTTTCTTCTTCTTCTCAGACTCCTATGATACAAATATTGTAATGCCTTATGGAATTACTGAGTTCCTTACGTTTACTTTCATGATCTAAGATTTTCTTTCCCCCTTTTGTGCAGCTTCATTATTTTCCATAATTTTATTTTCTACATCACTTATTCATTCCTCTGCTTCTACCACTCTTGTTGTTGTTACATCCAGTTGACTTTACATCTTTGTTACAGCATTTTTTAATTTCAGCCTGGCTAGTTTTTCTTTGTAGAGAGAGATAACCTGGTGTCTTCTGTGCTTTTCTCAAACTCAGCTAGTATCCTTATGATTGTTGTTTTAAATTCTGGATCAGGCATATTACTTATATCTGTTTCAATCAGATCTCTACCCATGACCATTTCTTGTTCTTTCTTAGGGTATGAATTCCTCTGTCCTGACATTTTGCTTAGATCTCTGTCTTCTGTCTGTTAGTAAAGCCTAATATGTTTCCTGCCCCTCAGAGTAATGTTTTTATGCAGAAAAGGTCCTATATTGTCCAGGATGTCGTGTTTCAGGAAGTGTCTCTGGCGCTGCATGCACTCTGCTGCTGTGTTTTGACTGCTTTGTCCCTTAGGGCAATCCTCTGCAGAGTTTTTCCTTTCCTGCAGTGGGGACTGTTTGGACCTTGTCCAGAGTGTGGTGAGTTTTAACTGGGTGTGTTCTGGTCTGTTCGTTAAAAGAGACCTGATGCTGTTTTCACTAGAGCTGAAGTTTTGCAAAACTATATGGTTAGTAGATGTGGTGTGGTGAGGATTTGTGCTGGTCTTTTTGAGGATGGGGCCCACTGCTCTGGTTCTCAGTCACACTTTCCAGAGAGAAGCAGCACCTGGAGACCACAGGGTGGGCAAAGCTTGGTGTAAGTGTTTTAGGCCACCATTGTTGGCCCTGTGCTGCTTACTGAAGTTAGTTTACACTATGGGTGAGGAAGCGAAATGGTGCTAGCCAGCTCCTTCCCCAGAGATGAGAGTTTGCACTTGGTACTGCCAAGGAAGCCCTCCCAGAAGACAGAATAATTTCCCCCTTGGGTGTCTCAGACGTCCTTAAGATCGTTGCCTTCACACTGTCTGTGCTTGAGTTCCTTGCCTGCCTGGAGCAGTATAGTGCACTTTGGGCTCTGTCCCTGTCTCAAAACTCTGTTGAGTTTTAAAACTCAAAACTTTAGCGACCTGGTGTGGCAGGATCCATGCTGGTTTTCTGGGGGGAAGGTCTTGTCATGCTGGGATCCAGAAAGTCAGTTGCCCCAGACCAGATGAGCAGTTTTGCAGTAAAGCACATTAAAGATCCAGTGTCCAGGTTAGCCACCCTTAGCTGCTGTCTCTGCATCTATGCTGAGAGGTAGGAAAGAGAAATGGAACCCACTGGTTCCCTTGTCTCCAGAGAGGCAATGTCACCTCTCTCAGATGCACCCCAAGAAGGAGGAATCATATCTCCCGGTGTATTTAGGTGTTCATCAGATTGTGCTTGCCTCCCTCCAGGTTACTTGCTTGTCTTCTCTAAAGGAGCGCTGCAGCACCCTCAGGGCTCTACACTGGCCACACCAGACACCTCTAAAACACCAGTCTTTGAGTCCCACTGGTTGCAAAATCACATGGAAATCAACCCCTCTTATTGTCCCAGTCAATGGCTTTGGGGAAGTGTTTTCTTTGTACAATCCCCTGGGCACTCCTCTCTCTCCTCTCTCCTCCCTCTTCTCCACCAAGGCTCCCTTGCCTCTGCGGTATCCGTCATCCATTTCTCCTATAACCACATTTCTGGACCTCCTACCTTCCAAGATTTGGTCTCTTCTCTCCGTCTGGTTGTACAGTTTGTTTTGTCAGTCCTCAGATTGATTCCTTGGGTATTCAGATAATTTGATATTTATCTAGCTGTGTTTGAGGGATGAGATAAGCCAAGGTTCTTCTTACTATACCATCTTAGCTCCTCTCAGCTGAGAAAGATCCGTGTTAACTCTTCTTTAAGTGTTTGGTAGAATTCACCTGTGAAACCATCGCATCCTACACCTTATTTTGCTGGGAATTTTCCTATTTCTAGTAACAAAATTGAATCAGTAATCAATTTGTTTAGATTTTTTATTTCTTCCTGATCCAGTTTAGAAAGATTGAATGTTTTTAAGAATTTACCTATTTCGTCTATATCCTATAATTTGTTGGCATATACATTTTTAAGTAGTCTTATGTAATCCTTTGTATTTTTGTGGTGTTGGTTCTAACTTCTCTTTCATTTGTGGTTTTGAGTCTTCTCTCTCTCTCTCTCTCTCTCTCTGTCTCTGTCTCTGTCTCTTTTGGATAATTCTGGCTTAAGTTTTGTGCATTTTATCTTTTCAAAGCACTATTGATTGTTTCTATTGTTTTTGTCTCTATTTGATTTACTTCTCTGATCTCTATTATTTTTTCCTCCTTAACTTTAAGTTTTGTTCTTCCTTTTCTAGTTCCTTTAGGTACAAGGCTAACTTGTTTGTTTGAGATTCTTATTTCTTGAGGTGTGCCTGTATTACTATAAATTTCCTCTTAGGGAGGAAGCATCCTCTTTGGGATGCTTTTGATGCATCCCAAAGATTTTAGTCTGTTGTGTTTCCATTTGCTTTTGTCTTTAGATATTTGTAAAATCTCTCTGATTTCTCCATTTGCATTTTGGTTTAGTAGCATATTGTTTAGCCTCCATGTATTTTTTTTTCCATCCTTTTATCTTGTGATTATTTGTAGTTTCATACCATATGAGTAGAAAAGATGCTTGATTTGATTTTAGTCTTTTAAAATGTATTAAGACTTGTTTCATGGCCTAACACATGATGTATCCTGGAGAACGTTTCATATGCAGTTCAGAATGTATGTTCTGTTCATTTCGGATGAAGTGTTCTGTGATAATCTATTAAATCCATCTGGTCTAATGTGTCATTCCAAATAATTATTTCCTTATTTTCTGTCTGGATGATCTGTCCATTGATGTAAATGGGGTGTTAAAGTCCCTAATATTATTGTATTACTGTAAATTACTCCTTTTATATCTTTAATATTTGCTTTATATATTTAGGTTCTCATAGTTGGGTGTACATATACATTTGTTTGTTGGATTAATCCCTTTATCATTATGTAACACCCTTCTTTGTCTCCTGTTGCAGTCTTTGTTTTAAAGTCTGTTTTGTCTGATATAAGTATTGCTCCCATACCTTATTCATTCACTCTATGTTTTTGATTGAAGCATTTAGTTTAAAGTTATGTATGTACTTATTGTCATTTTCTTAGTTTTCTGATTGTTTTTATACTTCTTCTCTGTTCTTTTCTTCTCTTGCTTTCTTCCCTTGTGATTTGATAAGTTCAGCTTTATGCTTGGATTCCTTTGTCTTTATTTTTTGTGTATCTGTTACAGGTTTTTGGCATGTAGTTACCATTAGGTTCATATATAATAAAATATGTATGTAGCAGTCTATTTTAAGTTGGTGGTCACTTATATTCAGATACATTCTAAATACACTATATTATTTTTCCACCCTACATTTTATATGTATATTATATGTTACATCGTTTTATTTTGTGGATACCATAACTAATTTTTATAGGTGTAATTGATTACTCTTGTCTTTGAACCTGCATACTAGCTTTATAAGTGATTAGTCTACTACCTTTATTATGTTTCCTTTTATCAGTGAAATATTTTCCTTTCATATTTTTTTTTATTTGCACTTATGGCCTTTTCTGTTGAAGGAAATATTTTTCATCTTTCTTTTAAGGCTTAGTGGTGATGAACAGCTTTATTTTTTTTTTTATTTTTTTAATTTTTTTTGGTCTGGGAAACTCTTTATCCCTCTTTCAGTTCTGAATGATACCTGCCAGGTAGAGTAATCTTGGGTTTAATTTTTGTTTGTTTTGTTTTTGTTTGTTTTCTTTTAGCATGTTGTGTTTAATCCCATCATTCCTTGTCAGACGTATAAAGTTTTTGCTGAACAATCAACTTAATAGCCTTATAGAGTTTTCCCTTGTTATATACTTACTTGCTTTTCTCATTCTCTATTTTTGGGGTGTGGCTGGGTGGCTCAGTTGGTTAAGCATCCAACTTTGGCTCTGGTTATGATCTCCCAGTTTGTGGGTTCAAGCCACACATCAGGCTCTATGCTGACAGCTCAGAGCCTGGAGCCCGCTTCGGATTCTGTGTCCCCTTCTCTCTATGTCCCTCCCCTACTTGTGCTCTGTCTCTCTGTCTCTCAAAAATAAATAAATGTAAAAAAAATTAAAATTCTCTATTTTTAATTTTGAGATTTTACTTATTATTTATCTTGGTGTGGATCTCTTTGTGTTCATCTTCTTTGGGACTTTCTGTGCTTCCTGAACCTAGGACATCTATTTTCTTTATCAGGTTAAGGAAGTTTTCAGCTATTATTTTTTCTTGTAAGTTTTCTGTCCCTTTTACTTTTTCCCTTCTGTGACCCCCTATAATGTGAATGTTAGCACGCTTGATACTGTCCCAGAGGTCCCTTAACTATCCTCATTTAATTTTTTTTCTTTGCTGTTCAGTTTTGGTGGTTTCCAATACCCTGTCTTCCAGATTGCTGATCCATTCTTCTGCTTTCTCTAATCTACTTTTGATTTCCTCTAGGTATTTTTAATTTCATTTGTTGTATTTATTAGCTCTGATTTTTTTTTTTTTAATATATTTTTGATCCCTTTGTTGAAGTTTTCACTGAGTTCATTCACTTTTATGTCTGGCAAGCATCTTTATCAGCATTACTTTAAACTCCTCATGAGTCTGATTGCTTATCTCTCTTTTCATTTAGTTATTTTTTCTGAGGTTTTGTTGTGCTTTTATTTGTTTATTTGGAAGAATTTGTCTCTGTCTCTTCATTTTATGTGACTTTTTGTGTTTGTTTTTATGTAGTAAATAAGTCATCCATATCTCCTGGTGTTGAAAGTAGTGGACTTATTAGGAAGTTATCCGAGGGGCCCATAATACAACTTCCTTGGTCCCCAGAATCATGAGCTCCAAGGGCATGTGTGTACACGGGCTGTGTGCACCCTCATTTTGTGGCTGTGTTGTTGAACAGGGCTCTCCCCTAGCTTGGCTGGTTGCAGTGACCAGGTGCAACTACAATGGATGCACTATTGGGCAGGGCTGTCCCCAGTGTGACTGACTGAGAAGCCCAGCTATCGCTATTGTGGGCATACTGGTAGGTAGAGTTAGCCCTTGGTGCAGCTTGTTGAGAAACCAAGCCACAACTCTTGTGGGTGTGCTAATGGCTAGGACTGCCTGGGGCAGGAGTTGCTTTGGAGGTATGTTGGTCCTTGCCAGGACTACCTGCTGGGTGTGGCATGACAGCAGTGACTTTGGAGGGACTATGGTCCCCACTGAGGCTGCCTGCCAGGTGTGGTGGGGCAGAAGCTTCTTTGGAGGAGTACTTGCCAGGTGGGCAGGTTGGGTAAGGTGTGTTCACAGAACACAGGTGAAGAGCAAGCATTACTAGCCAGACAGATGGAGACTGTTAGAGCTAGGTTCTGCTAGCATCTAGACACTTGGGCTGAAAGAGGCAAGAAAAACTGTGTCTTTCAGCACTCCATTCCTGGATAAAGTTCCTAAAGATCTCTATCTTTTGTAGTATATGCCTAAAGTTAGTCAGTTAATCTTCACGTGTGATCCAGGCACTTTTCAAACTACTGCCACTGTGCTATGTCTAGGAATGAGTAAGATAGCATGCTGACCCTTTATGAGCAGTCTCAGTATTTTATAGGCTTCCAGTTATCCTGCACTTAAGCACCCTGATTTTTAAAGTTTCCAGAGTCAAGCCCCACTGTTTTCCAAAGCTAGACTTTATGGGGGTTTGGCATTGTGGTGCACATCTCCAGTGCTAGTAGAGGCCATTGTACCTCTGGATTCCCTTACCCCTCCAGGGGCATCTCTTGTCTGTGATATTCCTCCTTGCTAAGTCATCTTCAGGTGATACTGGCATATGCCAATTGAGAGAACCATTGTGCTACCCAACATGATCTCCTAAAGAACAGGCTTATAAAACTGTTTGTTATCATTTTGACGTTCCAAAAAATAGCTGTAGTTTTAAAACTATTAAGTGATGGGGCATCTGGGTGGCTCAGTCAGTTAAGCATCCAACTCTTGATTTTGGCACAGGTCATGATCTTAACAGTTGTGAGTTCAAACCTAACACCAGGCTCTGCGCTGACATTGCGGAGCCTGCTTTGGATTTTCTGTCACCTTCTCTCTCTGCCTCTCTCTCATACAAAAATAAACATTTAAAAAATCATAAGTGAGAGAGTGTGTCTTTCAGAGGTTATGATCAAAAGGATTGATATTGAAGTAACTAAAATTTCATGAGAATTTTCCAAATGTTAAATGTGGTCCATCATTGGAGAAACACTCTGAAAATGTCAAGATGAAATGTCAACTGTGATTTATCTATACAGAACTGTGTAATATTAATTTCAATCATTGGAGAGCATATACACAATGACAAATTAGTAACCAAATAACAAATGCCATTCCATGTTTATACAAATGGATAACTGCAGACTCACATATAGTTTTAAATAATAATACAGAGATATCTTGTATGTTTCTTGCATAATGAAATACAGCATTTCAACTACCATGTAAAGAAATATCTTTTATGAAGTTTATTTTGAAAGAGAGCAGAGAAGGGACAGAGAGAGAAGAAGAGAGAAAATCCCAAGCAGGCTCCCTGCTATCAGTGCAGAGAATGAGGTGGGACTCAAAACCATGAACCATGAGACCTAAATCAGATGCTTAACCAAATGAGCCACCCAGGTGGCCCGAAAAAATCCTTTTGATAAAACAGTGAGGAATTACAAATGTTTAATTTGAAATATATGATGACTATATCATTTGTTGTCTTTATACTTATTAGATAAATGATTGAAAGAAAACTCAGATAAAATATTAATAGAATGTGGAAAACAAAAAAAGTAGAGAAATCAATAGACAGTCTGATGCTAAAAATAACTGACTTATAATTTCAGATCTTACTAAATGCAGTATTTAGGAATAAGAAAAATGCAAGTAATAGAGAGGAATTAATTATACTAACACAATGGGAGGAGATTTAAATTTCATACTAAGTTTGACAGAAAATGCCAATATTAAAACAAACCCATAAAATGCCACTTTAATTAAGACATCAGTCACTTCTCGGGAAAACTTGAAATGCCCTAAGAATTCATGGTTTAGCCATAAAGTGAACTTGATTGAGGGTTTCCCTGACAGAAAACAACGTAAAAATTTATAGAATGTTAGCAATAATTAGTTTGAAGAGCAAAGGAAAGTTGCTCAACTATCAACAGTAAAAAAAAAAAAAAAAAAAAAAAAAAATCAAAAAGAAAAAAAAAAAAAAATTCCATCAGACAGACTAAAATAAAAACTGAATAATTTTTCTATTCTCAAGATATGATAACACAAAATATTGTCATATGAAGAAGCAATCAAAGAGCATGCAGCCGAGAAATGTGCAACAGTATTATAGAGATGTGCTAGGGAGTTAATGTCTAAAATATTATTGTTTGGCAGTTTGTGATGATTGTAGCAATTATAAGCTTTTAGAATCTCATAATTTATTATTCTCTTATTATATCTCTTTGTATCTAATTTTTCAAATAAGTGAGACCCATCCCCCAGTATTATAGCTTTCAGGCCTCAAAAAAAACCTGTATCAAGTTAGTCCTATGAGCCTAAAATGCTGCTGTGAGCATGAATTAATTCTTCCTTAAATGTTTCATAAATTATTGTTATGCAAAAATATTTGAAATGGAAGAGATACCAACAAATCTAAAACTTATAAATTTTATATTTTATTTTTAAAGTTTAAAGTGTATTGAAAAATAGAGAAAAAATACACAGAATTATTAATATCTATCAGCCATATTCAACAGTGATTAAGACTCCATGTTTTTTTCCACTTTTTCCCTTTTTTCGGTAGTATTTTAAAACAAATCCCAAATATTCATGTCATTTCATCTCATACTTAAATTTGTGTCTCTAACAAATGTGGATATTTTCTTACATAAACATTTACTTAACCAAATGTTAGGTCTTACATCCTGCAAAATTAATAAGAATTCAATGTTATCATGTAATACCTCCGATATATAATCAAATAGTCCCCAATTTTTTTTCAAAATCTTTGTATTGGATTTATCTGAATCATGATACAAGCAAAGTCAACACATTTAATTTTGTTAAAGGCACAACCTCAGATGCATTGTGGGTTCAGTTCCAGGAAATCACAATAAAGTGAGTATCACAATAAAGCTAGTCAGATAAATTTTCAGTTTACCAGTTGATATAAAAGTTATGTTTGCAATATACTATAGTCTATTAAGTATACAATATAATTATGTCTAAAAACAATGTGAATATATATATATATATATATATATAATTTTTATTTTTTTGAAAGAGAGAGAGTGCATGTGAGCAGGGGAGGGGCAGATGATGAGAAAAACTTTAAGCAGGCACCCTGCCCAGCACGGAACCTGATGCAGAGCTCAATCTCATAACCATGAGTTCATGACCTGAGCCAAAATTAAAAGTAGGATTAAGTGACTGAGCCACCCAGGCATTCCACAATGTGCATATTTTAATTAAAGAACACTTCATTGCTAAGAATTACTAACCATTGAGCTTTTAGTGAGTCATAATCTTTTTGCTGATGGAGGGTTGTGCCTTGATGTTGATGGCTGTTGAATGATCAGGGTTGTGGTTGCTGAAGGTTGGGGTCGCTGTAGCAATTTCTTCAGATAGTACTGAAGTTGACCAAATCAATGGACTCTTCGTTTTACAAACAATTTATCTCACATACTGTGCTGTTTGATAGTATTTGACCACAGAACTTGTTTTGATATTGGAGTCCATCCTCTCAAACCCAGCATTGCTTTCCTAAGTTTATGTAATATTCTAAATCTTTTGTTGTTGTTTCACCAATCTTCACAGCATCTTCACCAGGAAGAGATTCTGTCTCAAGAAACCACTTTCTTTGTTCATCCATAAGACGCAAGTCCTCATCTGTTCACGTTTTATCATGAGATTGCAGCAATTCAGTCATGTCATCAGGCTCCATTTCCAATTCTAGTTCTCACTCTATTAACACCACATCTGCAGTTACTTCTTTCACTTAAGTCTTGAACCACTCATAGTCACCCATGAGGACTGAAATCAACTTCTAAACTCCTGTTAAAGTTGATATTTTAACCTCGTCCTGTGAATCACAAATGTTCTGAATGGAATCTAGACTGGTGAATCCTTTCCAGGAGATTTTCAATTTACTTTGCTCAGAACCATCATAAGGATTACTGTCTATGGCAGCTATAACTTTATGAAATATATTTCTTCTATAATAAGACTTGAAAGTCAAAATGACTCATTGATCTATGGCCTCTAGAATGGATGTTGTGTTAGCAGGCATAAAAACAAAATCTCATTGTACATTTCCATTAGAGCTCTCGGGTGACCAGGTGCATTTTCAATGAGCAGTAATATTTTGAAATGAATCTTGTTTTTTCTGAGCAGTAGTTCTCAACATTGGGCTTAAAATGTTCAACCAACCATGTTGTAAACAAATGTGCTGTGATCAAGGCTTTGTTTTTCCATTTATAAAACATGTAGAATATATTTGGCATAATTCTTAAGGACCCTAGGATTTTCTTGATGGTCAATGAGCACTGGCTTCAACTTAGTCACCAGCACATTAACCCCTTTCAAAAGAGTCATCCTGTCCTTTGAAGCTTTGAAACCATACATTGACTTCTCTCAGCTATGAAAGTCCTAGTTAGCATTTTCTTCCTATATAAGGCTGTTATGTCTTATATTGAAAATTTATTATTTAGTATAGCTATCTCTATTGTCTTAGCTGGATTATCTGGAAAATTTGCTGCAGCTTCTACATCAATGCTTGCTGTTTCACCTTGTACTTTGGTGTTAGGGAGACAGCTTCCTTCCTTAAACTTCCTGAACCAACCTCAGCTAGCTTCAAACATTTCTTCTTTAGCTCCCTCACTGTTCTTAGCCTTCATAGAATTGAAGAGGGTTAGGGCCTTGTTCTGGATTAGGCTTTGGCTTAAGGGAATGTTATGGCTGGTTTGATCACTAAAACTTTCTCCATATCAGAAATAAGATTGTTTTGCTCTCTTACCATTTGTGTGGTCACTGCAGCAGCACATTTAATTTCCTTCAAGAACTTTTCCTTTGCATTCACAACTTGGTTAACTGTTTGGCACAAGAGGCCTAGCTTCTGGCCTGTCTCAGCTTTTGACATGCCTCCTTCACTGAACTTAATCCTTTCTAGCTTTAGATTTAAAGTGAGAGACAAGTGACTCTTTGACTTGACATTTAGAGATCATTATAGGATTATTAATTGGACTAATTTCAATATTGTTGTTATCTTAGCTAATAGCAAGGCCTGTGAAGAGGGAGAGAGATGGGGGAACTGCTGGTCAGTGGAGCAGGCAGACACACTTTCTAAATTAAGTTAACTATCTTTTATGGGCATGGTATGTGATGCCCCAAAAACAATTATAATAGTATCACCAATGTTCACTGATTTCAAATCACTATAACAAATATAATAATAAAGAAAAGCTTAAAATAGTGTAAGAATTACCAAGTGTGACACAAAGTGAGCTTAATGCTGTTAGAAAAAATGGTGATGATAGTCTTGCATGACACAGAGTTGCCACAAACCTTCAATTAAAAAAAAAAATAACCAAAGGGGAAAAAAACCCAGTATATATAAAATGCAGTAAAACAAGTTATGTCTGTATGCCTCTTAAATTTCTTCTGATATGTCACTTGTTTTTCCTGTGTCACTTCTTGCAGAACCAAAATCAATTGTCCTATACAATGTCTCATATTTTAGATTTGTATCTGTTTTCTCTAGTGTCATTTAACTTGTTCTGTCTTATTTCACATAAGTAGAAGTTAACTCTCGGCTACTGGTTCTCACACTTGAGAGTGCATCAGAATACACTGGAAGGCATGTTAAAACAGATTGCTGGGTTTAGCGCCAAAGTATCTGATTCAGGTGGTCTTGGATGGGGTCCAATAATTTTTTTTTATAAGTTCCCAGAAGATGCAGTTACTACTGATATAGCAGGAACTCTTTGAAAACCAGTGCTTCTAGACTGCTCATATTTTTAATGATTTTACGATTGCCCAATATATCTAGTAATGAATAAAAAGCTGACTGAATTTTTAAAAATTTTTAAAAGCTGACTGAATTCAGTAAAGTTACAGAATATCAAATCAATATACATAAATATCTTGTTCTTCAACTATGCTTCAATTCAAAAAATTTTGTTGTGATTTTATACACTAATAACAACTATGAGAAAGAAATTAATAAAACCATATAATTAACAATTACATTTAAAAAAATATGTGAATAAACTTAACCAAGGAAGTGAAAGACCTATGCACTGAAAAGTACAGGACGTTGATGAAAGAAATTAAAACTGACACAGACAAATGGAAAAATATCCCATGGTCATTGATTGGAAGAAATAATATTGTTAAAATGTCAATACTACCCAAAGTAATCTAGAGATTCAATACAATCCTTATCAAATAAATTTATTTAAACATAAGAAAATTCCAATGGCATTTTTTCACAGAAGTAGGACAAATAATCCTAAAATTTGTGTGGAACCACAAATGACTCCAAATAGCCAAAGAAATCTTGGCAAAAAAAAAAAAACAAAGCTGAAGGCATCATGCTCCCTGATTTCAATATATATTACAAAGCTATAATAATTTAAACTGTATAGTATTGACAGAAAAACAGCCACCTAGATCAGTGGAATAGAATAGAATAGAAAACCTAGAAATAAGCCCTTGCACAGTTTATGACAAAACCAAGAATAGACAATGGGAAGACCATGTCTTCAATAAGCAGTGTTGGGAAAATTGGACAGCTGCCTGCAAACGAATGAAACTAAACTACTATCTCATATCATACACTTAATCTCAAAATGGGTTAAAGACTTGAATATATGATCTGAAACAATGAAATTCTGAAAGAAAATACAGGCTGTAATTTCCTTGATGTCAGTGTTGGTGATAATTTTTTTGGACATGACACCAAAAGCAACAAAAGTAAAAGTAAACAAGTGGGATTAAATCAAAATATAAAGCTTTTGCACGGTGAAGGAAACCAACAAAACATAAAGGCAGCCTGTTAAATGGGATGATCTACCAATTCTACTTCTGGGTATTTGTGTAAAAGAAAATGAAACACTAATTGAAAAATGATATATTCATTACCATGTTCATTATATAATTATTTATAATATCCAAGACATTGAAGCAACCTAAGTGTCCATCAATGGATGAGAGAATCAAGAAAATGTAGTGTATATATACAGTAGATCATTATTCAGCTATATGAAGAAGGAAATGTTGCCATCTGTGACAACAGGGATAGACCATGAAGACATTCTGCTAAGTAAGAGGAGTCAGAGAAAGGCAAATACCAAATGATCTCACTAATAGGTGGAATTTTGAAAAACAAAAAAACCAAGCTCAGAAATAGAGAAAGCACATTAGGGATCTAGTGGGTAGGGAATAGTTGAAGAAAGTCGAAAGGTACAAACTTTGAGTTATAAAGTAAGTCATAGAGATATAATATATGCCATGGTCTGTAGTTAAGAATATTCTATGGTATATTTTAGAGTTGTTAAAGTAAATCTTAAACGTTCTCATCACAAACAATTTTGTAATTATGTATGGTGCAGAGATTAGCTAGAATTATTTGAATCATTTTGCAATATATCCAAATATTAAATCACTGTTATATCCCTGAAACCAATATAATATTGTATGCCAATTGTAACTTGATCAAAAAAAGAAGTAACTGGCAAGATAAATTTCTAAATTGCCATTTAAAAATTTCAAATTATCTTCTGTACAGCTCTAATAGTAAGCAGTCACTTATTCAGAAAATATTTACCTTATTCCCACCATGTGCTTGACATTGTGTAAGGTTATAAAGATTCTCGGAGAAGGCATGGCCTTGAAGTGTCCCCAACTTCAAGTAACTCTTAGTCTTGTGGAAGATGGATATATAAGCTAACTTGTATAAGACTTCACAATCAGTGCTGTGGCAGAGCTACATAGACTATAATGAAAGCATGGTTGCCAGGCACTAAATTCATGAGATTCTTCCCTTTTTTAGGGCATAATAAAGAAATGAAAGGTTTCTCTTTATTTCCCTTGGCTGCATATATTAAAAATGGCCCCTCCGGCCTCAGCTACATCTCATGTCAACCACTGTGATATTGCTGTCTGAGCCGTTCTATGCTCTGACCACAGAGTAAGCAAACAGATGAAGTCTCATTTTTGTGAGGGGTTTTCGACTTCCAGAGCTGGCAGTGCTATTATGGAGATAAAAATGTGAGAAAATGGAAGAGGAAATGTATTTTCAGTAGGTCTTTGGTAAGGAGAGCCATAGGTTATGTCAAGAGATAAAATGGAATGTGTAATTAAGGCAAATATATGTGCAAGGGCTTATTTCTAGGTTTTCTATTCTATTCTACTGATCTAGGTGGCTGTTTTTCTATCAATACTATACAGTTTTAATTACTATAGCTTTGTAATCTATATTGAAATCAGGGAGCATGATGCCTTCAGCTTTGTTTTTCTTTGCCAAGATTTTTTTGGCTATTTGGAGTCATTTGTGGCCTCATATCAAAATTAAGAAGAAGGTATAGAGATTTCCACATACCTTCTGCCCCTAGAGACGTATAGCCTCCCCTATTATCAACTTCACTTATCAGAGTGGTACGTTTGTTATAATTGATAAACCTACATTGACAAATTATAGATACCCAAAGTCCATGGTTTATATTAGAAATCATGGTGTTGTACATTCTATGGGCTTGAATGACATGTATCTACCATTATAGTATGATATAGAGTATTTTCAGTGCCCTAGAAATCCTCTGTGCTCTGCTTATTCATCCCTGCACACCCCCAACCCCTGGTAACCAATGATCTTCTTACTGTTCTGTTTTCTTCAGAATATCTTATAGTTCAAATCATGTAATATGTAGCCTTTTTAGGTTGGCTTCTTTCACTTGGTAACATGTATTTTCATGGCTTTTTAGCTCCTATATTTTAGTATTGAATAATCTTCCATTATCTGGATGTACCACCGTTAATGCATCCACTCACCTACTGAAGCCCCTCTTGACTGCTTTTAAGTTTTAGAAATTATGAATAAAGCCTCTATTAATATCCCTATGCAATTTCTTGTGTAGACTTAAGTTTTTAACTCCTTGCGTAAATACCAAGGACTATGACTCCTGGATCATATGATAAGAGTATGTTTAGTTTTGAAAGAAAAAGCCAAACTGTCTTCCCAAGTGAGTGTTTGAACCATTTTGCATTCCCACCAGCAGTGAATGAATTCCTGTTGCTCTTTATCTTCATTAGCATTTGATGTTGACTGTGTTCCAGATTTGGCCATATAATGGTATCTCAGTGTTTTAATCTGCATTTCCCTGATGACCTATATATGTCTTTTGATGTGCCTATTTGCCCTCTGATTATCTCCTGTGGTGAGTTATCTCTTAAGGTTTTTGTCTATATTTTAATCAGGTTGTTTGCTTTCTTATCATTTAGTTGTCAGTGTTCTCTGTGTGTTTTGATTAACAGTCCTTTATCAGATGTGCCTTTTGTAAATATTTTCTATCAATCTGTGACTTGTCTTCATTCCTCCATTTTTAAAGGCCAGATAGTTTTGTAGAAAATGGGGCACTGCAAGAAGTCTTAAGTGGTATTTCTGTAGACAGCATTTCTTTGTTGCTGTAGGGAAGAAAGTAGAAGGTCATGTGCTGATTCCTATCTCAATGTAGCTTGAAAGAAAATGCAAATTAACATGAAAAGTAGAGAGCAATGATAGTCTTTCATTTTACGTCAAATGCCATATATTAAGAGTTCACAGTGTAGAGAAACATTGAACTAGATGGGATAGAAGAGGGAATCTTTGTGGAAATTGAATTTACTGGGATTGGCCTTGAAATCTAGTTCTATCTTCAGTAGTGGCAGAGGCAGAAAAAGACATTCCAGCTGAGAAACCAGATTCAGGGTTATAAAAATTTCAGTTTATACTGTAGAGGGAAAATTTGATTATGCTTGAGATTTAGATTCTGAATATTCTCAGATCTGTAAGACTGGATTTTCTTTACCTAGAGGGACTAGAGGTGTAAATCCTACATCATTCCAAATGGTTCTAGTTACAGCAGACGGCTGGGTTGTGTGTCTCACATGTCATGTAGAAAGAATATATTAGCCTACCATATTTGCATTCAGATAAGTGTATTATAACACTTTTAAAATGTTGCACATTCTCATTTAAAAATATATATATGCTGGGGCACCTGGGTGGCTTAGTCGGTTAAGCATCCGACTTTCGCTTAGGTCATGATCTTGTGGTTCGTGGGTTCGAGCCCCGCGTCGGGCTCTGTGCTGACTGCCAGCTCAGAGCCTGGAGCCTATTTCAGAGTCTGTATCTCCCTCTCTCTCTGACTCTCCCCTGCTCATGCTGTCTCTCTCTCTCTCTCTCCTAGAAATAAATAAAAAATATTAAAATATATATATATGCGCTGTATTTTTCAAACCTATGGAATATTTGCCTTATATTTTATTAGGTAAATCTACCTTGTTAACAATTTAAAATAATATTATAATATTACAATGATATATTGTCAAATATACTGGTTTTTACATTTTAACTTTATTTTTTAATGTTTTATTTATTTTTGAGAGAGAGAGAGACAGTGCAGGCAGGAGAGAGGCAGAGGGTGAGGGAGACACAGAATCCAAAGCAGGCTCCAGGCTCCAAGCTGTCAGCACAGAGCCCGACATGGGGCTCAAACCCATGAACCGTGAGATCATGACCTGAACCAAAGTTAGACGGTTAACTGACTAAGCCACCCAGGCGCCCCAGTTTTAGCTTTATTTTTAATATCAGTGAACTATTCTAGTTTTATTATTCTTCCTCTAATAGAGCAGTAATAACAGTATGATCCTTAAAACATACTTACACATGTTATCATTGCACACAGGCATTTTTGAACACTGCTGATTTAACATTTTCCATTGTAAAGTTCTTTCGTAAGCATTTTATTTTGTTGATTGGAAGATGCTGCTGCTGTTTACAGAGATAGTATCTATTAGCTAAGACCACCTATGTGTCTACGTTATAGGTGAAATTTGGGTTGTTAATCTGGCCTGATAATAGTTGATTTCTGTACCACATAAGACTAAATCGCAAAGGACTAAAAACTCAGATTTAGGCAAAGAAAAAAACTAAAGGGAGGGCCAATGTGGAAGATGTACAGTATCACACAGCTGAAGGTTTCATGGGTTAATTTCGGGCACAAGTTGAATCTAGAATCTCAGATTATGTTATTAAGACTCTGTCCTGTTTAACCCTGCTGGATTCAACTTGATTTAAGTTACCTAGAGGTAAAGTTGGGGTACCGCTAGGGTAGAGAAGCCTGATGCCCTACAATTGGCATTTTCACCTGGTGAAACAGACAGAAGCTGTTTCTGAAAGGCAAAGGTACTTCACTGACAAAGAAGTACCAGCTTCCACAATAGGACCTATGGTTGCCCTTGAACATAGTTATCAAAGTTTGTGAAAACTGTGTCAGTTGGCATTCATCTACTAAGCTTTAGAAAGCATTAAACTTAACAGATAATTCAGAGGAAACCTGGCTCCTTTTCTCTAGACCAAAATTAGATGCCATCCTATGATTCACAACCATTTAAAAACCGATTTTCAAGCATATGGTTTATAAATAGCAGCCCTGGTATCAATATTTTGTATAGTCCTTGTTGGGCAAATCGATTAAATATATCCATCCCTCAGTTTCCTTAACTGTTTAAAAAATACTAAAGCAGAGGGTGGCTCAGTTGATTAAACATACTAAAGCAGTTAGATTGACTAAGCACGGAGGTCATTTCTCTTTCTCATAGTATATGATTGATTCAATGATTCTCTTGCAAAGGTGATTACACATTGGTCTTTTTTTTTTTTTAGACTATGTATGTTGAGTGGAAATTATGTTTGGCCTTGAAAAGCCAAATTTGGTAAAACTTCCTGCAGTGAAAGAATGTTCCACGCAGTTATTGAAATGTGGCTGGTGTGACTTCGAAAGTGGGTTTTTAATCTAATCTTAATTAATTTTGATTCAAATGAAAATAGCCCCCACTCTGGAATTAACTTCTTTCAACAAGATTTTTGCACAATAGTTGAAATTTAAGGATAAAATTTGTAAGCTGTGCCATGAATTTCAAAGCAGCAATCCCCCTCACTTTCTTTTCAGTCCCCTGCACACAGCTACTCAAGCTACGACTCTGGCAAAAATGAGAGTGTAGACCGAGGTGCCGAGGACCTGTCTCTAAACAGGGGTGACGAGGATGAAGATGACCACGATGACCACGACGATTCTGAGAAAGTTAACGAGACTGATGGCGTTGAGGCAGAGCGGCTGAAAGCTTTCAATGTGAGTCCCGCCACCATCCCCGTGTGGCTTACTTTTTACCAGTTCACTTTCATGTTGTTGCTTGTCGGTAAATGTGGATATTCTAGAGACGTGTTTGTTTAATTTACAGAAGGATTTAAAAAAATACATGAAACTCTCTTTGCCAACCAGACACCAGAATTGCTGGGTTTTGTTTAGAATTTTAAAGCCAAATGTGAGCTGAAAAATGGATTTGTGTTGTGTGAGTATGCATGTTTACCTAGAGGTTGAGGGGGCCTCAGTTTATTCCTCGGAAGAGTATGCCTGTCAACAGTTATTCCTTTTGCCTTCCTGGCTTATCTAATTATGCATGACCAAAGAGTCCCTATTGTTATCAGAGATTAGTACACTGTGCATTGTAGCAATGTAGCAGCCATATTGATCATTAATGCAGAATTTTATGGGGTGCTTAATTGTCACAGTCTACTGTTATTTCCTGATTTTTTTTCCTACACGATAGTCTATACTTTTCTGTCTGTCTGTCTGTCTGTCTGCCTCTCTCTCTTTCTCTCTAGTTTTTTTTTTTTTTTTTTTTTTTTTTTTTCCCCNGCCATTTAAAAAGCCTTTAAAAGGTGTTTGCTTAAAATCTCTGGCTTTCCAATGCAAAGTTCTCCAGTGCATAAAGCAGAAAAAAGTATTTTCCTATCGGTAATCATGACAGGAAGCTAGGAACAGCAGAGAGCAGTCCTCCAAACCCTTCTCCTCTGTCTCCCTCTTGCCAACAGATGTTTGTCAGGCTGTTTGTAGATGAAAACTTGGACCGAATGGTCCCAATCTCTAAGCAGCCCAAAGAAAAGATCCAGGCTATCATTGACTCATGCAGGCGACAATTCCCTGAGTATCAAGAGCGTGCCAGAAAACGTATACGTACTTACCTCAAGTCCTGCAGGCGGATGAAAAGAAGTGGTTTTGAGATGGTGAGTTTTGAATTAAAACACAGCCCTAGATTCCATCAAAATCCCACATGTAAACCATGACACTATTTTTTTTTTCATCTTAGTGTCTTTTTTATTTCTTCCATAATGTCAGGTCAAAGGGTTTTTTGTTTGCTTGTTTGTTTTTACCCCCTTCTCCTTTTCATCTTCCTGAAGTATTTATCCCCCTTTGTTATTCAATAAGGCATAGCTGGTGAGACCAGCTCACAGGCCCACATGGCATCATGTCACAGCAAATGAGGGTGATATGCATAAAAACCAATGAGAACCAGCATCTCATTCATGTTCGTTTTTCTGTCACTAACAAAGTGGGTATAAGGTTAACCAAGGCTTGAAGCACCAGTTGTTGCTTTAGATGGCGTGTGAGAATGGCTTTCTCTGGAACCAAAGGAAAGGAAATGGATGGCTCCACCTAAATAATATTGTTTTCATACCAATGGTTAACAGATTGCAAGCTTGAAAGTTAAAGATCAGGGAATGAAAATCCTCACTTAAAAAATAAGGGTTTGTTGTACTCCATGTATTTTCGTGCTTGTGGATGATAACTTGAGCTTTTATATTCGTATGGGCTTTCTAGATGGACGAGATTATGCTGACATTAGATTACTTATGGGTGGAGATCCAGTATCAATGTTTTTTGAACTTTATTTCACCTTTCTCGAATTGTTATACCCAGAAATAGTGTATACATTTAAAAAATATTTTTTTTTATTTTTGTTTTTTGTGTACATGAGCAAAAATGTATTAACAATTTTCTGAATCAGTTTATTTCCCTTTCTTGGGTCCATCAAAGCCAAGACTGTTAGTGCTTGTGACCAGTGCCTGTAATGTGTTAGGTGTGAAGGGGTAATATTAGTGAAGCTAGGAAAGATTTCAGAGTATGTCCTATAGGAGAAATAGGTTTTTATATCTAAATGAAATGACCAAAGCAGTCAGTTCACTATCTACTATGAATTCTTCACTGGCTTGTAAAAATACCTTCAACATTTTTAAAAATAGAATGACTCTTATTGAGAGCTATGTGCCTAGATGGTTTCAAGCACAAGGTTCAGTCCCCCGAGCGCCTGGTTTGGAGTTCTGGATCCATCAATTTTGTGGCTGTGTGACCCAGCAAGTTACTTCAGCTACCTGTACTTCGATACCTCCTCTGGAAATAATAACTCCTGATTTGTAAGGTCATGAGGATTACCTAAATTGCCAGTTGCAAGCCATTTCTGACAGATAGTAACCACTCAGTAAATCTTAAATCCGAAAATATTTGCAAATATTATTTAATCTATCATTTGATAAAAGCTCCCCAAAATGTTTGTGTTAAACAATCACACAATACTCCATTTAAGTATTTGCTTACTTCTTGGAATAATAACCATACTGAAGTCAGAGCTTGTGGTGCATATGTCATTTTAAGGGGCATCTGGGTGTCTCAGTTGGTTAAACATCTGACTTCAGCTCAGGTCATGATCTTGCGGTGCATGGGTTGAGTTCTCTGTCAGACTCTGTGCTGACAGCTCGGAGCCTGGAGCCTGCTTCGGATTCTATGTCTCCCTATCTCTCTGGCCCTCCTCGACTCGTGCGCTCGTTCTCTCTCTCTCTCTCTCCCTCTCTCTCTCTCTCTCAAAAATAAATAAACATTAAATTTTTTTTAATAAAAATGGCATTGCTATGCCTGATCAAACTAAATTTGACGGTAGAGGTGGTGGTACGGTATAAGAGAGGAGAGTTTGCTTGAAGAAAATAAAGGTATTTCTCCCATTATTGAATATTTAAAAATTATTATTACCTACAACAGGAGAGAGATGAAAGGGTATCTAAAAATCTAAAAAGCCTAGAGTCCTGGCATTGACATTTGGTTCAGCACCACTTAGCAGCTATTGTAAAATAGCAGTGGTCTCATTCAGAGCTCAATATACAATGTATACTCTTCTTTTTCAGTAAAAATAAAGATGATATCATACATTGAGATTTTTATTTTACCAGCATCTGGCATTACTATTTTTCCTAATCTTGTCATATTTTTAGATATTATATGGAAAAATTTATCTTATTTCCATGAACTATTCTTTAAGAGAAAAAAAATCATTATTCTGTAAAATTCTTAATTTCTCTAAGGCATATAAGATACTTCCACAGGTTTTTCTATTGATTGTATTTATTTACTTTAATATGGATATCTATTTGTTGTAAACCCTGTGCTCTGCTTAGAGAACAACAAAAGTTGACTAATACATAGCCAAGTAGTTTTACAAACTAATCCTAAAGAAATATGCTGTAAGAAATGCAATTTTATTTAATTTTATTTTTATATTTCATTTTTATTCATTCATTTTGTTCACTTATTCAACAATGTCCATAACATTATACAAAATATTAAGTAGAAATATTAGAGATTTCTGACCAGTTAGGAAAATATAACATGTTCCCTGATCACTATGATTCATTGAGGTGACAAGTTGTAGGAAATGAAATATTTAAGTAACAAACTCGAATATAATTAAATGATAAATGAAGAACATGAATGAAAATTTATATTGTAGGTTCTTTTCATTTCTTTTTTTATTTCTTTTGAGAGACAGAAAGCATGTGTGAATGTACATGTGCATGAGCAGGGGAGGAGCAGAGGGACAGGAAGAGAGAGAGACTCTTATGCAGGCTCAGTGCCCAGTGCAGAGCCTGATGCAGGGCTCAATCTTACAACCATGAGATCATGACCCGAGCGGAGATGAAAGTTGGGCGCCTAACTGACTGAGCCACCCAGATGCCCCAGTTTATTTCTTTATACATTTACTCAGTAACGTACTACTGAAAATAACAAATCTACCATCTAGTTGATACTTGGAATCTTGATTTTTTTTTTCTTTCTTATGTATCACTTTATTGGCATGGGACATGGGGAAGTCATATGTCATTTTGAATCCTTATCCTTATCTAGAACAGATAGGAAAATGTATGACTATGGCATATAGTAATTACAACTAAATATTATATGTGAATATTTTTTGTCCTCACTTTTAAATTTGGTATAAGATAATATGCAAAGTTTTTGTTGTTGAAACATCATTAAATAAAAGAATCTTTCTTCTAATGTGTTTTGTGTAAGGAGATATGAAAGAAAGTCTCAATTTCAGTATGTAGTTATTTTTACATGCAACTTATTCTGTAGTATTTAACAGGTCAACAAAATAACATAAAGAATTTTTAAACATATCATTAAACGAAATTATTAAGTATAGGATTGTTTGGTAGGGGATTCCATGTTATAAAATGAAAGTGGCATTCAAAAACTTAGCTCTTCAGTTATTTGGGGCATCTAAGCCATAAGATGCCTTAAGTAGAGTGAAACAGAAAATATTGAATTGCATGTTCTGTGTTGACTGTAAGAAATTCAAAGAGGGGCGCCTAGGTGGCTCAGTCAGTTGAGCATCTGACTTCCACTCAGGTCGTGATCCCATAGTTCGTGGGTTCGAGCCCCGCATCAGGCTTGTGCTGACAGCCAGCTCAGAGCCTGGAGCCTGTTTCAGATTCTGTATCTCCCTCTCTCTCTGACCCTCCCCTGCTCACGCTGTCTGTCTCTCTCAGAAATAAATTTTTAAAAAATCATTTAAATAAAAAAATTTCAAAGAAATAATCCCATAGAAATGATTTATCACAACACCTATTAGTCTGTACTTGGAAATGTTGGCATTCACTTTTATTAATTTCCTGCTGTCATTAATACAAAATCTATGTATAGTTAATTATTCTACACTATCACATAAGAATTTAGATGCTGCCATAAATACTTTCAATTGACTTCACTGAATGCATACAAATATTAGGATATGTGTTTATGATTTTTTTATTTCACTAGAATTATCAAGACCCCACAGATCTTGATTACTTAAACAGCTAAAATTTCATGCCACCACCAAAAACCAAGAGCACTTTACACACTGTATGTTAGCCAATTTGGCAATAAATTATATTTTAAAAAAAAAAGAAAGAAAGAAAACAAGCCACTTAAAAAATCAATGGACATGAAGACACTTGAGTTCAAGTCCAAATCCTTGCTACCCTTCTGTGTCTCTGACCATACCCCCTGCCCCTACACACACCTCATTTTCTTGTTTAATAGAGGTGGCTCCCACCAGGAAAATGAGATCATGAAAGCAACTGTGCAGGACACAGCAGTGAACAATGAAGAACATTAATTCTGCTTAATTCTAAGCTACCCCCACACACTCACACAAATGAAATTGTGGGTGTTCACAAAACTCGATTTGATTTTTATCATTGCTATTTCTGTTCATAATAATAATAGTAATGCTACAAAAATATTTTAAAGACTCCAAGTCTTTCAGCAGTTAGATTTGGCATGTTTACTACCTAAAATTGTACCTATTTTACAATTGAAGGCAGTAATTTGGAAAATGCTATTACTTTGTAAACCCAAACTCTTCATAATAATAAAACAATTATGAGAGTTAAAAAAAAATTTCATGCTGTCACTCCAAATAGTCTCTGTAATGGGTGAAGTACAGTAAGTATATTATGATTCTTTTCTATGCATTTTTAACACCTCACTCTTACCAATCATCTCAAATCATAAAATCCTCAGTGTTGAATATAAAATGGCATGTTTTATGAAAAATAAATCTCATAAGTTTCATCTAGAGTATTGTTTTAGTTTTCATTAGGTTTTTAGAATTCAATGAGTTAAGCAGTCATGAAATTAATCCTTTAACAAATATATCAAATAACTACTGATTCATTGTGTAGCTTAGACTCTCAAATTACTTTAGCTAGTTTTCTAAAAAAAAAAAATATGCTGATTTTTCTAGAAAAATATCTATTTCTCCAAGGTGTCCTGATCTTAAATTCAAGAGCACCTAAGACAGATAAATTCATAAAAGCAAAACTTTATGAACAAGGTAGGGTTGGTCCATTCCTTACTATAATCTGAGTTACATGATGTGATTTATCTTTCTGTTTTCTGAGCCTGTATTGTTAGAGACTTTTTCACCATGCTGCATATGTTTATATGTATTTTTATAAAACACTAAGGAAATATTTAGGGGAATCAGTCTAAGATGCTTGCAGTCCATCATTCTTACTGTTATCTCAAATTTTGCCACTGTACGAAGTTAGATCAGGTAGCCTAGATATTTGAATTCAATAAATTCAGCCTCTTGAAAAATCACCTACTTGCTTACTTTTTAATACATATGATTAACTGTGTTTGATGAAATAAGTCTATGACATCTTTTGTAATATTTTGCCAAAGACATTGTCCATTAAGCTACTAAATGTCCATAGTAAATTACCTTATTTCAGAAACTTCTTTTAGAATGTAATATAAGAAAAGAAAATGCTTCTGTGGAAGTAGAATGCTGTCTGTTACCTCTTTACTAGGACAATGCAACTAAATATATTTACATTTGTGCCTAATTGCCACAAAGTTCAGAGCCAAAGTTTATCTGAGGTTCTAGTCATCTTTTTGTTCTGTTTGTCATAGAGCACATATTTCTTTGGCAGCTCTGATAACAGTTTTGAGGGAAAAAGTGAGATGAAATTTTAAAAATTATTTAAATCTAATTATGAAAATCACATATTTAATACCATAATCAAAGCTCTTTATTATAGTATTTTTTTAAATTACATCTTATAATACCTCTCTTAGCTATTTTGGTATCTGGCCTTTTGAGCTCATGATTCTTTCATGAGAAAAGAAATAATGTTTAGGATATAGTATATTTTTTCCTAGGGAATTTCACCAATTACATCATTTGACTTTAGTTGCCGAATTCAGATGCAAGTAGAGAGATCAGAATTTGTTTTCAATTTAAAACTTCCCTATTATGACCATTGCAAAAACTACAGTGACACTTGCTATTCATTCTTAGCTAATGGAAATATTATAAAATAGAAATTAAAGTGCTTCTTTAAACTAAACTTTGATTAATAAAGATATACCCATCCCTTCATATAAGGCCATGATTGAAAACTCTCTAATACCTGTGCAGCCATTATTCATGTTATTATTCACAGAACTATGTACATTTCTGTCTTCATGACCAATTAACTTAATTGATGCTAATTAGCAAACACATTTTGTTTGAATTCCCCACCTGCTACTTGTACCAATTTTTGGTCTCTTTTTCATACATGTCATCTACCATCCCCAGAGATACTTTCATACCATCTTCTGAGTCCTTTATTCATAGTATTTCTTTTTAATTGTATCCTCTAATACTACCATTAATCATTTTGCTATCTGGCCTTTTGAAATTAGAATTCTTTTACTTTTTCAGTTTCAGCAATCTGCATCTCTGTTTCACGTTGGCCGTCTTTAGCACGGATGTACTTTAGTCTTGGTCATCACTCAAAGAGCCTGCACAAGCAATATTAAGAACTTTCACAATCACCTAACATTTTGAAGTATTTGCCACTGTCTTTACAGAGGAAATGTCCTCACTGTGTTTGTCCCTGGATGACCCTGCATCCTCTCTTCCTCCATTGTTCAGCATCTTTCATAAGGCTACTCCATTATCCATCCCAACGGTCACATTTTCAGTTTTCCCTTTTCACTGAGAGAGGGAAATTTCTTCTCTTCTGCCTTAAAAAAATGTCCCTAGACTTAAAGAAAATATTTCATCTTGGATCTCCTCTGCTACAGTCTGAGAAGTCCATCCTTCTTTGCCAAGTTTTCTGAAAGATTATTATATATTCACAGATCACACATATTACTACCAACTCCCCCAGTGGTCCCTCATCCAGACTCTGGACCAATTAACCCCCATTTAATTGGTTTATTAATAGATCACAGACTGCCTTTGCACTAGATGCAAACATTGTATTCTTAATGAACTCACCCCCATTTTCTTGAGCATCTTGTTGCTGTTTCTCCTTATTTTCTTTTCTTGCTTTTGGGCCACTTCCTAAGATCCTGGGCTTGGCCATGTACTGTGTCTTACCTTATCTACTGCCTCAGAGATCTGTTCAGTATAAGCAACTCTCACAATAGAAATTCAGTCATCTGCAGAGCTTTTGTATTTCATTAAAAATGTCAGCCACATGCTGGACAAATACATCGTTATGTCTTCACTGATCTCTTTGTATTCTCCATCCTTCATCCTCACCACTGATCTTTCATCTCATCTACCAGATCACCAGTAAGTTCCTCTTGACTTGCCTTTTTCTGGTAATAGGACCACTATTGTCATTTATAGCCATGTTCATACACCTGGAATGAGATTAGACTCTCTCTCCCATCCAGGTCTAACCAGGCCTGACCCTACTTAGCTTCCAAGATCAGACAAGATTAGGCACTTTCAGGGTGGTATGGCCATAGAGGAGATTAGACTCTTTCTTACACTTATGGCTTGCATCTTACCACTCATTGAATTCTGTTGATTCTTTCTTTACTATATTTCCCAAATCAGTCCAATAATTTTGAATTTTATTGGCTATCATTTTAGTTCTATCCCTTCACACCTCACACCTGTACTCATACAGAATTCTAACTCCTCTATTTTCATCTTACACTCCATCCCTACTTTCTATCTGAGGCAGGGACAGAACCAGGGTTTGTGACTGAAATTTATAAAATGGGGCCTTTTATAAAAGAAAAATACTACAAAACTGTGAGCAAATTTATGTAGAAGGAAGAATATTTGTTTATAGTAAGAAAAGAAAACACACACACACACACAAAGAAATAGAAGTCTTGATGATTCAGACTCTTTTCCTTTGACATCTCTTTAGACAATTTTCAGACATAAATACTGGTTTTTAACTTGGCTTCCCCTCCCTGCCTTGGATACTTTCAGCATCCAGAGACTCTGGAAGTCCCATCTAGTTAAGGGATTCTGGTGTATGAACTTGATTGGCTTTATGAGAATCCTGCTTTTGCTCCTGGAGTAGTCTTCGTCAGTTCTGGCTTTGATGGCATCACACTTCTGTCATTTCAGAACAAATTCTAAATTTCTTACTTTAATAGAGTATGGTCTTTTGAAACTGAGAGACCTACATTCAATTCCTGTACAACTTTGTATGATTTTTCTGAATCTCCAGTTTTCTAAAGAAGTGGGATGTTGGGGTATTATATGTAATATTGTATAAGAAATATTGAGAATATAATCTAGCCTCTTTCTACTTTTTCTTCTAATATGCTCAATTATTTCATTTCTCACCTTATGCCATCACATGGGATGTCTGGTGCTTTGCTCAGTGTGTGCTCATATGGCCCACTGATTTTTCCTGACTCAGGAATTATGGGTACTATTCTCTCATTATTTACTAAACATATTAAGGTTGAAGAGTAACTAGAGTGTAAGGAATATAGCCAACATAGTTGACAGAGTTATTTAGCACCGGATCTTTTACTTTTAGCAAAATGATGACCTACACCTTATGGAGTACCCCTCATACAGCCCACCCACCTTCCCTCTACAAATACTAAGTAAAAGATAAAAACCTTTAAAATACCCAGCTAAGATAGAAAGAAATGAAAGGAAAATTTCACATTATGAAATTGATATAAAACTCATAGCCAGAATTGTAAGCCTTTAATTGGTTAGGGTAACCGACTAGAAAGACAGAAAAAGTGAATGTAGCCCCAAACAGGTCAGGGTTGCAGTCTGAATGCCCACTTAAGTTCAGGAGATGTGGATTTTAGTTTGCAACTAGACAGGAGCATAAACAGAATTATGTAAAAAACTGGGACTCTGAAAAAGCTACTTCTCTATCAAGGGGAATTACAGAAAGAAAAAGAGAAGAGAAATAGGAAAAAGGAGTTAAGATGGAGAATAGAATGATGGAGATAGATCTAGTAGGCATTCCAGAAGAGAAATTAGAATAAGGACAACACTCAAACAGATGAGAAAGGAGAATTTTATAGAACTGTGTAGTCCAATTGGTCCTAAGAACAGAGAGATAGACCAGTGCTGAGCAGTGTAAATAACAAATCTGTACCTGTGTAGAACCTAGTGAAACTACAGAAGACTCAAGAAATTCTTAAATGTCACTATGAAGAAGCAAGAGATTATCTAAAATGTAAAAGCAGAATGAACACACTTCTTTGTCTTCAAAATAGTTGCCAGAAGACATTCTATAAAGGAGTAATGACAAAAAGTCTTGATTTTTTTCTCTATAGAAACTACTTTTAATTCACAAATCAATGCTGAGCTAAACTGTACTTCCCAGAGTGAAAAACAAAGCACTACTTCAGATAGTGACCAAAGTTACCACTTACTGGCTGTCTATGGAAAAGCTGAAATGTCCTCCAAGCAGAGGGAAGCTGTGCCCGGAAGGAAACAAGACAAAATTAGCACCATTGGTGAGAAAATCTGGAAAAACAAACAAACAAACAAACAAACAAACAAAAGAACTCTTGATTTTTAAAGTCAGTGGGATCTTGGTTCTTAGCCCTGCTTTACCGGTTATTACTGGTGGACCTTATATTAGTGAGCTTCAGCTTCCTCATGGGAAAAACAGAAACAAATAGCATTTATTTTGCTCATGAAAACCAACATCACTGGAAATAACAAATGTAAAAACTCCCACCTATCATAGTACCTGGTATCCAAGGAACACGATAAAATGCAATCTAACCTTAAATTGTATTCCATGGCCCCCTTTATTAGAAACCCCTCACTATCTCAATCTCTTGAACTATTTGGAAGACTAAATCCAATATTCTTTAGATAGCCCTTACTTCTCACTAAAAGCAGCCTTAAATCTCTCTCTCTTCTGTGTGCAAATTGTACTTTGTGGTACATCTTTTGTAGTTTGATCCTGTCTCCTATTTCTGTTATTTATATACGGGCCTTAGCTCCCTTACAAGAAGTGATGTTCCTTGAGTATTATACTGCCTAACCTGTTTTTGTCTGTGTCACCTATAGTGTCTTACCTAGAGTACAATTAATTGCTCACGAAAGCTGTTCAGTACCTGTTCAATTCAACTGAATTGAAATTGTCGAATGAAAGATGAATGAATGGACTTGTACTAATGTGTTACTTTGTGGTAGAAATTAGTTGGGAGATAAGCTAACTATTGTGTGCTATGTGTTTCACAGTCTTCTGTAGTTGACATTTCAGTTCTAAAAGTGATCGCTTATATGCAATGGAGTATTAGTCAGCACTCAAAAAGAATGAAATCTTGCCATTTGCAACAACATGTATAGAAATAGAGGATATGCTAAGTGAAATTAGTCAGAAAAAGACAAATATCATACGACTTTACTCATATGAGGACTTCAAGATACAAAACAGATGAACATATGGCAAGGGAATATAAAAACAGCGAGGGGGACAAAACATAAGACACTCTTAAATATAGAGATCAAACTGAGGGTTGCTGGAGGGGATGTGGGTGGGGAGATGGGCTAAATGGGCAAGGGGCATTTAGGAGGACACTTGTTGGGATGAGCACTATAAATTATATGTAGGTGATGAATTACTANTAAGTAAATAAATAAATAAATGCTAACTGAAAATCTAATAGGGAAAAAAAATCTCCCTGAAGACAAAAGTTACATTACATATAAGTTTAATTCTTTTTAATTCTTGAAATCCTATTTGAAAAATATTTTCATCTATTTGGCAGTTTGTGTGAACGGGTAGTGGTATTAACCAAATGAAAAAATTTTGTATACAGTTTTAGGTTTCACAAATAAGCTATTAGGGGCAAAGATGCTATGATTGGCAATAATCATAAGCAAATCTAGTCAGTTATTTTCAGAATTAAAAGATGTTTCCTAGTGAAGATTTCCAGAAGTAGTCACTTAGTTAAAAATGAAAACATGTCGTTTTAGTTGATAATTCAGTTTTTCTGGTTGGTCAAAAGTATTATCAGATGGGAGTAGCCAAACTGGGCTTCTGAGTATTAAATATGACATTAAATCCTCATATATTTGTGAAAGATCATTATTAAAGGCCAATAATGCTCTAAAATTAAGGCCAAAGTATATACTATTAACTCATAATTATTATCAAAGCTTAGTTGAAGGTTAATTAGCATTTTTCTTGAAAACACATTTTCAAACTCCTTTTAAATAGGTCAAGAGAATTTTCTCAAAGAAACTGGAAAGTCCAAGGATTCACAACATAGCAGGATCCATGGGGCCAGACGTCAGTGTTTTGTTGCTGCCCTATTTCTCAACTATGCTGCTTTTGTGCATTGGCCTCCCTCTCAGACAGGTCCTTGCTACCTGTTGGAAAATGTTGCCATCAGCAGCTCTAAGACCCTCTTCTTACAATCCGAGAGCATCTTCCAGTTCCAGGTTATCCTTCCCATGAAAGGACTTCAGTCCTGTTTAGATCATATTTCAGTCTCTTGAATGAATGAACTCTCAAGATAGTCATGGCCAGGAGGGTTGGTCAATGAGGCTATTTTCTCATAATTTCCAGCAAAACCATATAGGATGAGATAAGAAGAGTTCAATTGTTGTTTTAGTCCACATCTTATCTGATGCAAGTCTTATCTGAAACCTTGGATCATATTTGGTCCAAAATTCAGAACTTTCCAGATTTGGGGAACATGATAGCGTGTACAGTGTAGTGATTGCATAACACTTGCAGCAAGGTCTGGGAAAGCATCTCATATACAACTATATTAGTATTTCTTCCATAAAAGAGAGGAATATTCACAGAAAGTAGGAAAAAGAAGGTCATGTCATGGTTTTATTGCCAAATTTCCCCAAAGTGTATGAAACAATTTTCAATTTATACAACATTAGTATTAAGGAATTGCTGGTAAAAGCTTATAAGTCTGTAATTAACATACTCTATTTGCACATGTATTACACCCCACATGCTAGGCATATATTAGCTTGTAAAAAACTCTGATGGCAGGGACAGTATTAATACTATTTATAATTAGGGGCGCCTGGGTGGCTTAGTTGGTTAAGCATCGACTTTCGCTTGGGTCATGATCTCGCGGTTCGTGGGTTCAAGCCCTGCGTCAGGCTCTGTGCTGACTGCCGGCTCGGAGCCTGGAGCCTGTTTCGGTCTGTGACTCCCTCTCTCTCTGACCCTCCCCGGCTCACGCTCTCTCTCTCTCTCTCTCCTAGAAATAAATAAAAAAACATTTAAAAAAAAATACTATTTATAATTTGGCATACTTCCTGACATATAGAATGTGCTCATCAAATACATTTGTTGAATAAATAAGTGAAGATATCAATGACTTTATGTACATCACTTCATGGAATTCAAAAAATTATCCCATGATATAGAGATTATTTTTCTTATTCATAACTAAATGAATGAACCTTGTTTTTGCCGTTTGTAAAAGTAGAAATAATGATACCTGGCAGAATGAGTGAGGCTCAGAGAGATGAAAGAGCAAAAGTGGTCAGATTGCAAGTAGCTGATTTCACAATAATCTCCATGTCAGTCACTTCATTGCTAAACTATTACTTTATTCCACTGATGGATACAACTGAAGCTACTTGGCTAATACAAGGGATCCCTTAGGAGCTACAACTTTCTATACAGCCTGTAACAATTATCCCTTTAGGTGTAGATATATCATTTGGGGGAGATAAAATATGCATATCATCTAAGCTGGAGAATATTTAAATTATGTATTTTATAAAGTAACAAGATTAGTAAAAATAATTTAGGGCCCTGTGTCAATTCTGACTAATGTATCGTTTGCTTTAATTATTTTGAAAGAGCTCATTCTACATAAAACCTTGGGTAGATATCACTCTTGCTCTGCATCTGGCCTCATTTAATACTGGATTTAGTTCTGCTTAAACCCTGGAGGCTAGTGAGCCTTGCCACTAATAAGTACTATAAACCCATGAATACAGTCTTACAGTCATGATTTCTTTTTTTAAGTTTATTAAACTTAAGTTTCTTGCGTACACAGGCACGGGGGAGGGAAAGAGACGGAGAGAGAGAATCTCAAGCAGGCTCCAGACTATCAGCACAGAGCCGGACATGGGGCTCAAACTCATGAACTGTGAGATCACGACCCAAGCCAAAATCAAGAGTCAGATGCTTAACCTACTGAACCACCCAGTCGCCCCCAGTCATGATTTATTTTTAGTTTTTTATAATTAAAAAAACTTGGATCATCCTAAATGGACAGCAGAAATTCTGAGAACTCTAACATTGTTTAGTTAATAGTTTTGAGAAAAGTGGAATAGTTTCTTGGTGTGGTATTAAATTTTACATGTATCTGTAAGGAAAGGCACATTTATGTTGTGCCAACAACAATCACATCTTAAGTCCCTAATTAAAATCTGACTTTTTAAACTCCAAAAGTTCCATGCTACAGTTCAGCCATCTGTTTAATGAAACAGCCACTGATTTGGTCATAGATAATTATTGCAGTAAGAACAGTGTTAGGGAAAGATCAACTCATGACAGTTAATTATGAAGAGATAATTAGTGAGGGTGGTTAGCATGATCTCCTCTCTAGCGTAAGAAATAGGTAACAAATCTCATTCCAGGTACAGATCATGTAGAGTGTATGATTATATACATTTTTGAATCATCATTTTAAAATCTTCTAAGATAGATACCAAACAGTATATTTACTGAGCTATATTTAACCAGAAGAAGTGTTGCTTTTCATAAATTATCTATTGAATTCTATGCATTAGTTTTTTTTGTTTGTTTGTTTTGTCAAAAATATTCTTAGGTTGTCACATGGAGGCTTTTGTGTTTTATGACCACTTTTACTGATGTAAGAGGGAGTTTTCAGCACTTGTCCCTGGTGCAATCCATGACTACGGTCCTTAACACGTTCTGCTAATTACCTTCGAGGAAGACACAAATGCGGCGGCATTCGAATAAGCTCTCTACAGTCAAACGTGGTGAAGGACAGGAGAGTTCTGGTGAAGATGGTTCTCAGAAATCATAGTAGATAATAGTTTTAAATTCCTCTATGATAAAATTGTTTTGATAAGGAGCAAAATGACTAATTTCCTTCTTTCTCTCTTGGTATAAGTACTTCTGAGTTGTGAAGTGGATAAAAGCCAAATTAAGGAGCAGCAATAAGCAGAAGACTTGCATTTTTAGTATCTCCTAACCAGGTGTGGCATAACGGAGCTCCAAGGGTAGTGAGGAGCATTGGCATTCATTATTGGCTTATCAATATTAGAACGAAGGGGATTTTTAACAGATTGCCTCACAGGAAAGAAAGAACTCTGCCTGGCTCCTCATTCTTATTTTGGGCACAAAACTAAGCTTTTCTTATGTTTCATATACAGTGATTTCTTGGCACTTCTGGTTTCTCCAACATGAAAATCTTGTGAATTTATATTGCTTCCATTTAGAACATGTGACAGAACTGAGATAAGTTAAATTTATTTTTGTGCTATTAATGAAGAAAGGTTTTAAAGAATTAATAGGAAAACATGCTAGGGGAATTTCAGTCTCTTTAAGAGAATTTATCGAGATCCTAATACACTCTTTGCTTAAATGTGAACTAGAGTTAGCTGTAAATGGATTCCTCTGTAGGAGTGTGTAGTATTTAAGATCTCTAGCTTTGTTTAAGCTACTGAGATGTTAGTTGTAAATTGAGAATATTTTTTTCCTAGGAATTAACTATTATTCCCAATTTATCATCCGACCTAGATATGAATCCAGGTATTTCCACATATATAACTGTATGATTTTGGGCAAGTTACATAATTTCTCAGAGCTTCGATTTCTTTCCTCTAAAATAGGCATATTATAAGTATTTTTCTCAAGAGTTGCTTGAAAAATTAAATTAGATACTGAATCTTAGCTTTGTATTAATCAATGCCTGTACATCCCAACCAGTCAATAGGAGTTAAGTATTATTAATATTTGTCTTAAAGTTAAATTAGAATGGTATTGGTTTCTACTTAGAGGTAGATATTTTATTATGCACTTAAGATAGAATAAATTCTTTGAAAAATACATGTATATTAAACTGTAATACAGATTTTATTCATTCCGCCTTTCTTTCCAGTGAACATGACTGTAATAAATACATGTAAGGTTGTCTTTGCTCTGCTTATTGTTTACTTGAACACAACAGAGTGTGCGTAAGGATTTTTTTCTAAAATATATTAATGGTAAATCATGTAAAAGTACTATGTATACAACAGAATTCAGAGAGTGGAAGGATTGAGAATTAGGAGATATGAACCTTGGTTTCTATTTCTAGTCAACTTGTCCTTTAGCAGCAAATCATTCATCTGGGTTTATTTTCTTCAAACCTTAGAGATGAAACTTGTACTGAAGTATTTCTTTGGCTCTTTACAGTTACCAAGTTATAATTCTACAATAGACTCAGAACAACTCTATTTATGAAATTTTATCATTTACCTACTGGCAATGTCTATCATATACCTTTGCTTCTACTTATTTTTTCCACTTAATAGAAAAGAATACACTATTGCTTTAACTTGAAGTTGATTTTTTTCCAAAATCTTGAAATATTAGGCTATCCAATGACCTTAAAAATGATCTAGCCTCTCACTCAGCCAGGACATTATTCTAGTTTCTGAGAAGACCAATTACCTATATCTGGAAAAGACCCAGCTTTCTCTGTTTTGTTCTCTGAAAAGGAAATTATATAAATTATCATGCCTAATAATTTTTACTGTTCCAGTGAAAATTATTTCCCATTTTGTTTTTAAAAATTAAAAAGAATTTGAAAAGAAAAGCTAATTTTAATTACAGGAATATTTTACCTTTTGTTTTCTCTGTTCAACTAACTTTTATGTGTTTAAGAAGTATGTATTTATTGCTAAAGTTGAATCAGCTTAATAAAGTTCCACAACTTTATATATTCCTAATTTTGAATGGAGAAACCTAATAGAAACAAAGATAATGAAAAGCAGAAATATATCTCTCTGAATTCCATGTGGCTATCAATAATTATATCAATAAAAGAGAGGCTGCTGATGTTTTATTTAGATTGTGTTACTTCAGTCCCTAGAACCAGATGAAAGTTCTGATTATATAGTTTATAATGATGTGAACTGTCACTTCTATTTGAATAATGTTAGCTACAATCAAATCATTTTTCCTTTTCCATAATGGAATGTTCCTTTTCCCATTGTTTTCTATAATATCTTTGCCTCCACACATAATTCAATTGAGGAAAAACAACATCATGTACCTAATTCCTGTGTGGTTTAAATTATAATTTTGAGCCAAGCCGTGGCCAAAATTGTGTTCCTTTCATGAGACACTGATTTTGTGGCTTAATGTTTTTAGTTCTGAGCTAGATTATCTTATCCAAACTCAGGGAAATGCAGAATGAAATGAAGAAGCAATACGACTTTTGATGTATATTTACATCTTTATGACTATCAAAACCTTTTTTAATTTATCTGATATGACCCTCCTCTCTGTTTCCCCCACACCCTCTGGCTTTCTGATTTCTCTCTCAAAATGCATCTGCTGCTTTGAACTGCCACCTCAGGGGTCTCTCTCTTTTCTTTCTTTTGCAAAAAATAGCATTTCCAGATATCCTAACGCTTTATTATCAGAGCTGTCTAGGCATCGTGTTAGGTATCTCACAGATTAGCAATGGAGACAGTACCCTGTACCATTCTTACGTCTTGTCTACAGAGGTGACTTTGGAGGTGGAAACAGGCAGTTGGCTGAGACAGCTACAGAAATTGTTTCCTGGTTCAGGCAAGGTCAGAGCCTGGTCTCTTCATACATGATACAAATTCCACTGATGAATATATGTGAAAACACTGATGGTCTGAATTTAGCTGTTCTATAATATTGAGATATAAACTCTATGGTTCAATTTGCTAAAAACACATTTTACATGCTAGGCTGAGCAAAATGAATCAAGTGCCATAAAGACATGTTCATATTCATTTAAAAATAAAAGGTATCTATTAGGTCAGAGGCTTCTAATAAATGGTATCCATATATATTTTAGATTGAGGCTTGGAAAACTCTAAGGTGGCATGTCACTATATAGCCTAGCTTTCCAAAGGACATTTTTATTTTGTAATCGCATATTTTGCTAACTTCTCCAGCTAAATTGTCATGTTATTTTTTATCTATCGTTTGCTTATCTTTATTAAAAAAACTGTTCAATATCATTAAGCACTTCATCTTTCAGTTAGATGGTTTTTCATGTAATTATGGGAAAAGAAAATGGAAAACTTCTGATTATCACAAATGATATGGAGAGTTGCAAACAATTTGAAGTTAATTATGAGCTTAGTTGGGGGGTTAATTAATTTCTACGTGGGCTACACAGAAGATGGATTTCCAACATGTGTCTATTAAGTTAATAATATTAACTCATATTTTGTAAATAAAACTTGTAGGCACTCATACAGCTCAGATGAAAACATCAAACTTTTATTATACCAAAATTGTTCTAGGATTGACATTTTAGTTTGTACTTAAGCTATTTTTAGAGGATTTTAATCACACCAACTGTGCCACAACATCAACTGTAAATATTCATAATATTTCATATTAAGATTGTTTGACATAGTCTGAGTGTCTGTCCGTTTTTCCAGCTATGTTTCAGCTTTGTCACTTGATTTTGTTTTGTTGTGCATTGTCATGTGTTTGAAAGAATTATGGCACTTCTTTTATTTGCAAAACCCAGTCAGCATTTTGTCACCGCCTGTTCAAGTTCCAGCTTAATGGCCCAGACTAAATACTTATGAATGTGGAGCTCTGGGAATGAGTGATGGATCTGTGTAGCAACTATAGCTTTAACCTCTAACTAGCTTTCATTTTTCATCTTTGGATTTTCCATTTCCTCTTTTTATCGAAATAAATTCAGTTGAAATAAATGGATACTCCTGCACATCCTGTGAGCTCTTCTGAGAATTGCATGGGTCTGTTAATAATTTTTCATGTTTCTCTCTCTCTTTCTCTCTTTTTTTTTTGTAGTCTCGACCTATTCCTTCCCATCTTACTTCAGCAGTTGCAGAGAGTATCTTGGCTTCAGCTTGTGAGAGTGAGAGCAGAAATGCCGCCAAGAGAATGCGCCTGGACAGACAACAGGTACCGAGGAGCTTCGGGGTCTGGTGGACACCATTTCTTGTAAATATGGTTCAGTTAGACTGATTTGGGTAGAAGGGCAGAAACTCTGGGATGGATATTGAAATACACTGAGATAGAGTTTTGGGGTCTTTATGATATCAATTGAAACTTGAAAGTACAGGTTCATGAGATCAGAGGGCATCCGTTACATTTTCCATGGTGAAATATTGGACAGTTGTGGGGCACCTGGATGGCTCTGACGGTTAGGCGTCCAACTTCGGCTCAGGTCATGACCCCACAGTGCAGTTCATGGGTTCCAGCCTTGCATCAGGTTCTGTGCTGGCAGCTCAGAGCCTGGACCCTGCTTGGGATTCTGTGTCTCCCTCTCTCTCTGCCTCTCTCCTGCTCACATGCTGTCTCTCTTTCTCTCAGAAATAAACAAAATTAAAAAATAAATGAACAGTTGTAAAGTTAATGAGTTAGGAATTCTGGCTAGTATCCAATTTGCAGACTAATGACTTATTTAAATAAGTGGCTCTAACTGATCATTTATGATAGTTTTGTACATTCACTTGATTGTTTATAATAGTGACATGACTGTGTTCATTTTGAGTGAAAGCGAACATCTCTTTAAGTTCCCCTGCTCTGCTGCTAAATGTCAGTGCATTGCTCTGGGAATTTTGAAAGCACATACTTTGAAAGAGTGGAAAGCTGTAAAATGAGGACAGAAAATAATGAAAATGTATGTCCTAGGCTTGCTTCTGCACTAATGAATCATTTACTGTATACCCACTAAGTATCATCTTTCTGTGTCTCTTTCCTAAGGATGTGGCTCCATGGGGGGTGTGTGCGTGCATTTTGCGTGCATTGCACACTGATGTTTCTTTTGGTGTCCCCCTAGTTTATGGGTCTACGTCAGTCTTTCCTGCTCAGATCTGAATGCCTTTCTCCATGTTCTTTTTCTCTTTAGCTCTCATAGTTATCCAAAATATAACACTAAATTATTGCACATAATATCAAATGCTACACATAAAAGTATGCTGTGTTCTGACATTTTTAATTTTTTTTAATGTTTATTCATTTTTGAGACAGAGAGAAACAGAGCATGAGTGGGGGAGGGGCAGAGAGAGAGGAAGGCACACAATCTGAAGCAGGCACCAGGCTCTGAGCTGCCAGCACAGAGCCGGACGGGGGTCTCTAACTCACAGACAGTGAGATCATGACATGAGCAAAAGTTAGAGACTTAAAGGACTCAGCCACTCAGGTGCTCCATTAAGTTATTTTTACAACAAATGATCTGGTGCTTCATATCTTTAATTGAGTTTGGGATGAGAAGACTGAATTGTCATTCTAATTTTGTTTTTTCCTATGAGCCAATGAGCTTCTTAAAAATATGTTTAGAAAACAAGTGTTTCCTCTCCAGGACCAAAATATTTTTAAAATGTTTCAGAATGGCACTGTTTTAAATTTTTATGTGTTAATTATTAATATGGTATATACTAATAATTCTAAACAATGCAAAAGATGAAACCCTTAGTTAATATTTTTTTAAATTTAAGTTTATTTATTTTGAGAGAGACAGACACAGTGCAAGTGGGGGAGCGGTAGAGAGAGAGGGAGAAAGAATGTCAAGCAGGCTCCGCCCTGTCAGTGCACTGACACTGTCCATGCGGGGCTCAACCCCAGGACCCATGAGATCATGACCTGAGCCAAAGCCGAGAGTCAGACACTTAACTGACTGAGCCACCCAGGCATCCCTACTTAATATATAGTTAATTTAAAATGTAGTATTAGCCTCAGATAAAATGTATGGGTGAAAACTGATTTTGAGTTTGTTAATCTTTCCTGGCCAATCGTATTTATGCACATATACATGTCCTTGGTGAGACTTATATCATTATTATAAGCCTAGAATCTATCTTGGTTGGAACAGATCAGAGCACTACAGACAATACCACATATAGCAGTCATTAAGATGGCACATTCTGGAGCTAAATACATCTGGTTTGGTTTCTCAGCCCTTCCCTTGATAATAGTGTGTCCTGCAGAGAGCTACACCATTCTCTGTGCCTCAGTTTCTTCATGGGCAAGATAACAATAACAGTTCTAATCCTATAGGGTTGTTGTGAGCATGCAAAATGACACGTTTATGTTAAGGACTTAGCCTGGCATATAGTAAGCATCTACGAATTCAGCCTAGAAAAAGATTTTAACTGATATTCTGTCATTGCCTTGGCATCAGTAAAACTAGGAAGAAACATTAATAGTAGTATTTCAGATATCAGAGTTTTAAAGTCAGATAAAGTCTATTTGAGAAAATATCATAATTCTAGAAACCAGAATAGTAGAATTCTGGGATTGAATGGGCTTTCTTGTGTTGTCTTGACATATGTCCCACTTAATCTACACTCTAGAATGGTGTCAGTTGTATATACAGTTGTCATGAAAATTAAATGGCCGATTGGTGCTATGGACTACCTGTGATACTACTGTGTATCCACCAATATTTGGTCCAATCACTTAACCACTATTGGCCTAATCTATCAAATGGAGGTTTCAAATATCAAATCCATAGATTTATGTTGAGCATTTAATAAGGCAAGGCATAGGAAAGCATAGCTCATTTAATAAGTTTACATATCGTCAGTTATACTGCATTCAAATTCATGTGTATATACTTAACATACCTAAGTAGTAGGACAATCCTACCTCTAGTCCTAAGATCCGCTATTTACTAACACGTGTCCTTTTATCAGAAATGAATAATGATTTTGGCAGTATTTAAAGTGAGATCAAAATTGCTTCCTGGAGCTTCCACCCATTGAAGAAAAGCTACTAGCAATAATGAGGAGAGTGACTTCTAACTACTGCCCAGAAGTAGGGATTGGAATGGGTGGGGATCAGTGGTCCTTTACTCTACTTCCCATATTACCTGTTTCCTTTTTCTGTCCTCATACATAGTGCTCATTTATTGCAAAGCTCTGTCTGTCTGGGAAGAGGGGATGTCCAGTATTTTCCCCACATAGGAAGCGTTCTTTCCAGGCTTTAAAAGTGTTCACTGGGCCAGAGATTTATGGGGGATATGTAAGAAATTATTTTAAAATATTCTATGATTTATTGGAAACCTAATAGGTTCTTTGTAGACTTCTTTTTTCTATTTAGTAATTTCAACAATCTACGAGAAACAGGTATTATTATTCCCATGTCCGTATAAGGAACCCGAGGCTCAGGGAAGAGGGATTATTTGTACAGGGTCACCCAGACAATGAGTTTTACTGTGTGTGGCTAACACTCTAGATCTCCATAGAATCTCATTGCCTTTCATTGATTATATTCACTGAGGGAAAACCCGTGTCCTTGAACAAACTCTTAGGATTCCTACCATTTGTGCCTCTGCTCATAATGCTTTTGACGGTGCAGTTTTCTGTTGGAAAACCATCTGTTTTAATCACAAAGATATTTATACTCTTTCCTGACTAGCAAACCGGGTTTCCCCAGTAAGCAAGTTATTCCAAGCAGGACATTTTTGCCTCAGCATCAGCTTGAAAAAGTGCCTCACTTCATCTGGGAAATGAGTTATAAGCTGTGAACACTGGGTTAGGGTTTATTTGGTATTTCAAAATAAATAAGATATATTACACATAGATATTTAAATTAAATTATTTCTGCTTACTATGAATTCAGATTTCATTTGGCATGCCACACGAAGGCTTCTCTCAAGCAATTTGGCACTTTCAGCCAAAGCATGCAAATGAGGGAGCCTTCTCCTAATTAGATCTAAACCCTCTTCATGCAAGTAGAGAAAGGAGGATTCTTTAGGGTGTTGGCAGTGAGATCATCCTCTTCTGTGCACATCAATTCTGTAATGCATTCTTAACCCAACTCACAATTCTTAGAATTTGCTAGTGACTCAGAGATTCTTTATCACATCCCTGCCTTTCTGTAGGTGCATGAAAGCTCAAAAGCTGGACAGTTAAATCTGGATTCTGTTAAGCGCCATATCTGAGGGCTTGCTGCCACTGGTTAGCCACATGTAGAGCTATAATTATGTCTGTCCTTCAGAGTTTATGAAGCCTGATGAATTAATTGGATTTTATAAAGCTGTTTGAGCTATGAACATGAAAGGTATTATGGATGTGTTAAATACTTTATTTCATATGCCCACCTTGCACCACCATCCGGAGGAGCCTGGTTATTATGCAGCCTGAGCCCCAGAGCAAGCCAGTGGCAAGGACAGGAGCCTACTATTTCATCAGGAATCAGATTTCACAGAACTGAGGTCAACCCTCAGTGTATTATAGAATATAGTCAGCATTTCTTTTCTTTTAACATGAAAATCTGGAATTTTTATGGCATCTAGGAAATTCTTCCTCACTCTGACAACTCAAAAAAATGGTCAAAATCAGGCTTCACTTTCATGATTCGATGTCATAACTTATCTCTAAATTAAATTAAAAGAGTACTTTTTCCTCTGTCTTTATTTCATTCCTCTTTCCTTAAAAACAAAGATTTCTCAATGTTCTTGGTTACAATTCATCTAAATAGACAAAAGCAGAAAGTGAGAGATTAGAACCTGCTACTTACTGATGATTTATTTCCCATCGGTGTCTACTTTTTGCTGTTTTTTAAAGGATGATAGGTCTTTTATTCCTGGACTTGATGACTGATAAACTTAAGGAGTTCCTGAATAATATGAGTTTCTTTGGTTTCTTTTCTCTATCCCCAGTTCTTTCAGTTAAATTAGTGTGTAGTGTCATACTTGAGATCACATAAAGCCAAGGGTCAAGGACTCCAACAGCATCAGTGCAACAGACACAGCCCTCATGAAGGACAACACAGCACGAGTGCTGGGTGACTGTCTTTGCATTGACGAGGACAGGTGGGAAGTCAATGGTAGGCTGTGATGTGACCTCTTTGACTCTATTGAAAAGAACGTACTGAAGGGGAAAGGGAAAGTGGTATGTTAGCTTCTTGTGACATAATAAAGGGTGAGAAATCAGGGGGAGAATGACTGAAAACTATTTTGCTAAATTAAGAAAAAAAATCAGTGCTAGTGAAACCACATGGACGTACCAGCCAGGACCTACCAATACTTAGTAAGCCTAACATAGTTCCTGTTACTGTTTCCTTTGGCAGTGCTGAATTCTGTGCCACCTGCTTCTCTTCATGGTTCGTCCTGTGTTCTGTTAGGGTGGGCATATGAGTGGGCATGTTATCAAAAGAAGTGTAATTGTGGATACAAAGTTGAAAATAGAGCTGTGTAAGCATGGTGGCAATTTTGACACAGACTTTGTATTTTGTCAAGGACGTCTTTGAAAACTGGCTAAAGCCCCCTGGTCAAGACAGTTTTCAAGAGGGGCAGCTTTTCTTTCAGATTTCATTCTGTAGTGGGATGTCCTTGTGATACCACTTCTAAACTTTAACAAATGCACAACTGAAAGCAACATTTTTCAATAGGATTTTATGCTTAAATTGAAACAATGTGATAGTAACTGAGCTGTGGCTGGAAACCAATTTCTGTTCCTTTCCAGCCACACCCCCAGGCTCCCATTCTTAATCATCCTCAACTTGTATTCTGCTCCCACCATTTTTCTTCCTTATATGTGATATTAAAAAAAAAAAAAAAAAAAACCTGACATCTTTGAATCTTTCAACATGTGTCTTATCATGGTCCTTTCATCTGAAGGAGAAAATACACTGTAGAAGAACAGCAAAGTGCCACAGAGAGTGGTTCTTGGGTTACTTGTATTTCCTTTGTAACCTGTGCAATTTAAAACTATTTAGATAGAATAAACTTCCCAAAGTCCTCTCACTATACATGGCCTTCTTCTCCTTACTGATGATAATATTAAGAATAGCATCAGAGGTACTTTGGGATGGAGTCCAGTGTGAGGTGTTTCCCAAGCCTATTTTTTATCATTGTCATGGCTTTTAATGAAGTAGGGAAACTGAGGCTACAGCTAACCTACTTCTCCCAAGAGGGCCGAGTTGCTCAGGATGGAGCCCTGCTTTGATCCAGTCTTTCTGCTTTTTAAAACCCCTTATTCCACTTAAAATACCCCAAAGAAGCAGCAGCTACAGCTGTCATCTGATACATGTGTGATGTGGCAGCTCAGAGCTTTCGGTGACATGAACTTTCCAAATGGTGAAAAACTATTGGTGAAGTTCTAGACAATACACAGTACGGTATTCCCTTGATTTACATAGTAGTGATTTGCCTGAAATGATGTATATTTAAAAGCATGCATAAAAACTGTGCGTTTATACCTAAAGTGAAGTTAACTTTTAGGCTCAGATAATTGTATATAGGCTTTCACCTACCCAAAACATCCAGCAAAACTTTTTAAAAAATCCACATGGGAGCAGAGACAATTCGTAGTCGATCAAGACTGCCTGGAGCATGTCAGAGCTTCCAGTAAACTGGTCCCACATCATGCCTGTGTCACCTGCTATGAGTGTACACTGAGCTCTCTGCTTACATCATCCCTAAAAGGCCTGGCAATATGTAGTAAGTAATCATATTCCAAAGGAATAGAGTTTTTCCTATGTGGGAAATAGCTAACACAGTAGATATCAAAGCATGACCTTAAATTCATGAGCACCAAAGGAGAAACCAATCAGTAAACCAATCCAGAGAGACTTGATTACAAGCATCCTCATGACTGCAGACCTATCATACCTCTACTAGACCAGAACAGACACTGGGAATGGGTATAATCACCTTTTTAAAAAATAAACATATGGCAATATTATATTTTGCCAATATATATATATTTGCCAATATATATATTGCCAATACAATATATTGTATTTTTATAAACATACACAAGTTTATAAGTATAAAAACTATGGAAAAGTAAAGATATATACCAAAATAAAATGTTTTAGTGATATGTGAAACATCCCTTATGGATCATTATAATGCATTTTTACCATTAAAGTTCATTTTAAAACTTTAAGCTTATTGTACACATTATATATTTGAAAAACAGGGTTAAAATACTTTCACTGGAATTTTTATTTGCTCTGTGGGGAGGCATACTTGACCTGAATTCTTTTGATATTTTGTAAGCAAAATAATTGCTTTAGGAGTTTGTATTCTTTCTGCATTAGAATAATGCAGCTGGACATCAAATATGAAATAATTCCAACTTGAGTTTTTGCAAGATACCTTTTTAATGGAAAAAGTTTTAAACTTTACTTATCCCATGATTTCTTAAGTTATCTGGTTAGTTGCTTAAACATTTCATTTATCTGTATCAGCAAGGAATACAATTAATAGGAGGAAATTACTTCTCAGTAAGCCCTAAACTGGTTTATTTAGCAATATTCATTATATGGAAGATATTTTGCAATACACAGAGGCCATGAAACAAGTAAGGAGCTAGGAACCTCTGAGGGTTTACTGAGTGCTGGATTTACTTGGTTCTTTGTAGGTATTTATTCCATTTTTTTCCTGACAATATCACTGCTAAGCGACAGGGATATTTATTCTCCCTTTACAGATGGATAAGACATAATACTTTTCCTCAAGAAACTCACATTCTAGGGACACCTAGGTGGCTCAGTTGGTTTAGTATCAGACTTTGGCTCAGGTCATGATCTCATGGTTCATTGGTTCAAGCCCCGTGTCGGACTCTGTGCTGATAGCCAGCTCAGAGTCTGGAGCTTGTTTCAGATTCTGTGTCTCCCTCTCTCTCTGACCCTCCCCTGCTCACGCTCTCTCAGAAATAAATAAAACATTTAATTTTTTTTAAAAAAAGAAACTCACATTCTATTAAAGATAGGTGAAATTAGCCTGGTAAATGAAATGATAAGGGTGTGACCAGATTGTTGTGAGCACCAGAAGAGGGTGTGCCTAATTCTGCCAAGGGAACCCAGGAGGGCTTCCCAGAGCAGGCACTATTAGATCTGGACTTTGGGAAGTAAAGGAGATTTTGACAAACAAAAGCTAGAGAATGATATTCTGGGCACAGTTCCATGCATGGAAGCTTCTTGAGTATTAAAAACCACAGTCTCCTGTGAGAAGAACAAGATTCTTGGGGGGNACAGGGGATTAGACATGAAGGTTTAAACTAGATTGTGTAGGTGCTTTATATGATGATATTTGGACTTTAATTGCATACCGGAGAGGAGTGTGAGGGGAAGCGAAATGTCTTATTTTTAGGAGGCTTCAGAAGCCAATGGACAAGGAAATGTTGAGACGCTAGGGCAAAGGTGATGTTCTGATTGAGACAGGAATTACTTTCCTTAGCACCTATCATTTCAAACTTGCTATTTATTTTTAAAGTTTTATTTGTTTGAGAATGAGCACAAGCAGTGGAGGGACAGAGAGAGAGAGAGAGAGAGAGAGAATCCTAAACAGGATGTTAGCTGTTAGCACAGCTGTTAGCACAGAGCTTGACGCAGGCTCATTCCCATGAATCGTGAGATCGTGACCTGAGCCTAAATCAAGAGTCAGACGGTTAACCGACTGAGCCACCCATGAGCCCCTCATACTTGCAATTTAAACAAGAGGATATGTAAAGCTGAGCATATGCCAAAAAGTGATTATGAAGATGAATCTTCTACAAAATAATCAGATGTTTACAGGTATTTCTAAGTTAAACTTGAGTGGCTTGGGAATGTCTGCTCTTCTGTGCCACAACCTTAGCTCAGCTAATTAGAAATCAAAGCTTAACTTTTTCCTATAGTTTTAGGTTATGAAATTATATGCAAAGATTATTCTTCTTTCTTAAAGATCTTTTTATTTTTTCTATTTATGATGTCTCAAAAAAGTGACATTACACTTTTCATCAATCAATACATTTTTAATTTTTTTCTTAAATTGAGAACATGATTACATATGTATAAAATATTTCCTTAGTGTACATCTTTTTCTTGTATAATGGTATATCAATTTATATCTATATAGTAACACAGAGAGCATCATTCTATTGGGCCCTCATAATATTGTGAAGCGTGTAAATGGTTTCCATCTTCTATGGATGGGGAATCCGAAGTTGAGAATCTTTATCCTTTTGCATGATATCTATGTTTGTTTTTGTTGTTTTTTTTTTTGTTTGTTTTGTTTCCCCCACTCATTCTACTTTACTGTGTGATTTTCTGGCTTCATTGAGAAACCTTGCACTTTCTTTTTTATTTTATTTTATTTTAATTAATTTATTAATTTAGAGATGGGGGCGAGGGGGAAGGGTAGAGAAAGAGGGAGGGAGAAAAGCTTAAGCAGGCTCCATGCCCTGCACAGAACATGATGCAGACTCACTCCAACAACCCTGAGATCATGTCCTGAGCCAAAATTAAGAGTCATAGGCTTAACCAACTGAGCCACCCAGGCAAATTCCTACAGAAATGATTTCTTTTTAAATTTTTAGGTACATCTTTGGCTTAGGGTGTTATTAGTTTCTGGATAAGTGTCAGGATTTGAGTAGGTGGTTTGAATTCAGATGGAGAAATTCGCATAATATGTTTATACACTTTTTGGTGCCAAAGTCAGGGGAACATATGGTTAACTTTGCGCTCTGTGAATACAGCATCTTTGTTAATATTTATTTTAAAGTGCATTATTTTTAGGCTTAGTAGATAAATGAAAATCTGACATACTCAGTTTATGCCAAATGTATTCATTTTTATAGTTTATTTCTCATAATATATTCATTTTTTGTCCTGCCATTTCTCTTTAATGATTTTAAACACCACTAGTTACTCTGAGACAACAGTATTGTGTGGATTGGTGAAATTTAGCCATAGTCACACATTTATTATGAAATTAGATAATATAGTGGCTTGACAAATGGGACTGTACTTCCTAAAGAGATTCCTGATGATCAACATGACTCACATGGTGAATACAATGAGACCAGTGGCCTCAAGAAACACATTTTTCTCTCAGTAGCTCAGCACTTTGGGGGTTCGGGGGGGTTCTGCAGAGCTGAGTAGTTGGGGTAGCTGAATATTAGCCTTCCTTAAGAAATCATTTTACTTTCATTTGTTTCATTTATTTTACTTATATTTTTCATTTCATTTTATTCTAAACTTTCAGTGTATCTTTATTTCATGATCATAAATTTTAAGCATGAATCTCATTATTAATCTTTACTAAGGGATTGGGCAGTTCTGCTGTTGGAGCCTTAGCTACGGGCATAGGGACTGCCGAACAGGTGATCCTATAAAATCTGACCCAGAGAACACCCCTAAGGCAGGCCAGCCTGCTTTCTTGGTAATTTACCTCTTTCTCATAATGGTCAAAGGAGCCTGGCTTTCTGACAGGCTTGCTGGCAACATTGATCTTTATTGATCAGTTTTGCTCAAATGCAGCCATCTCGTAAGTTTCTTACCCTCGGGAAGGAGCCCCATCTTTCCTGTGCTATCAGTGTTCTTTGCCTTGTCAACATTATTTTTTAGAAATTATTAATTTCAGGGCACCTGACTGGCTCAGTTAAGTGTCGGACTTCAGCTCAGGTCATAACTCATGGTTTGTGAGTTCGAGCCCCAAGTCAGGCCCTGTGCTAACAGCTCAGAGTCTAGAGCCTGCTTTGGATTCTCTCTCTCTCTCTCTCTCTCTCTCTCTCTCTCTCTCTCTCTCCCTCTCCCCCTCTGCCTCTCTCTGCCTCTCTCCTGCTGGTGCTCTGTCTCTTCCTCTTTTATTTAACAAACTTAAAAAATGTTTTTTAATATTATTTTCCTTTAACAACCCAATGGCTTCTAGATGTCAACAGGACATGCCTATATTTGTTCTCATTTTCTCCCTGTTAATGGGATATAAAAAGACTATCTCTCACTACTGTTTTAGGAGTTTATGGTTTATGCAAACCTATTTTCTAAGAGCCCTTACCCACACACTTTCATCAAGAGAAAAATGATGCACTCATAGATTAAAAAAAAAAAGTCACATTTATCTCTAAGTTCTTTTTAATGTTTGCCTTGAATACAAACAAGATCAACATAACACTTTAAATGATACAGTTTGGTTGAAAGCCCAGTTATCTTCCTACATTAAGATCAAACTTCTCATTAAATCACTTCACTAGTAACATGCCATGTTTTTATTTTTCTTGGTTTTGGTGCTGGTTTTGATACCTAACAAAACATAATAGTGCATTCTGGTCCTGATACTCAAGGATGTTCAGGGCATTCCAGCACGTGGCAGGAACAGGCACCTTTTTCATCTCTGAGGTTTGTTTAGTTTCCTACTCCAAAATCCCCTGAAAATTTAAGGGAGATTTAATAGATGTCATGGTTCTGAGTTCCAGAAAGGAGGCAGAGGACAAAGATACAAAAAGAGGTCATAGCTGTAACTGTAAACATAAGTAATAAAATAGGCAGCTGCAGGTAAGAAGTTTATCTGAATCCCAGAAGCATTATGATTTCCATAAAAAAGCAGTGATTAAAGTGAAGCTTTTTACTATGCCAATATCTTTCCTACTCGTTATTTATCTATGCTCCATGATTACTTCCAGGTGAGGGAACCTAAGAACTTAGGGACAAAAGGTAGGCTTTGATTCAAGCCTTTAGAAAACAAATAGGGTCACCTGGGTGGCTCAGTTGGTCCTGATTTCGAAATCACCTGATTTCGGCTCAGGTCATGATCTCTCAGTTTCATGAGTTGGAGGCCCGTGTAGGGCTCCTTACTAACAGCACAGAGCCCACTTCTGATCTTCTGTCTCCCTCTGTCTCTGCCCCTCTCCCCTACTCTCTCTCTTTCTCTCTCTCTCTGTCTCTCTCTCAAATAAACATTTATAAAAAGGAAACAAATAGAGTCTGGAGAATGAGAAGCAGTGGGGTGTTTTAAATACATGTATGGCATATATACAAGGTCACTATACTTGGGGATTGCTAACATACAGCGTTTCTGAAGAGCCTCTTCTTCAAGTTATTAAAGTATCATTTTTACTATGGGGCATATTCAACTCATTTTTAAAAGTTAGAACTTCTGGGGCACCTAGGTGGCTCAGTCAGTTAAGTATCTGACTTTGCCTCAGGTCATAATCTCACAGTTTGTGGGTCCAAGCCCTACATTGGGCTCTATGCTAACAGCTCCCAGTCTGGAAACTGCTTGGGATTCTGTGTCTCCCTCTCTCTCTCTCTGACCCTCCCCTGCTCACGTTCTCTCAATCTCTCTCTCTCTCTCTCTCTCTCTCTCTCTCTTTCTCTCTCTCTCAAAAATTAAGAAAAACAAATTTTTAAAGTGCTCTAGAGAACCTTATAGACCATTTTGTTTAATAAATTTCTTTTATGAAAGCAGCGGGCCTGGAAAAGTTCATTTCAGGTTATATTTTCTTTTCTTCCTCTCTTCTATCTTTCTTCCTTTCTTCAGTGATTTTTCCATATTTCACTAGAAGCAGAATTCCTCTTTAAAAAAAAAAAAGACCAACATAGTACAAGAGTTCAGCTCCCTTTTTATTTCAGGGTAATGTTCTGAGTAATGAAAATCAGAATGCTTCATAAATTTCAACTCTTAATGCCATCATACATTCATAACATGCAAGAATTTGAATACTACTTTAGATGTGGAACTCAGAAGGTCACATTAGTTTAATGGAATTGAATTTTTCTATCCTTTATTATTGCTTATGAAGCAAGTTGGAGAAGTCCAATGAAGCTGTCAAGCTTTGTCTCCATGTGTGGGAGGAAAATTTCCTTTCTAGGGAAATACCCAGTTTTTAGTGTATTTTCTTAAATTCTTTTTAAATGATCTGCATGTGAGGTCTTTAAAAATACAGAAACTTGTCTGTAACTTTTTACATTAATTTTTAAAATTTTTTTAATGTTTTGTTTATTTCTGAGAGACAGAGAGAAAGATAGTGTGAACAGGGGAGGGTCAGAGAAAGAGGGAGACACAGAATCCAAAGACAGGCTCCAGTCTCTGAGCTGTCAGCACAGAGCCATACGCGGGGCTTGAACCCACGAACTGTGAGATCATGACCGTAGCTGAAGTCGGACACTCAACTGACTGAGCCACCCAGGTGCCCCAATTTCTTAAACGACTATTTATTGGGTAATTCTTACTCAAAGAACAATATTGGTTGAAACCATTTCAAATAATCCAGATTCAGGTTTAGATTCCAAGTTCTTTACCATGTAAAGTATCATCGCCACTATAGTTGGGAAATAATCAGGATGTGTTTAGGAAGAACATCACACATAATTATACTAATGTTTGTGTGTTCTCTTATACCTTAATGTTGAATTCACATAAGTTTTCTCACTTAAACTTTTTTCCCCAAACTCAGTGAGGTATGCCCATCATCCCTATTATTCATGACTCAGAATCACACAGATAAGTGCAGCCCCTCATTGTTATTTCTGTTTTCTTTTTATATACATTAAATTTTGAGGATTTAGAGGTATGTGAGTGTAGAGCTGGATTCTCAATCCTCTGAAGACTTCTTCATTCTTTCCACGCCAGTGCCTTTGCTCAGGCTCATTGTGAGCTCCAGCTCCACACCTGTGCTTATCTGTATCCATCTCAGAGTGCATCGGTTCTAAGAAGCACCTCCTGGATCAAATCAGCACACTAAACTAAGTCCTTTTCCTCTTCTCTGTGTGCCAACAACTAGCAGCCCAATATATTGTGCTGCTTGATTATATACCCAGCTAACACTCGCATGGCCTCCAAATATCTTTTGGAGTATTGACTCTACGATTATGTATCCTTCTGTAGGATTAAAATGGCTTTGGCTTTTCATCATTTTGAGCTCAGAGATATACCTAGTTATATACTGGGATGAGGCTATGCATTCAATCAGTATCCATATGTGGCTTGATGTAGCATGGCAAAAAGTTCGGTTTTAGGGAAGGAAAGAGCCTTTTAATGAGATGCCTGCTAACACAATAGAATGCTCAGGCCCAACAATGGTAATATGTAGCCCAACAGAGCAGTAATCATGGGAGTTAATACTACAATTTGAAACGTTGTCTGACAGCCCAGTACACACAGTGTTAGCACCAAATGGGGAAAATCAAAAATATTCTATGACAGGAACCAAACATGTAAGCTGGGGAGAGGATAAAGAATGTCTCAACATTTAGTTCTGTGGGCCCTGTTGCCTTTAACTGTTCGGCGAGAAAAAGAAGGCAGCTATTAGGTTTCTGACAAAGCAATTATAGTGAGACACAGATGCTGGGAGCTGACCTGACATTTGCCCCTGATAGTTGTCATAGCAGCAGGCTGAATAGAGCAGCTTGATGCACGTGCTGCTGCAGGCTCTGGGGCAAGTTCCGCCCTAAACGGAACGCATTAGAACGTGCATATACAAGGATATCTAGCATTCCTTAGTGGTGGCCATCCTTCTCCTTTACCTGGTGCTTGTCTAATTTTTAAGTCCCCGTATCTTAAGTCCGTGTTTAAAGGCAATGACAACCACAGGCCTTTGGGCTGAATGCAGCACCATCCACCATAAGTAGACACCATGTATCTAGGCTGCTGTTCCTTGGGGAGAAGGTATTTCAGAGTGTTGCTAATGAAAGAAAGGTTTGGATGCTAAACTTGATGTAGCTTTTATATATATATATATTTTTTATATATTTTATAAATAGTTATAATTATTAATGCATGCATAACCTCTAAACACTCAGAATACTATTGATAATTACATAATTTTCAGCAAAAATATGATTTCTTTCCAATGATAAGTAAGATATATGATAATCTTGGATGATTCTACCTAAAACATAAAAATCCTAATCCTATACATGATCAACAGAGAACCTGTATATTCTAAACCATGACCTTAAAAAAAATCTCTAAATATTTTCTAAACCATGAATAGATAGGATAGAATAGGCATCAGGAAAGAATTAAAAGAGTTACTACAATCACAACAATGAGGGTGCTTTTTTCTCTTTTTCAATCAATATATATTTCCACCTCTAGGAGAAATTGGAAAATTAAATTTTTCACTCAGTTTTTTGACCTGATGAAAATATAAGCAATATTATTGACAAAAGAAAAATAGAAATATAATCTGAACAGTAATATTTTGGTTTTGCTCAAAGCTTGAGGAAAATTATTATAATATATTGACTCCACAGTAATTTCAAACCAGCACTTCAGAAATTATAAAAGAATGCATGCATAATAAACTAAAAAGAATATAAACTAAATTGAAGAGTCAGACTCAGAATTACATTTTGTCTCTGTCAGGAATCAAGCTGGAAATTGGAGTTTTCCAAAAAAGCTTGAAGCACAATTTGTTTGGACACAGAATATGCGAGCATATATATGCTCACTATACTGAAATATAGTTTATTATTATAATGAACTTACCTTTAAGAATGTGTTTTGAAACATACAATATGTTTACCTTAGGGCACAAAAATTGAAGGTAGATCTAATCTAATCCAAATCCATATATTATAGTATGAAGAGAGAGATTTTTCAGTACTGTTTCCCCCGGGGAAAAAATTAAGTGACATTTAACTGCTCTCACAGGCCATTGAGCTACAGATTGAGCATCTCGATTGTACAGACATAGCCTGTAGAACTAAGTCCCCGGTATGAAAAGTATCCAAGGCAGTGCACATGTAGAGATGAGGAAACCTGATGAACTTTTTTTTTTTTTAAAGTGACAGTTTGAGTTAGGAATTTTCAAAGCATTTAATTCATTGAGTACTCAGTGAAACACCAGACCTAAAGCTTAACTGTTTTCAGGTTGAGAAGTGGCCCAAGAGAGAGTGATCCTGGCATTCAGTGACTGTTGAAAGGAACTGAAGGAAGACAGTGCCAAGAACTAGGAGATCTAACACCCAGAAATCTCTTACTTAAAAGCGTTAGAAAATTTGGTCAGAGAAGGTGTGAGTAAAATGGAATTGATAAGCTCAGGCAAATAAAAATTCTAGCTGTAAGGCCAGCTTTATATGGAGTTGATTGTCTTGTAGGTAAATCGGATCTCCCTGAGATCTCTTGGCTCCACTCCATCTTTGCTGTTTCTTTTCTTAGATTATCCTTCATGGTAGCAAAATGGCTGTAGTAGCTCCAGTTTTCTATCTTCCCCACTGACTGAGATTGGGTTACACATTCATCCCTGAAGCACATGCTGAGGACCAGAGAGCAGAAAAATGCGTAGGTCACATGCTCAGTTTTGGATCCATGAGTGTAGTCAGCTCTACAAAGCACATGAACTAAGAGTGGGAAGGGGAAAATCAGACACAGTTACTGACAAGGAGAGAGGGGGGCAGAAAAATGCTAAAAAGCCAAAGAAGAACAATAGTCACTATAGTGGGCTGTGCTAGTTTCCTAGGGCTGCCATCTCAAAGTAACACTAACTTGGTAGCTTAAAACAACTGAAATTTATTTTCTCACATCTCTGGAGTCTGGAAGTCCAAAATCAAGATAGTAGAGGGGCCACGTTCCTTCCAAAGCCTCTACAAGAGGATCTTCCCCTTTGTCTTCCAGCTTCTGGTAACCATAGACATCTCTTGTCTTATCTTGTGGGAACCAGCACTGTCTCCATCCTCATCTGCCCATCTTTTCTCTGTGTCTGCATCTCTTCTTTCCTCTTAAAGACACCAATCATGCTGGATCAGGTCCTATGCTAATTCAGTATAGTCTCAACTAGATTACATCTGCAAAGACCCTATTTCCAAATGAGGTCACATTGGCATGTTTGGGGGGTTAGGACTTCAACATGTTTTAAGGGGACACAATACAACCTGTAACAGTCTGCTCTCTGCCCCCTTCACCGAATTCATGTCTTTTCCACTTGCAAAATACAGTCACCAATTGCAATTTCATGAGAAATCTTAACTCATTCCATTATCAGTACGGAATCCAAAATCTCCCCTAATATCTAATCAACTCAAAAAGTCTCAAATCTTCTAAATTATCTAACTCTGGTATGGGTGAGACTGAGTATGGTCCATCCTGGGGCAGAACTCCTCTCCACCTGCAGACCTGAGAAACCTGGCACACAAGTTAGATGCTTCTAAAATACAAAGATGGGACAGGTATAGGATAGACATTCCCATCCCAAGAGGGAGAAATGGTAAAGGAAAACGGGTACAAACCCTGAGCAAGTTTAAAACCCAGCAGGGTAAATGCCATTAGATTTCTAGGCCTGAGAATAGCCAAGTGTGGTGCCCTGCTCTGTCCTCCTTACCCGCCCCCCCATCCCCCAGGCAGCAGCGCCAGGCTCCTGGCCCATCTGCTTGGAGGCACCCCACTCAGAGGCCAGAGAAGTCTGGTAGGCTGACCTCAATCAGCTCTGTCCCGTCTCTCTGGTCCTTGCATCTTTCCTTTGCCATACAAATCCTCTTCCTCATTCCATCCCAGTTCATGCTCACAATGTTTCTGCAGACTTCTGTTCTTGAAATATTTGTCAGTCTTCCATGGGTGTTGAGGTGAATAACATTATTCGGCATGAAGGTTCTTTAACATAACCTTCCTAGATGACCTCATCTCTATCCCTCACCTCTGCCGAGATGGTGGATTGGACTTCTGTGTCACACTTAAAATCTTTAGCGTAGGGTTTTCCAGCCAATCCCTTTCTTTAAAACTAGAAAACCTTCTAGATTCCTTTTTCTTAGCAAATTCAACCCACAACATGGGCTAACTCCAATTTTTGCATTCAAGTTTTAGAAGCGTGTGTGTATGGTTTTATGTCCATGAGGTGATATTATACATAATAAGAATTCACCAACAGAACTACTGAAGGCATAGAATTTAAAGTGTATCTATAAATGCAAAATATATAAACACCTCCAACGCTATTTAAATGAGGAAAATGTATAAATTATCTTTGAGTTTTACTTATTTAAAGATTTGAGGTAGGGCTACTATTTCCACTTATTTAGTTTTTTTTTTTTTAATTACATGAGTTTATTATCAGGAGACAGGCTTTTTTTTTTTTTTTAATTATATGAGTTTTATTTTCAGGAGAGATATTCTCTCTCTTCCCCACACACATACACAGTACACCTAAAATAGGCAAACTCTTATAGAAAATGATTTTTAAAATTTTTAATGTTTATTTTTGAGAGAGAGACAGAGAGAGAAAGACAGAGTGCGAGCAGGGGACGGGCAGAGAGAGAGAAAGAGGGAGACACAGAATCCAAAGAAGGCTCCAGGCTCTGAGCCATCAGCACAGAGTCCAACAAAGGGCTCAAACTCAAGAACCGGTATCATGACCTGAGCCAAAGTCGGATGCTTAACTGATTGAGCCATCCAGGCACCCCCAAAATAAAATTTTACATCAAAATACAAAGAAATGGTAATACTCTTACATCAGTGAGAGGTATGGTGAGTATAAGCATTGGAAGTAAACAAAAGAAAGGTGACTATAGCCCTATTGCCTATTGATACATATTTTGTTCTTTCATGAGTGTAGCAAATGCATATACTCCTTTATGTTGTCACTGTCAAACCCATAAAAGTACTTTACATACTTCACACCCCCACACCCAGAAAATCTGTTCTTTTTTAAGAAAGAAATGTTAATCTCTTGTTTTTCCTAAGTATTGTGCTTAGTTGTAATAATTAAGTATAAGATGGGAATGCTATGTGTATTTAAATGTCTTTCTGTTTTAGCGACAAAGTGATTCATGCATAGATACATGTATGTATCTCTAATCAAGGCTATAATTAGGCCAGTAATAAGTGTTCTTAATGATGAGGAGGAAACTAGTTATTAATGAGCTGTCTCTTAAAAAGCACTGTCCATTCATTAGCTGTAAAGTGCTGAGCAAGCTTTCAATGTGTACATGCTGTTCTAAAAATCAAACTAAAATTAGTGCATAACTGTATTGCTCTCTTTTGTTTCTTATTTCCTGTGTTGCTCTTCTCTGAATATGAAACCACAGTAGAAAATTTGACAGTGATTTATTTATAGAAGTGTCCGCTCAAGGCAGGTTCTGACATGTTGTGTGTATCTTAGTATGAAGGCAAGCACACTGTCAGCCCCTACTCTCTCCTATGCAGAACTGAGGGGATAAGCATCAGGCTGACTGGCCTCAAATTCCTTTATTTAACCCCTTTCTGAGCAACCCCTCAGGAGGAGGAAAGGATCTGGTCTTTGTCTTTGTGACATGTCAGAGCTCTGTGTTCTTCAAACCTCCTATGTACTAGATGCTCTTGTATCAAGTAGCTCAGAAGCCTCTGAGGAAGCCCAGATGAGGAACCTGGGGCTGGGCTGTGGCCGTGGGTACAGGGCCCAATTCAATTGAATATGCTCATTAGGTCTCAGAATTATTTCCAGGATTAATTCAGCATACCCCTGCACTAGCACATGACTTGCTTCAACAAATCAGGAGAGCCCTGCTCTGGCAATTCTGAAAAGAAATAAAAATTAAAATGAATCGAATTATTTCTCAGTACAGTAAACCTTTGTATATATCAAAAACATGTAGGAGGGTGGCAAATAGGTTAACAGACCACAGACATGTTTTTTTTGTTTGTTTTTGCCCTAACCATTGCTGAAAAATGTTTGCACTTGAACTTTTTTCAGGGGGCCACGTGCTTTTGGATTTACCACTGTTCCCACAGCTTCCCACTGTCCTATAATCAGACCCTCTCTCTCATTTATATAATTTTCCAGGTACCTCGGGGCAGTTGAGTGTGCTACCTATGGTATCAACAGTCTAAGAAGCCTTTTGATTTGCTTCATATTAGCTAAGTCTTTTATTACCCAAACATATGTGCCAGCATTCTTGCTGTAAAAATTAAAGCTTTGTTGGGGCACCTGGGTGGCTCAGTTGGTTAAGCATCCAACTTCGGCTCAGGTCATGATCTCACGGTTCGTGAGTTCAAGTCCCACATGGGGCTCTGTGCTGAAAGCTCAGAGTCTGGAGCCGACTTTAGATTCTGTGTCTCCCCCTCTCTTTGACCCTCCCCTGCGCGCTTGCTCACGCTCTCTCTCTCTCTCAGACAAAATATTAAAAAAAATTAAAGCTTTGCTAATCCTCTGAAGAAAAAATAATTAGGATGAGAAATAAGATAGTCTTTAGATGTTTTATCCATTCCAACTTCTACAAATGCATGAATACTATCTCCTCTCTACATTTTGATGGTAGAATAGAAAATAGGGTTAAAAGAATAGGAATAAGAAAACTGTGTTTGGTTCTTCTCTTTTTCTGTATTTTAGTGTGGAAGAATATGGGTTTTGCCCCCGTGTGATACTTGCTGGTATTAGAAATAATGCACGTATCAGTGAGAATACATGGAGAACATATGAATATATATCAGTAAGAATATACTAATATAAATTAAACTCAAGCTGAATTATCAACCTGTCTTAAACCACCACTGAATTAAGGTTTATTTTTTCCTTTTTATTTTTAAAGTTTATTTATTTTGAGAGAGAGAGAGAGAGAGAGCAAGACCAAGACCGGGAGAGGCAGAGGGAGAGAGAGAGAATCCCAAGCAGTCTCCACACTGTCAGTAGAGTACGATGCGGGACTTGAACTCACCAACTCTGAGGTCATGACCTGAGCTGAAACCCAGAGTCAGATGCTTAACCAACTGAGCCACACAGGCACCCAAAAGTTTACTTCCTTTTTAAAATATTTTCTATGTGATTTCTGTGAGCTACTTGAAACCAGCAGCCTTGCTTGATGCCAAACATGAAGGGGAAAGAATTAGGCAGTTCCTACCCCACCCCAAGTGAATCTGTCCATATTCATTTTGAACTGAGTTGCCTATTGCCTAACAAGTTATTTAGGAAGATAAGCCTCTGGATCTCCAAATAAGTAAATACATTATTTATGTTTGGCCATAGCCAAAAGATATGTTCAGTTTAAAAAATGGGGCCAGAATCCTTAGGCTAGAATTATAAGACATTTATAAAGCAGACAAATAACTAAATTAAGTCACTTAAAATGAAGGATTCCTGGGATTAATCATCTTGAAAGCCCACAGCTCATGAAATACTGTGAAGCCAGGAGTGAGAGAGGCAACCTTCATTAAGCAACCCCCGAAAGACCCCTTATTAGAATGAGGCTCGCATTTCTAATTAGCCTTCTACAGAGTTTGAGGTGATCATACTATTTTTTAGGTAGTGGTGTTGTTAAATACCCATACAGCGTTTTATTCTACAGTATTCAAAAAGCTGTACAAAGCTTAATAGACCCTATTAAGATGGAATCCACAGGGCAGATAGAACTGTACCCTATGTTCCCCCAAACATACCAGGAGACAAAAAGGGTGGGGGAGGGGGTAGCATTTTTCTGCAACTCTGGATGAGAGGCTGACCGGAAATGGAGCCGTCTTCCCTGCTGTTCTCTGGTTGATACACAGGACTGTATCCTATCTTCTCTTCACAAGGAAGGGCCTACAAAGGAGAAAAGGAAGAGGAAAGAAAGTTGTAGTTCATTTGCATAATTTAGGCTTCTGGAAATTAAAAAGTATTAATCACCTTGCTGATTTTGTACTGTAATGAAAAAACTGCTTATCAGCAAATCCAGCCTCCTGCACAGTGCCCGGGTTAAAACAAACTGCAAATCCTATCAAAGGGAAATTATGAAGTGAAGATAATGCTGAATTCCTGATGAAATATCCTGTGTGCCTCCATTATTTTTCACTTCACTTAATTTTATTTTAAAAGCCATTTTAGAATTAAAACACCCCTTCCTTAATAATTGAATGTTGTTTGTCCTTGAAGCTATAGTTTAGGGCTGTTAGCAAATTTTAAAAGATTATAAAACGAGTTTGAGTTTTTGCCTATAAACATCTGAAAATATACCTAAAAATATACTTAGTACTAGGCATACCAAAAAAATCTTCATGTTAGTATCTGTTAGAGTAAGTACTGTTTAATTGAATGTTGTTTGTCCTTGAAGCTATAGTTTAGGGCATTTAGCAAATTAAAAAAAAAAAGTTTATTCATTTTTGAGAGATAGAGAGCAAGTCTGCACACAAGCTGGGAAGGGGCAGAGAGAAAGGGAGACACAGAATCCGAATCAGGCTCCAGGTTCTGAGCTGTCAGCACAGAGCCCAATGCGGGGCTTGAACCCATGACTGTGAGATCATGACCTGAGCCAAAGTCAGACACTTAGCTGACTGAGCCACCCAGTCACCGGGGAAGTTAGCAAATTTTAAAAGATTTTAAAACAAGCTTGAGTTTTTGCCTATAAACATCTGAAAACATAAAAAATATATTTAGTAGTAGGCATACCAAAATAAATCTTAATGTTCAGTACCCGTCAGTGTAAGTACTGTTTATTAAGTAAACAGATAAAAATAGAATATTTTTTATTTGAAAAATTTCTCAATTTTAGTGTCACATTGTTTCATGTTAAAATAAAAAAAGCATTGAATATTAAAATGATATAGCTACCCATATTTCTTTTTTCTTTTGCCTTTTGTGCTTTAATTGCCTAAAAAAATTAACTTAAATGGGGCCCAGGTTTCCTAGGTGGCTCAGTTGGCTAAGCGTCCAACTTCGGTTCAGGTCATGATCTCACGATTCATGGGTTCAGGCCCTGCATCGGGCTCTGTGCTGACAGCTCAGAGCCTGGAGTCTGCTTCAGATTCTTTGTCTCCCGCTCTCTCTGACACCACCCCCACCCCCTCAGCTCATGCTGTCTCTCTCTCTCAGAAATAAATAAAACATTTAAAAAACATTTTTAAAAAAAGAAAAAAAATTAACTTAAACTGTGGAACACTGAGTGGGTAAGATCTGCTTTGGATACCGTTTTTCTGCTACTCACAAAATAGCTCCCAGCAGTATTTGACAGCCTCAGTCTGATAAAGATGATTCCCCAGTGAGTGAACATATGAATTTTACTCTTTTTCTTCTCTAGTTAAACACTTCCTGTTTCTTTAAGTTCATTGTAAAGTTTTGAGATCTTCCAGCAGCCTGGTTTTTCTTGCTGAGAGAGGTTCAGGTCATGATGGCTCCGAGTGTGCCTACCAGTCAGGAAGGTTTGATTTGCTCAGCATAGTGCATTGGGTAAGCCTACGAACACTGGAGTCAGAGTACCTGTGTTTAGATCTCGGTTCTAGTACTTACTGCTGTGTCAATTTGGATAAGCCACTTTGTAGCCTTTTGCCTCTGTTTTTCCAATGTGTAAAATGAGAATTTAATAATATATCATTCATTGGGATGTTATGTGAATTAAGATAATACGACAGTCCATTAGCATAGTTCCTGGCATATAGTAAATGCTCAATAAATATTACCTGGTAATATATTTCCCTCTCTCTCTCTGTCATTTTTTTATTTAAGGGATAATTAAATGCAGGCAGCTCAGCATTCTAGGATTTATATACTTTTATTAATGCAACTTAAGATGGCATTAGATAATTTTTGTCTAATTCATCTATACACTAGGTCCCCTATTACATGCAATCTAATATTAATCTATTTTGTTATACTTAAATCACTTATAATTAATCTACAGTGTTACCTGTTTCACCTGCTCAGGTGTAAGTAAGTTCATGGGAAGCAGGCAGTCCTTCTGTATCATCCATTACAACTGCAGGGTCTTGCACATTGTGTGTCCTCAATATTTGAGCAAATGTTTTAGTAACAACTAACTTTTTTCAGAGGTGCTAATGTTACATTTCTTCCTCACTTTGTGTGTATAGGTAATAGTTTAGACTTAAGGGTAAGGATACATTTTCAGCCCTGTTGATTTCATTGTCTGAAATATCAGCCTATAACAAAATTGTCCAAAGGCTGTTGCTGTTGACTTTGCATATTGTTTAGCCTTCCCCCTCCTTCTTCACATCTTGCATCCTGTTTCTGGTTATTACACAAATTATTCAGTATTCTATCAGTATACTTATGTGTCTCACTTTAAATATCGAATCGCATAGGCTTAGGGCAAAAATCCGTGGCATACCTTCTAAAAACCTCTCTTCTAGCTGTACCAGTCCATTCATCTGTCATTGGATGTGGTCATTCTGTTAAGATATGAACCATCCTCATGGCCTGATCTTTCAGCATACTCTGCTTTATTTTGTCACGTGATTTGTTCTTTGTCTAGAAAATCACCATGATCTGCACGTTAGGTTTTTTCACAAAGAAAATGAGGTAAGTTTAGTATGAGTTGTTTCTTACCCCTTTTAACAAGCATTTTAAAATATTTTTCAACTTTAATGACTTGTGTTGCCTTTATGATAGAGACAGTGTGTTCTTTCTAGTCACATATTTTAGCCTTTCCTTTTCTATCAAAGAAAACTTTCAGATAGAGTTTGCTATCTGATGTATTAAAACCATTTCAAATGACAAGAATCCTAGATTAAGAGATACACTTAATGTAGCTATCTGAATCCTAAACCTATTGCATTACTTCCCAAAGTTTTCCTACTTGTAATCTTATATATATTAAAGTTTGAAGGTGTATGTCTTTTGACATGGCAAATTAAATTTTTGCCTTTACCTCTGCTTCCTTCCAAAGACCCACTAAAATAATTGTAAGTGAATATAAAGAGTTGAATCCTACAAGGAGATACAGAATGAGGGAGGATTTGGGCAAGGATTGAGATTTTAATCCAACTTTGGAAATCGGAAATTGACATGCAAATGATGATAGGGAGATACCACTAAGAAGCCATGGAATCCCCTCTTCCCCTAAGCAGCCTGAGGTGATCTCTGAAAATGGCTTGCTATTCACTTGACCCTGAAAACCCGACAAAATCATGCAAATCAAGAGGTTCAAATCTTCATGTTCACTTTAAGAACACACACAAAGCCTATTCAGGCCATCAAGGGTATGCATATCTGAAAGACCACCAAGTATCCGAAGTATGTCACTTTGCAGAAGCAATGTGCACATTCTGTCACTACAGTGGCAGAGGTGGTAAGTGTGCTCAGGCCAACAGTGGGGCTGGACACAGAGTCAGTGGCCCAAAAAGAGTGCTGAATTTTTTCTGCACATAACTTAAAAGTGCATACAGTAATGCTGAACTTAAGGATTTAGATGCAGGTTCTCTGGTCATTGAGCACATCCAGGTGAACAAAGTCCCTAAAGTGTAGCATAGAACTTACTGGGCTCATGGCCAGATTAACCCAAACATGAGCGCTCCCTGCCACAGTGAGATGATCCTTGCAGAATAAGAACAGGTTGTTTCTAAACCAGAAGAGGTTGTTTCATAGAAGAAAAAGATATCCCAGAAGAAACTGAAGAAACAAAAACTTACAGCCCAGGAAAAAATTCTGCATAAAATAAATGCAAATAAAAGTAGAAAATAGCCATTTAATCCCTGTAAACCTTGAAGGTCTGAGAACTTAAGGGCACCAGGTATTATAGAAAATGGAGAACACAAATATGAAAATAGAAAAATTGGCTCAGTCTATCTGAGAAGTTATTAGACCTTAGGACCCTCTCCAATATTAGGGGATCTCTGCCTCTGACCACCCCAGTAGGAGATGAGAGGTGTATTCAGTAGAGAAAGAGAAGCAGAAGGAAAACTGTAAGCCCAGGCAAGCTAGGTATAACAGCAGGAAAAATGTACTGAAAATGGGCAGAATAAATTCTTCGTACTGAAGGTTATATATCTCTGCTACAGGCCTTTTCATATTTTAGCTCCAAGAATGGAGGCAGCCTAATAATTTTCCTCTTTCAAGAAACTGGAAGTCTTCTCTCAAAAACTGAGGATCCAGAGAGGAATAGAACTATATGAATCCTTGCACTCAAAGTTCAGATGCAAAGCAAAGAACAGAAGAAATTTTTGAAGCAAATATGATCTATATCCTCAGAGAGATTTTTTTTAAAAAAGGTTTTTCCTTGAAATAAGAAACAAATGCATGAAAAATAACATTAAACAAAATCAAACTCTTAGAATATGAAAAAAATAACTATGATAATCAAAACTTCTTTACAGATTGGAAGACCATTTGGAAAATTACTCAGACACTTTAAAAAATTAGACATAGAATGGAAAATTAACGAGGAAGGTTTTTTTTTAACGTTTATTTATTTTTGAGAGAGAAAGAGAGGCGGAGAGAGGGAGAAAGAGAATGCCAAGCAGGCTCTGTGCTGTCACGTGGAACCCGACATGGGGTTTGAACCCATGAACCATGAGGTCATGACCTGAACCAAAATCAAGAGTCAGATGCTTCACCGACTGAGCCACTCAGGTGCCCCACGGAGAAAATTTTTTAAAAAGGATGATCAATCTAGGAGGGCCAACACCTGGCTAATTAGAGTCAAGAGAAAGAGAAAATAGGAAGAAATTATATAAAAAAATTTCAGAGCTAAATAATATGCATTACCAGAATGAAAGAGCCCATAAATTATCAGGACAGTAAATGCAAACCAAGATCTGAGTTAATCACATTACCATGACATTTTCAGAACTCATGAGATGAAAAGAAAATCTCAAATAGGGAGGGAGAGAAAAAAGCACATATAAAAAATTAGAAAGCCAAAGGACATCACCCTGTAAAAACTGCCCTCAACACTAAAATATATGGGAGTAAAACCCACAAAATCCTGAAGACAGTTCTATATCAGCAAAATTATCAATCAAATATCAGGGTAAAAATATCTTAAAATAATTTTCTGGTATAGTCTTCCTCATAAAGTTATTGGAGAATATTCCCCACAGAGACAAGAATATAAACCAAGGAAGAAGTCACTGAATCTAAAAAGAGGAGCTCCAAAATTGAAGGGGATGGAAGAATTTTCCAGAGTGGAGTAAGGAGATAAAGACTTCCAGGAGACAGGTGTCCAGGGGGAATCCAGAACTGATGGGGCACTGGATGGATCTGATGATATGGAAACTGTTCTAAGGGGTTTATATTTGTGTTAGAGAATTTGTGGGAAATGAGTAGTAGTCGCTTAGAACACGAGCCAATTAGAAATAGTGGCTTGGAATACAAACAACACCAAAGGATAAGAAATTAATATCTAGGGAATAAAATTTTAGAGAAGAAAGTATATTCACTGTTCAGTGGTTGACTCAGTAGTGAACAGCACTGGGTGATCCTGGGCCCCAGCAGTGGAAAGAGAGCACATTCAAAAGAATTACTGAAGACAGTTTAGTAATGGGACTATTTACATAGGCATAAGATGACCTACGGTAATCAAGAAGATGATGAAACATCATCTAGGAATAGCAAGTAAGAGAAGCATGGAGAAGCAATGGAAGGGAACTGTTAGCAGAACGAGACAGAAACTGAAGACCTGGGAGAGCGGCTGTATCATAGGCTCCAGATTCAGCAGCAGAGAAACCCAGACGCACCAGAGCGTGGCAGGTCAGCAAAGGCTTCTGGGGGGTGAAAACCCACCCCCTATCATCTCTCAACCTCTAAAGTATGTAAGGGCTTCCTCTTGTCCAAATCCTAGCAGCCAGAGAGCAAGGAGCCCAGCAAACTAACTTCACTCTGGTTCATACTGGTTCTAGAGAGTGTATCTGAAGTGGAGAAAATAAGGATATTCAGTTCACTAGCAAAAATGTGTCTTGTTTAAATATTTTGTTATGAGGCAAGTTCTAGTCTAAGCAATGTGAATCTTCTGTGACATAATGAAACAAAAGCCAGGGATCATAGAAATCTCTGGTTGTGAAGAATGTTTCCTATCAAGTGTAGAATGGATTTGTGTGCAGTGTTCACATGCACACACACACATGTCCCCTGTATCTTCATATGACTCCCTCTTTTCTATCATTTTTAGCTTATTGGCTTATGTACTTCTCTCAGAAAGGCCTTCCCTCTTGGACACCTATCTCCAAATATTCTTTTACATCACCATATTTTCTTTCATTATTCATGGTTATCACTGTCTGAACTTATTCTTATAGTTTTCACTTCTTCCTCTTGCCTACTCTCTCCCTCCTCCCTTACCTCTATAGGTCCTTTGAAGTCAGGGATTCTACTTTAGCTGATGATCTATCTCCAGCACCTAGCTAGATATGTAGCCTGGGAAATAACACATTCAATAGAACATTGTTTTTAAGTAATTGTATAGGATTTCATCCTGTGTTATACATATGAGATAATAAAAAGAGGGCCTGTTCAATATGACACAGGTCTCTAGCACAGGAGACTGGATGAAGGTATCATGAACAAAAATAAAATCAGGAGGCAGAGAAAATTATGGCTGGAGGGAGAAGTAAAAGTATGAGAAGAAAGTGTATGCTTTTGACATATTGACTAAGAAGCATATGCAGGGTATTCAGGTATTTATGTGCAGTGAATAGTTGAAAATGACTTGGGAAAAGGTTTTAGTTACAGATTGAGATTTAGAGGTCTTTGGTATAGAAGGGATAGATGAAGGGATAAAGACAGATGAGATCTTGAAGGAAAATTATCCATAGAAAGTAACAGACTCAAAAAAAAAGCAAAATGGAAGAAAAGGAGAAGCTTAGTTATACCATTTACACCAAAATTTATTATGAAGTAGGATAACATAAGCCATTATTTTAAGGAAGATACACTACTCCAAGTATACATAGTGTCCAAGAACATTAATGGATTTGTTTGTGTATGTTTTTGAGAAGTTAGAGCTCTCCTAAAACTTAATGACTTCTTGAACAAAAAATTAGTTTTTCATCATAGTTGGAAATAAAATTGTAAGCTTTAAACCTGATGTATGAAGAATTATGTTCATATAATTCAGTAATAGTGCTATTTCTTTTCTTACTATATACCCTACACCACAGTCAATATGGTAGATCAGAGGACTTTACACAACTAAGTTACAAGTGGCAGACGTAGTACTGTTAGGGAGAGGGACATTAACAAAAAACACAGTGTTTTGTTTATGTATACACGTACCCATACATGGTCAGGCATAAGCAATGCATGTTAAATTCATCACTAGATTATTTTCAGTTCATTTCATGTTGTCTCATGCATGTTCCCTTTAAAAGTTAATTTCACATTAATATAAAAGCATTATGACTCAGTGATTCAGGCATCACCACTTTGATGGCTTTTCTAATTACTTTAGTTTGACTATTTCATAATTAATATACTTAAAATATCAAAATGGATGGATAATTTTTACACCCAGATTAAATTAAATTATAATAACCTGTAAGCTTTTATTCCAATGTGTAGGAATTAAGATCTCAATTATGTGGCTCCTTCAAGATACACAATTTGGATGGAATTATGTTTACTATATGATTGAACATAATGTTCAACAAAAGTAGCTATGAAGGAATCCATTATGTAGAGTGACATTAGGAAGGGATTGTTCTTCATTCTGCTCATTCAACCATACTGGCACACCTGTTTCTAATTTTGAAATCATCTATGATTACCTCCCGACAGCAGTGTGGAAATAGCATCATTAGTCAAGTTTCTTTGTTTGCTCAAAAAGAAATGTGAAAAGATGAAAAATATCTGCCATGGCCAGTTTTTTTTTTAAACTTTAAGTGTATTTTTCATATCTCTGTTTTCTAGTTCAGTCTAATTTTCTTAAGCCAATGATGAAAACTCCCAGGACCATACTGAGAAGGTTTGGGGTACCTGACATCCAGGATAAATAAATAGTATCTGAGGGGTCCCTTTTAAAGTACTTAACCTGAGTTTTGCTGACTTATGCTTATGTAGCCATTTGTGACAAGGACTCTAACCATAGTTTTAATATAAATTGCAGCTTAGTCTTGTACTTAGGAAAACTGATACCCACAGAAATTAAAAGAAAGTTTCTTTCTCTTAACTTCTATTTTAATGTGACACACATTATTTTAATTTGAACTAAAACGTTAGTCAAAAATAGCATTAATACCTATTAGTTTCTTTCAGCATTAGCCAATAATGTACCGTACGGATGTTCTATATGAACAAAATAAATTTCAGTCTAGAATTGATAACTGCCAAAAATCTAATCAAATCCCTTTATGAAGCCCCTTGGTGTATCACAGATTTGATGACATTGTAGATAAAATAATGCACCTCTTTAGGCTGCCCAACATACCCTAGGTGGCCAGTGTGCAAGTTTAGCCTTAATCTTCTGATACCATCATGTCCATAGGATTCTTATGTAGTAGTTAATGGTTAACTGCTCTAAAAATGTCTTAATGCCTCCACTGTGCTACTCACAGTGAATGCTAAAAATACTTGTTCTAAATTTGGTTATAACTATAATATTCTGAATTTGCATTATAGTTGTAATGTTTTAATAGCTAAAGATTTTGACATAACCATCATGTTTAGGTTCTTTGAGGGAAATTTTAATTGTTTGAATATAGTTGTCTTGACACTCTTTGGGTTTCCCATCTTCTGTAGGATATTTGGTTCAAGGTCTTTTGGTCTATAGCAATCTGAGAATTGAAGAACTCATTTATGTACGATTGAAGTCTTTGTTCTCTTCTACGATATCTTTTTTGAGTCTATTTGCTCTTCATGCATTTTGTTACAAAGATAATTGTATACAGAAGAAGTACAAGAATTTCAGATAAATAGGCCTTGTTTCTTTTGTTTAATGGTGGCTGGGGGATATTATTAGAGATTTAGGGAGAAAAAGTATTTTATTATTCTGGGATTTAGGTTAGGATATGAAAAAGGAAAATACTATCTTTCTTCATTCTTAGTTTGATGAAAGCCATAGTAAAGCCTGCTTTATTCACATAACACTTTCTGATTTCATACAAAAAGTAAAACAAAAAAAAAAACTTTTAAGAAACTTTGAATTTTTTTTAACTTTTATTCATTTTTTTTTCAGAGACCGAGACAGAGCATGAGCAGGGAAGGGGCAGAGAGAGAGAGAGAGACGCAGAGAGAGAGAGGGAGACACAGAATCATAAGCAGGCTCCAGGCTCTGAGTTGTCAGCACAGAGCCTGACCGGAGCTCAAATTCATGAACAGTGAGATCATGACCTGAGCCAAAGTCAGCCACTTAACTGGGTGCCACCTAGGCATCCCAAGAAACTTCAAAATAAAACCTATAAGAAAAAAAATATTTAGTTTCCTCTTCAACATTAGATACATATGTTAAAATTTTGCAAACAATATTAAAAATTAAATGACAAACCATCATCAGATATAAAATATTCAAATGAAACCTAAAACCAGCAGAAGTAAGGAAATAATAAAGAATAGAGCAGAAATAAAAGATATAGAAACTAAAATAAAATCATGTAACAGATCAATGAAAATCCAGATTTCAGCTGGATCTCTGAAAAAAAAAGGAATTATTCCTATATATTAGTGCCCCATGGTACATTTAGATGGCTCAGAATATTACCCTGCTTTTCTTTTCCACTTGGAGTTATGACCAGCATATAGAGTGTTATAGGAGGAAGTGACAGAAACTGTGGCTGCCAAGATTGTTCTCAAACTCTGAAGAGATTTGGATGCCAAGAGCTCCGGGTTTTGTTCTCCAAGAAAAAAGAAATCTCAAAGTCTTTAAAGATAATAAATGATTTTAAAGATAGGTTTGAGATGTGGACAAGATGTCAAGGGGGAAACAATGGTCAGGAAGTTATCACATGAGGCCAAACAAGAGATTACGGGGCTCTGAATTGTGTATTCTCAATGAGAGCTTCTCAGATGTATGCCAATGAGAGTCCTTTCCAAGATGGAGCCGAGGGGACTTGGGTGGTGTTTGACTGAGAGAAGCCCAGTGTAGGAGAAGAAAAAAATCTTGGTGTGAGGCATTAACTAGAACAAGATACAGTGGTGAGAGAACAGGTGTTGTTTTGTTTCTTAATTAAAACTTTTTACAAGAGGTATCTGGAGGAAAGAAAACATAAATTTAATTTTAAGATATTAAATCTGATATCCATGCATTTCCTATTGTTGAGGCATGAACCTCAGAGAGAAGTCTGATATTGGAAGTAAGAATTTGAGTATGACAGTAACATCAGTAATATCTGAAGCCATGCCTGCCTTGAAATCAGCAGGTGGAGCATTTCATCTTACCAAAAGAGAGTATTATGTTAAAGGGGATTAAGAAAAAATAATTTAAGAAATTTTTTTCCCTTTTACTCAGTAGAGCCCAAATTGCAAATAAAGGTATGGTTTTAAAGATGTTTTGAGTTGTTATAAATGTAGAGTTTTAAAGTATTTTAAAAACTCAGGAGGCAAAAAATACTCAGGAGAAACAAAAAATATATAATTAGGAAAAATATTTTTATTCTCCAAATATATTAAAATTTAACATTTAAGATGCCAATTTGGTAATGCTTTGTTAAAATTGATTTTTCTGAGGGTCAGAAATACTATGATATGCATATGAAATCAGTGATTGGGGCACCTGGGTGGCTCAGTCAGTTAAGCGTTCGACTTCAGCTCAGGTCATGATTTCATGCTTCATGGGTTCAAGCCCCACATCAGGCTCTGCACTTGGAGCTTGTTTGGGAATCTCTCTCTCTTCCCCTCTCTCCACCTTCCACTCCTTCTCTCCCTAAAAAAAAAGAAAAATTGGTGACCAAAAAATTTGTGTCTGCAATCCAATTTTACTACCTCAAAGGTACATTTCTTTTAAATTTAATTATGGTCATATTAACAAAGAGATTCAAAGTTGAGTGTGAGAAACCTATAGAAAAATACATTTTTTAAAAAAATTTTATTGTTTTGGTCAATAATTAAATGGCAGACTGTTACATTTAAAGTTGAAATTATTTTCATGTTTGTTAGAGAGCACATATGCATGTAAGCAGGGGAAGGGCAGAGAGGGGGAGAGAGAGAATCCCTGGAAGGTTCCAGGATGTCAGCACAGAGCCCGATATTAGGGTCAATCCCATGAACTGTGAGATCATGACCTGGGCCAAAATCAAGAGTCAGACACTTAACCAGCTAAGCCTCCCAGGTGCCCCAAAGTTGAAATTTTTAAATGCTAACTCTGTACTTTTATTTTTGATAATAAAACTTTATGGCCATCAGGAAGGATTATAGAGCACATGACTTTACAATGTACATGGTTACTTCTTCCCATTCTTGCCAACCACATATCTATACTTATTGGGACTATATTTTGTGTTTTTATTTAAGCCAATAGTTTTCAAATCTCTATTGTTTATAAAATCGTGTGTGTCTGTGTGTGTGTGTGTGTAAATAATGCTACAGAGAGAGTCCGTTAATATCATAACCTGTTATTCTGAGTTTGATAAAACTCTGAGTAACAGCTATCTTGCTGTGGTTGTGGATTCTCAAGTCAGAAACACAATCTAACTCCTTTTTATTTCACATCTTATTATTAGGCTACTTGGATTTGATCAAAAGATGTTTTTTTCCTTATTATCTTAGTGGGTTTGGGAGCATCTTTGCAAAGAATAGTCTTCTGTACTGGCGTCTTAATTATTTGTATGGCCAGCAAGGGGAGGAGATTGTATGGAATGCTCCTAACTGAACAAAATAAATGACTTCCTGAGTGTTACTATATATATACATATATATATATATGAGTGTGTGTGTGTATGTCAATGGCATTGTCAATCACTTCTCATCATCTCAAATAATAAGTACATTTGCTTTAAGTGCAGACTGCTTTTTTTTATAAGCAATTTAAATGGAAGTTTTGATTCTCTCAGATCTTTTATGAATTTCCCCAGAAACTCTTAGCAATGTACTTAGTTCTTGAACACTTGCTACCAAATGGAAGAAGAGAAGCTTTTAGAAAGTAAAGATGTTTCCCAGTAGTTTATATGTGAAATAAATTGTACTCTCTTGCCCCATCTGTACTAGTAAAACAAAGGAGAAATTCAGAGCTGTAACTTAAGTAAAAATGCTTCTGTCATACAGAACTACGAAGAACATGTAAAGATAGGAGAAATCCAGTAAAAATCTTGCACAAAGCTCAGGCAAATTGATGCCTGAATTATCCATGTGTTTACTATTTTGCAGTGATAAGCTTCTTTGAAGTCTGTGCAAGTTTCTTCACCTTAAAAAGGTGGATCACAAGTTCCCTGACCAATGATGAACTAAGAATGTAGTTCAGTATTGATGCAACACTGCCTTGCAAATTCTAATTGCTATAATGATGGCAAGGTAAAGACAAAAAGAAGAAAGGTATCTGGATTACTAAATCTAGCAGTACATTTTATTGGAAATTTCTAACTCTAGATATAGAAAACTTAATGAAAACATAAAATAAACATAATAGATGATAGAAGATATAGTCTCAGAAAATGTGGAATTCTTGGGAGATATAATAAAGACAATGTTTTTTGGAATCTATTGTCAAAAATTTGAGTGAATCAATCAAACTTCATTTTTCTTTTTTAAAAAAGTGTCTATCGAAAGTACTTGAGTAAAGGATTCTTTAGGCATCTGCACTTAGGAATTCAATCTGTATGGTCCAAGTACCTGTCAGGTTCTGCAAACTCAAGTTTGTCTCTGTCCAGTTTCTGAGGATAAGGTACAAAAAAAGTACACACCAGTCTTCCCAGAGACATTGACAATGTCAAATCATTCCCAGTCTTGCCCTCCATCTATAAGTAATCACACATCCTATAACAAGCCTGTATTTTGTGAAATGTGCATACGTCTATACATCAAGGCTGTATTTATTGATAAGGCCAAAACCTAATTACAGAAGTTACTATAAGCATTTCTTTAATTTGTTGTATACTCTTAATCAAAGAATCTGAATCAAAGCAACACTGAATTATCTAGTATACTACTGGTGGTCATTAAATCGCTGATGCTGTCTTATTTTTATGGAGTTTTTAAGAGAAAATTTGAAATATGTCTCATAAAAGCCAGGATAGGCTTTTGTCTGATTTTTGAAGGAAATTTATTTCACTGCCTAAATATGCAGTCTTATAAAATATTAACATTATCCTGTTTTAAAAATAATCTTCATAGCAACCCAGGGGCAAGCTGTCTGCCTTGAGAAGTTTGGGAACTAATAATAATTAAAAGTTGCTTACAGAGATAAAATGTGACTCTAGGGGATATTTATTTTTTATCTCATTAAAATCTATGCTTCTTTGAAACCAATAACAGCAATCGTTCATAAGAAAAACACAAATTAACTTTATATTAAACTTTTGCCCAAAAGATACTGCAGACCAGATTTTATAGGGGCTTTCATATGTTTTATTTCCCAACATATAGTGGACTGCCAAGAACATTAATAATGCAAATCTGTGTTTGAACACAAATGACTCCCTACAAGGCCTGTTTTGATTATTAATGGAATTAATTATCTGCCCGCTCCATGCAGTTACTGTGGTTTGGAATAACAGTTAATAATGAAAGACTAAGGCAAATTTTAAAAATAGCATGTTTAATGATACAAATTAATTCTATCCTACAAAGAATCAATGAGCAAATACTGTGGAGACAATGCCTTCTCTCTGCTCTCTTTTTACTAGTCATTAAGAAAAGTCTTTCCTATGAGTGTATTTTATTGTCATTTTTCAAACACAGAAAAATAGACTGGGATGTTCAGAAAGGCCACCAATTTTGCCAAACTGAAACTCAAATTTTATCATGTTGCCCAAGTAATTTTCAGTCAAGAAACTGGGAAGTTATGCAAGCAGTGGAACTGTTTGAGGCTAGTCCCTTCCTAATCCAAGATTGCTTTGAAGTATCCAATATTCTGCCTTCTTTCAGAGTTTCAATGGCTACGTGTCTTTACAGAAGGAATACTTCACACAACCCAGTGGTTTTCACAGTGCTTTAGATGCGGTGATTGTATGAATGTAGACTAAAGTAAAGAAGGCCTGGTCTGGGTAAAGAGGAAGAACACGGCATAATGGCACATCTTTGTGTCCTTGTCCCACAGTCTCCGGAAAACTCTGACACATTTCCTCCAGAAGCCTTAAAGTTCCATGGAGCGTAGTTAAAATCTATTTCTTTATAGAAAAGAGAAGTCATATGCATAAAAAAATCCATGGGTAAACATCATGAATTCACCTATCAATATTCTGATAAGCATTACTCATTTAATAAGCTTAAGCTGAATATAGAAGTATATAAGACCTGTCTATGTTCTACTGTGGAGGAATATATATGTATTACATAGTATAATAATATAGTATATAATTCACTTCTGGGCTATTGTGAACAACTCTCTTTGTGTAATTTTAAACTTAGTTGGAAATTGCTTGCAAATTTTGCTCCATCTCCAATCTGTCTCACGTTGTTACTTTTTTTTTTTTTAGTTTATAGCCAAGTTGTTGAAAACGTGCATATATGCCAACTTAATGTTGACCATATATATATTTTTTTCTTATTCAGTGCAGACCTGTAGATAATGATCAGATAGTTCTGGTCAAGGTGAAATAGCACAGTGATTTGACATATAATGGAATGCCGTTGTCATTGCAGGACGAATCTGCCCCAGCTGACAAACAATGTAAACCAGAGGCGGCCCAGGCCACTTACTCAACCTCAGCTGTTTCGGGCTCCCAGGAGGTGTTGTACATCAACGGAAATGGGACCTACAGTTACCATAGTTACAGAGGTCTAGGAGGGGGACTGCTCAATCTGAATGATGCTTCCAGTAGTGGTGAGTCTTTACTATTTATTGTGTTTTTTCTGTCCATTTGGGGATAGCAAAGTCTCTAAATCTGAGAGAAGAAAATGAATATGCTGTGAATAGTGCCAATCTGCTAAAAACAAGACCATTTAATACAGAATATTTGTCTCCCTGCAAGAATATCTCCCTGTTCTGTAGCTGTTTCCAAAAGTGGCAGCACTGTTACACAACTGAATAATTGCCATTTGTACTCAACAAATCTCAACTAGTGAAATAGTTTAAAAAAATTTTATCAAATAGTTATACATTCTTCCCCCAAAGCTGTAATGCACTATTCATCAAGAATAATGACATATTTTCTCAGTGTTCAAAGAGGCTTTTAGTTTGGAAAATATGAGGCACCAGAAACTTTACTTGATAAAACACACACAGCAAACCTAAGAACACACACCTGGAAACAACGCGTAGAAACAACCAGTGGCTCTCCGTGCTCCACCAGCACTGGATGGTGTCCTGGGGCCAGCTCATTCTTCACACATTGTTAGGAACTTCTTGAGCTTGTATATCAAAATGAATTGCAAATATGTAATATAAAAAGAATAAAATATGTGGGTGAATTTCTTGTTACTGAGTCATAGGAAAGGCTTTCCTAAACTATACCTAAAATTCAGGGAAAAAATAAGTTTCATTACATACACACACACACACACACTTTTGCATGACATAAAAAACACTATGTGCAAAGTAAAAATAAATCATATTGGGAACATTATTAGCTACCTATACTACAAAAGGTTAATAAACCAATACATGAAATTCTTCTAAAAAGAAATACCCAAAATTATATATTAAAAATAAGGCTAGAAAATGAACTCACAATTCCCAAAGAAAGCAATGCAAATGTCCCTTAAACATGGGTAAAATTACTCAACCCCAGCCACTCCTAATAAAGAGAAATGCAGATTAGCAAAAATCCAAATGTTTACACAATATTCTTTTGACAAGGCTGTGTATGCCTTATATATGTATATTCAGAAGGCTATTTGTTGTAGTGCTATTTATTAATGCAAGAAAAAAGGATTACTAATAAAAATGTCCACAATAAAAATACCTATCAATTGATGGCTCGTTGACTCATTTTGAGTACATCTGAACAGGAGAGTAATAATCAGCTATAAAAAGTGGTGAAAAATCTCTTTATACACTCCAAGCAGTGAAAAGTTCCTACAGTATGCTAATATTCATTGAAGAAGGATTTATGTAATTTTTTTAAAAAGTTTATATAGAAGCAGGAATGGGGAAGAACAGCATGGGGAAAGGAATATAAACCAGAATTCTGAAAGCATAGTAGGTTTTATATTTTGTTTTAAAAATTTAACTTTGAACAGTTTAAATACATAGTTATAAGCCAAACCGACTAAGAATTCCTGATATTGAAAGTAAAATAATGCAAATGAACTTTATGTGTTTCATGAGTGGTTGGCATAGCCCCCACACAGAGGAGCTCTTCCAAGGGATCTCAAAAACCATAATTTGATTCCACAGCATGAATGCCTATGATAAAACCTTAAACTATTTTCAGTAACCATATTATTATTTGGGGGCAGTTGTCTGTGTATTGTGGTTTAAAGCAAATTTATAATGTTGATGTCAGTGAAAGTTGGGATTTTTAGCAAGGGGCAAAGTAAATATAGACATAAAAGCAATATGTTTAAGCAAGAATTCCCATAATCTTGTATTTGAATTGGTAGTATCAGTGAGAATTCAATGCATTTCTTGTTTTAAAAAAATACAGTTCTTCTTCCACTGAAAATGCCTGAAAACAAAGACCAATTTCAATTTTAATATTTGAATTAGGCTTGGTGGGCTTTTGATATATTTGGGAGCAAATTGCATTATTAATGTCAAAGGAGTATATATGCAAGAAAATAATTTACCTTTATAATACTAGAAATAGGCTATGAGTGTGTTCAGGGGTTAACCTTCCTTGAAGGATGGGGCTCTTTGGTCTGCTTTAAAAATTAAAGGTGCTCTCTCTCCACAATAGCTAAAACATGGAAAGAGCCTAAGTGTCCATCAACAGATGAATGGATCAAGAAGATGTGGTTTATCTATACCNCAGAATCAGTGAGCTTTCGTCTGAAGCAGTTGGGTGCAGCTCAAAAGAGGAGTGCCCCAAGTCAAAAGGAAAAAAAAAAAATGTCATTTCAGAAAGAAACTAAGTTTCAAGTGAATATTCAGTTTTTTCAATGCTAGAGGCCTTCTAAGCGTTTTGCAGCTTTATTTGTAGTTAGTCCACAAATCAGAAGGAAAAAGAAAGTTTAATACCAGGAAGCAAAAACATAAACAAAACCTGAGCATTCCTTTTAGCCTATAAAGCTGGAAACCAACAATTCTTTTTAAATATTTGGGAAGTAAGTACTGATAGGTATTTCAGGACTTAACCACCATATCAAAAGAATTGCAGGGTGAGGGGGAAGTGCATTGACTATTGATTTTATTGATAGATAGAAACTGTATTGTTTCGTCTTGAAAAATCATTCAGTTATTAAATTATTTAACATTGACTAATAACAATAACTACCACTTACTGAGTCCTTATGGAATTTCAGTGTAGTCTCTGTTTACTCCTTACATGGTCCTCTGAGATATGTTTTGCAATTCTGTGGAAAAATTAATTGCGTCTGCCCCAATTAAAAAAATTGTAATGCCTAGACACCACTTGCTTTTTTCCTAATATGATTGAAACCTGTTTTGTGAGTCTCAGAGACATGAAGTGACTTTCCCAATGTCCCTCCTTAATAAAGGGAGGCACCAGGATCTGAGCACAGGCTTTCTGACATTAGAGATTTGGAAGCAGACATCAGAGGCCACATTGTAAACCACTGAGCTAACAATCTGTGTAAAGGAAGCAAGTACTAAAGTATGTGATACAGTTCGGTATAAACTAATCTACTTTTTGTCTCCAGAAACACTTCTATTCTGTACGTTTAATGTAATGAATGAATCATACAATATGTGGTCTTTTATTATATCAGGCATCTTTCAATTAGCATGATGTTTTAAAGGTTCATCTATATTAAAGCATGTATCAATACTTCATTCTTTTTTATTGCCAAATAATGTTCCATTCTGTGGCTATGCCATATGCTATTTAGCCATTAATCAACTGATGGGCACTTGGATTTTTCTCACGTTAGGGTTACTACAAATAATGCTATAAACATTTATGTACAAGTTTATGTATATATGTTATGATTCTTTTGGGTGTATACCTACAAGTGGAATCACTGACTTACTCATATGGCAACTCTATGATTAACATTTTGAGGAAGAACTCAAATGAGATAGATGTCTTTTCATTTATTATCAATCTTAAAATTTTTTTTCTTAACTATGTCTTATAATACAGTACAAGCTTTACACTTCTTTGCTATTTCCTTTTGTGATGCTATTGTAGATGGAATGCCTTCCTTAAAATATCATTCTGTATTTTTCTACTTTTGGAAGAGTTGGTAAAGTAGTGGTATTAATCCTTTAAATGTTTGGTAGAATTCAGGAATGGCCATGCCCATGCCTGGGTTTTTCTGAGAGGTTTTCAATCACTAACTCTCTTGTTATAGTTCGCTTATATTGTCTGTTTCTCCTTCTGTCAGGCAGTTTGTGTATTTCCAGAAATTGGTCCATTTCAACTGAACTATCTACTTTATTGGCACAATTATTCATAGGATTCCTTTGTAGTCCTTTTTATTTTCATAAGGTCAGTAGTGGTGTTTTTCTGTAATCTCTGGTTCTAGTTACTTGAGTGTTCTCGCCGTTCTTCTTGGTCATTCTAGCTAAAGGTTTGTCAGCTTTCTTGATCTTCTCAAAGAACAGCTTTTGGCTTTATTTATTTTCTGTATTTTTTTTTCTATTCTCTATTTCACTGATTTTTGTTCCCATGTTTATTATTTCTTTCATTTTGCTTTCATTAAGTTTAGTTTGTCCTTATTTTCCAGTGTCTTAAGCTGTAAAGATAAGACATTTATTTGAACCCTTTTTTTCTTCACATATAGCCATATTATGTTTTTGTTTTCATTCACCTTAAAATGTTTTCTAATTTTTTTTTCCATTTGTTCCTTGACCCACTGGTTATTTAGGAGTGTTGTGTTTAATTGCCATATATATGTTAATTCCCCAATTTTCCTTATGATTTCTAATTTTATTCCATTGTGACCGGAAAGCATGCTTTATAGATTTCAATCCTTTAAAGTTAATTGAAGCTTGTTTTATGACCTGGATTTTGATCTGTCCTGAAAATAGTTCCCTGTNGGGTCAGAGGAAGCGGGAGATACAGAATCTGAAATAGGCTCCAGGCACTCAGCTGGCTTTCAGCACAGAGCCTGATGTGGGGCTTGAACCCACGAACCATGAGATCATGACCTCAGCCAAAGTTGGACATTTAACCGACTGAGCCACCCAGGTGCCCCAGATTTAGTTGATTTATAGTATTCAAGTTTTCTATATTTTTGTTGATCATCTGACCATTATTGAAAGGTTATTGAAGTCTCCAGCTAGTCTTGTTGAATTATTTACTTTATTTTCATTTCTAACACTTGTATTTATTTTGGGACTTTGTCACTAGGTATATATATTGTTTTTATTGTTATATCTTATTAATGAATTGACTCTCTTATTATAAAATATCCCTCTTTATCTCTAGTAACTTTGTTAATGTTTATTTTTGAGAGAGAGTATGTACACACATCATGAGCAGGGGAGGGGCAGAGAGAGAGAAGGAGAGAGAATCCCAAGCGGACTCCATGCTGTCAGCACAGAGCCTGACACAGGGCTCAATCTCACCAACCTGACCTGAGCTGAAATCAAAAGCCACCCAGGTGCCCCCCTAGCAACTTCTTACATCTATGTTGCCTAGTATTAGTTATTCCTGTAATACCAGAAAAAGACAATGGTAACTTGGATTATCCTATAGTACTGAAAATGAAGAGAAGTGGCCAAAACTTTGGACATGGAAGTGACATACAAAAAAAAAAAAAAAACAGGACAAAATGAGGATGGCTCACCTTTCCTCAAATACACTCAAAATAATTTATCTTTGCTGCATAAATTGCTATGTAATTTTAGAAACCCAATGAAAATGTGGGGCCTCTCATTTAGAAATTAAGAGTATCGAGATGGTAATAATAGAGCATAACACAAAGCGTGGGACTCTGGTTAGTTTTTTGGTTGTTCTTTGTTGTTACTGCTGTTGTTGTTTGTTCTGTTTTGTTTTTGAAAGGGAGAGTGAGAGTTAGAAAGCCTGCATCGCAGATGGCAGAGGGGCAGAGAGGGAGGGAAAAAGAGAATCTTAAGCAGGCTCCATGCTCAGCATGGATGTGGGGCTTGATCTCACAACCCTGAGATCATGACCTGAGCCAGAAACAAGGGTCAGACACTTAACCGACTGAGCTACCCAGGCGCCCCACCCTTCTGAACACAGGGTGTTGTAGGGCTACACATGTTTCATGCCCCACTTTGTTCCTTTTACTTATTTAGCAAGTTGGAGGAGTACTGTGTTTTCATGAAAAAGGCAGACAGTCACTGGTGGGAAGAAAGATAATATATGCAAAGATGGAAAAGATTAAAGACACAGTGAGAATATTTTGAGATTTCTGGGGAGAGAGGAGAGAGCTTTGGGGTAACTGCCAATCGTGAGTAAATACTAAGAAGGAATTTAAAGCAAAAAAATTGCTATGAATTATTAATGAGCAGAGATCCAGAAAGAAAAATGGTTTTTCTTGGCTCTATGGCTCTCCTTCTTTTTAGGAAAATGATATCATCCAGCCCTTTTATGCCTCAAGGTGCACCTACCTGAACTTTTCTTTGACCTGCCATATCATCCCTATGTGCTTCATTTACTGCTCATCTTTTAAATCCTGAATTCAAAGTCTGAATAAAATATAGTGATAATTTTTTTAGAATCCTGAGCTTTTCCTTTGAAGGATGTACCACAGAGTATACACACATACACGACACACCCCTACACACATTCACACATGTATGTTCTCTAATACATTGGTATCCATTCCTCAATTTTATTGCTCAGTGCTACTTAAAAGCCACATAGGACATCTGATATAGATTCTAAGAATGCAGCCATGTAAGTGGTTAGGAAGCAGGTCTTATAAATGTGCACTTTAATTGAAGGTATTATAATACTATGGTGAGGTTTACCTTGTCTGTAAGTTACCCCCCAAAACCTATCACAGCATGATAGGTCTAAAGGGACTTGAGAAATAATTTGATAGCAACCTCTCTTTTTTAAAGGCTATAAAGAAAGAAACAGGCCAGGAAAGTTAGGTGCCTTCTCAAAGTCACACAAGCTGACTTTTTGTTTACTTAATTAATATGTCTTTTGGTTTTTATATGTTGATATAAAGATCTCTTAAGGACACAGCAAAGAACAACTTTGAACAATTCAGACTACATACTGCAGCGGAGAAACAGGAGTAAGAGAATAACCAGTGTGACATGCAACATTCCAACATTAAAATGGGTGGCTTTCTTTGAGCATTGGCTTTGGGATGAGTATAAGGGAGTTTAAAAAAAAAAACAAAGAAAGAAAAGAGGCAAAAGACTAGCCTTTTATAAATAACAGCTTCAGGCTTAAACCTAAGAGGATTTCTCTACCTCACATTTGAAAATTAACTCTAACTATAGTAATGGTAGCATGTCAGATGGTTAATGACAGGTTGTGAAGGAGTTCTAATTAACATTTTTTTTCCAAAAATCCATACTACCTGTAACACTGGTAGCAGCAACTTCTATTTTGATAGTGTTTAGCTTTTGCTTGTTTTAATCACAGAAAGGCATCTTGATTGGTCAGGCCCACAGTGTCCTTTATTTGGGGACTTTCTTCATAAATTCTGGAAACCCCAAACATTCTGTCTTCTAAAAATGGTATTATCTTTGGCTTATTACTTCAGTTCTAAGACATCAGAATAGTCATTCCCTGTAACAGATTTGGAGCTGTGGAGAAAGGATCTATATACATATACATAAAACTTGAGAGCTAAAAAGGACATTGCGAAAGATTAGCATTGTGTGAGATGCCAACATCCTATCTGATGGCTGAGAACTCCAGTTAATCTAAGTTTGAGAATTCTTGATTATAGGATTTGTATAGGATTCTACACTGAAAAGTGTAGAATGGAGCCGCTACTTTCAAGAGACCTAAGTGAATTAGCTATACATCTGAGTTTTTCTTTTTTTTGAATGTTTATTTATTTTTGAGAGAAAAAGAGAGTGAGTGCATGAGCAGAGGAGCAGAGAAGGAGATATGGAATCTGAAGCAGGCTCCAGGATCTGCACTGTCAGCACAGAGCACGACATGGGGCTCAAACCCACAAACTGTGAGACCATGACCTGAGCCAAAGTTGGATGCTTAACCTACTAAGCCGCCCAGGCAACCCACTGTACATCTGAATTTCTAAAGCAGATGAAGACAATAAGAATTGAAACAATTAGCTGGGAAGCATGATGCAGGTAGACGACCGAAATAGGAAGGCAAAGATTGAAGGAGATAAATGTTTGTGAAACCTTTTAAACTAATGTAATAAGAACACAAACCCTATAGCTTGTACTATGCTCAAGAAGAATGGGAGGGCAGAAGGATGAGAAAGGACACCCTCACAGCATTTGGACTTAATTTAATGAGTAGTTTTGGGTTCTCATTTTCAAATCACTGTAAATAGGTACTTTCTTAATCTAGTCAAGCTGCTAAACAAAAATAGCATAAACTGGGTGACTTAAACAAAAACACATTTATTTCTCAGAGTTCTGGCTGCTGTGAAGTCCAAAGCCACAGTGCTGGCAGATTTGTTGTCTGGTGAAAACCTACTTCCTGGTTCATAGCTGGCCATCTTTTCACTGTGTCCTCACATGGTGGAAGGAGTGAGGGAGGTCTCTGGCATCTCTCTTATAAAGGCACTACTCCCATTCATGAGGGATCTACCCTCACAACCTAACCACCTCCCAAAGGTCCTGGGGGATTAGATTTCAATATATGAATTTTGAGAGGAAGGCAAACGTTTAGTCCACAGCAGGCACTTTAAGAGAAACAATAAGACAGAAGCACTGATTTCAGGAAACTTACAGATCAAAAGGAGATAAAATATTTTTTCTCTTCTTGTCTAAACATCAGAATCCTTTAAGATTCTGATTGAATAGTACTTCCTCTGGGAAACTTTACTGTACCTTGCCACCTTGCCAGCCTTTCAGAGAGGAAATTATTCTCCTGCGTATGTCTCTATTCTAACACTGTATTTTTTTTTTTAATTTATTTTGAGAGAGAGAGTGCAAGCATGGGAGGGACAGAGAGAGAAGAAAGAGAGAGAATCTCAGGTAGGCTCAGTGCTTGTCAACACAGAGCCTGACATAGAGCTCCATCTCCCAAACCTGGAGATCATGACCTGAGCAGAAATCAAGAGTCAGATGATCAACTGACTGAGCCATTCAGGTACCCCCTAGCACTGTACTTGAGAGCAGAAATTCTGTCTTGCTCAAGATTATACCCCCTGAATAAATATAAGTGCTCAACCATACTGGCTTATTGAATGAATAGATTTTTAAAAATAGAAAAAAATGCCACAAGTGAGAAAGGTGCAAAGAGAATTATTTATGTATATTGGATGGCAGGGATAAAGGATTTATTTTAGATAAAAGGAATCAGAGGCAAAAAGAAAGATTAAACTGAATTTGCAGATTTTATGGGTAAAAATGGAAGCCTCCAAGAAGTTTTATAAACTTCTGCTTTATTTGGAATACAGTAGCAGCAGGAAAAGCTTGCCCCTATCAGAGACTTCATAGCAAGGAAAGGGTGCCCTTCAAATCCTTTGTTAGCCAGCCTCCATTTGTTTAGAGCTGGCAAGGGTCTGCACCCAGTGATCCAAATTTTCAAGTTGGAGGGTTATCAAAATGACAGCAGTTACAATTTGTGTAAAGAATTTATTCAAATTATCAAACTGAAATGAGAAAAGCAAGCAAGCAGCCAATCCTTCCGTTATTATCACATCCAATTACATAGGACTTTGGAATGCTTTCTTTCTATCCGGAAGTTCACATTGAGCTGTCTAAAGAGGGCAATTGTGGTTTGCTGCAGTTATCCATTGGATCTCTTGAGTCTAAATTATATGCATAATGCATAAGTTAACTACTGATGTTTCCTCTCCACAAACTCCATCGGGCAGACTTTTCAATTTGTTTTTCAACTCTGATATAAACTGGGCTGATATACAGACCGAAATTTAACAAGACCAAATTGTAGTAATAATGACCATAATAACTAACATTTGTGTGGTAATTTCTAGTTTGCCCGAATCTTTACATCCATTATCTTCTTTGCTCCTCACTAATATTCAGGGCTGTTGGCTGTAAAGATGCTTTGGATCAGAACCTATAATTATGAGTCTAAGGAAGCTCGGCCAGAAGAATCACCACCATTCTAGAGCTCATTGAGAGTGATATGACTGACTTTGTGCATGGATAGTGAAACCCCTAGGCATCAACATTCTGAACATCGCTTTTCATCTGTAATTTTCAAAGTAATGCTTCCATTCATACACAGTCTTCACCTCTCATCTATCATTCACTCTTCAGTCCACAATAGCTGGCTTCTCCCCACCATTTTGCTGAAACTGGTCAGGGCAAGTTTGTCAATGATTCCATGTATTGTCAAACTGAAGGTGATTTTTGTCCTTTAGTTTAACGGATATCTTGGCTATATTTTGATTTGTTGATGTTTAGAGTCTTGAAACATCCACTCTCTTGACTTCTGTGATAATACACTCTCACGTCACTTGGCTCCTCAGATAATTCTTCTCCTGCCACATTCCTGGGCTTGCTTTCTTTATTTATGCCCTCCACACTGGGATTCTCCTAGCATCCTGCTCTTGTCCCTTTAACCCTCTTATTCTGCACACTGCTCAAAAGTGAGCCCACTAGCTCTTATGGTTTTAGAATATGCTAAAAGTGGTGTGTATCACCCATGTTTTGCCCTGACCTTCAGATTTTATATCTGGTTGTCTACCAGATAGCTTAATCTAGACATCCCAAGAAAATTAATATTCAAATATTTTAGAATAAATTATTCAAGTCAATACCTACTGTTGCCTGTCTGTAGAGTTATCTCATGCAGAAATGCCCTCCTCTTCACCTGATTCATATCAGCTATTATGTTCTCTATGATAATTTTCTGGTTGCCTCCTCCATTAAGTGTTCTTCGTATATGTTCCCATGATACCCTGGGCATCATGCTTTTCCCTTCACTAGACTGTGCACAGTTTGAGGGCAGGAAAGCTGACTTTTTTTAGACTCTCATATCACCAGTGTTGACAAATAACTGGCTTATATTCATGCCCAATGAATATTAAATGGGTAAATAAATGATTCAGAAAGGAATTGCCCCAATAAAATATTGTACCACTTCAGAGAACCAAATTAAGTCCTATTGAGCACAATAATAATCAGTTGAGGATGTCTTCTTAGAGTTTGTTCTCTTTTTCTCTTAATACCTTGAAAAGCACAATACTGGAAGAGTTTCATATCAAACATTTAAGACAAATGTTTTGAAATACGTAAGTTCTGGTTTTAAATGTATTCAGCTTTAAGTCCCCTGACTCAAGAGAAAAATGTGTACATAGTTATCTGGGGAACTGTTTTTACCTTTACCTGATCCTCTTTACAACTTGTTCTGGTTCACCAGCCATATGCAAAGTCGTGTAGAGGCATGGGGAGGGATCCAGCATCAGCCTGTGCCAGAACATCAGCTGGGTGTTTCTGTTGTGTGAAAAATGCATAAGATGTATTATGTAAATTTGTGTAGATAATGATTTTACAAAGTGGAGGCTAAAAGGGATTCACAACAGTTAAGCAACCCCCTATGGTTACGTGTATGTCATGTACACAATGGAAAGATCTACATGATGATAACATATGTGATAAAAGATGACTGTGATCTAATCCCAACATGATTGGGATTATGCAGTTATTATACCTCAGTGGAGTTCCAATAAACCTGAGTTGGTTTTCAAAGCACATGCTGTGGCCCATAGTGGAGACTTCACTTGTATCTGGAGTTTGTGCCATCAGGGTGCCCAACTTGTGGCTATCTAGTCTTAGAAAGCCCATTTCTTCCATGTGACCACCTCTGATGACCTGTCTTGATTAGTATGTTTCCCTCTTGTAAACCCTACTCTTTCCTATACTTATTTTGGTGTTTTTCTTTTCTTATAAATATAAGTTTCTCAACCTCTGTACTATCTGATACAATAACCATTAACCACATGTGGCTATTGAAACTGAATTAAAATTAAGTAAAATTGAAATTTCAGTTTCTCAGTCACAGGGGAACACATTTCAAATGTTCAGTTGCAAAAGTGGTGAGTGGGTACTCTATTGACTAGCATAGAACATTTCTATCACCACGAAAAGTTCTGTGGGATAGTGCTGATTACTAGACTACTCTTCTTACCTTACACCATTAGTTTGGCTTTTGCATAGTTTTATTACAGAAGTTTTTTCCACATTTATTCCATCAAGCTCCTTGCATTTAATTATATATGTATGTTTCACTCAGTAAAATGGGGTCAGTGAATAACTTTATGTAAACTTAAATGGCAATTCTTAAATAGTAATGCTTTTAGTTCAAACTGCTCAGCCTTTAATTAACTTTGTAGCTATGTACGGTTTCCAAGAGAAGCTACTAAGTTGTAACACAGGTATTGAAAACTTCTTTGGTAGAGGCCAGCATTACTTTAAAACTAGAAACAAAACCAATTTTTTAAAAATATTTTTATTTATTTCTAAGAGAGAGAGAGAGAGAGAAAGAGAGAGAGACAGCGTGAACAGGGGAGGGTCAGAGAGAGAGGGAGATACAGACTCTGAAATAGGCTCCAGGCTCTGAGCTGGCAGTCAGCACAGAGCCCGACATGGGGCTCAAACCCACAAACCGCGAGATCATGACCTAAGCAAAAGTCGGACGCTTAACCGACTAAGCCACCCAGGTGCCCCGAAACAAAACCAATTTTAAAAGAATTTCATCGTGACAGAATTTCAAATTGTGCGCCATTTAGAGAAAGCAAGCCCAAACTGAAAACATTTGAAACATGACCATAATTTTGCCACTGAGTTTTTTCTATTTTTCCAACTTTTCCCACATATACCATGATAATAACCTAGAACTCAGGTGAGACTACAGAAGATTTGCACACATGTGTACTGAGATAACATTGAGTTTCAGAGAGATGATGCTTATTTGTAAATTTTCATGGTTGGAAATTATGTTAATGAGTTGTTGGGAAAAATGGAAGGAAAATTCTATGAATTGCCTGCAAAATAAATGGAAGCATCTTTCAGTTTATCTGATTGAGCCCTCAGATCTTCCACCAGGTTATTGTTAGGTCAGGGAGCCACAGAGAAAGGACTCTGAAAGGAAGGGGTGGCCCTGTGCTTTACCTGGACTACCCAAGCACGTGTAACTGGTTTTACAGCTCAGTATTGATCAGCCTTTCTGGCAACAGCTTCTAAAAAGCCCTTCTCTATAATAAATGGATCTTTATTTACTCTTAAGATTCTCTTTTTGTTTTATGTTTTTGTGCTTGTACCTACTCATTGAAGGGAAGGAAGGAATGAAAAGGCAACTCCATTAGTATTCTGGGACCTTTCTGAGGCTGCTAGGATACAGTTGAGGGACTATCCAGGTGATCTGAGTACATAATGTTTGGCTTGGCTTGTTTTCCTTCTATAACCTCCTTTGAACTTTGTCATGTCCTCTGGGAATCTGTCTAAACAAACTGGTAAAATTTTACTGGCTTCACTAGCCCGTTGCTACTCAGGAAGGAGCTCTTTGGGGAGTTCAGAATGTTCTACTTTTCTAGGAAGTCAGAAATATCACGCTCTGTATGAAAATTGAATTAGCCATTTTCTACATTCCTCTTTCCTGGGTTCAGGTACTGATGCACCTTCCTGAAATAGGCACCAGGCTGCTCCCCTGCCTCAGTAGAGATCTTGAGTCTGTCTGCCTGAATCACTCCAAGAGGGTAGGAAGGCCAGAGTTGCCTTATTTTTTTCTCTTTCATGTTAACAAATTTTAAATGCCAAATATGATTACAGTTACAATGCTAATATTTTCCTTTCGTGTTTTCAAGGCACACAGTCATTTTAAATGACATGTGGCTCTTGGCTAACATACAAATGCTTTTTTCTGAGAGCCCTGCTCCCAATCCACATATACTTGCTGAAACTAGTGGACGTATGTGGGTCCACAGAGTGAAAGCTGCCTCTCGTGTCGCTCTTTGGTCCACTCACTCAAATTCAGAATTAACAAATGATTAATGTGTGGTGACTAACATTCTGGCCAATATCTCAGTGGTCTCAGGGGAAAACAAATTATATCTGGTGATTTAAACTCATTAGGGAATATCATCCTCTTGAGTACAGTAGCCCTTCCTTATCCACAGGGAATATTTCCAAGAGCCCTGAGAGATGCCTGAAATTATGAGTAGTTCTAAATCCTACATATACTATGTCTATTCCTATATTCCATACCTATGACAGTTTAATTTATAAATTATGTTTTTAAATTCAGATATTTATAAATTTAGTAATTTATAAATTAGGAATAATAAGTTAACAGTAACTAATAAAATAATTATACAATATACTGTAATGAGTGTATATGAATGTGGTCGCTCTCTCTCACCCTTCTGTGATGGTATGAGATGATAAAATGCCTATGTGATGAGATGAAGTGAAGCGAATGACACAGGCACCATAACATTAGCATTAAGTTACTTTGCCCTTCAGACTTTACCTCAAAAGGAGGCTCATCTGTTTCTGGATGAAGTTGGCTACAAGTAACTGAAACCCAAAAGGGAAACCATAGATAAGGAAGAACTGCTGTACTCTGAATGTATCCAAAAATAATTTTTATACTACTTAAATTTACAAATTTGTTTCTGGTTCCTATTTCTGGCAATATAAGTTACTCTGTTGTTCCTTGGGGCAATATTGTAAAAATAAGCATTCTTTTATTTTTAATTCTGGTATAACATAGACTGTTTTATTAGTTTCAGGTATACAGCATAGTGAGTTGTCAATGCTATATTCAGTGCTCATCACAATAAGTATACTTCTGAACCCCTTTACCTATTTAATCCATCCCCCCACCTCCCCTCTGGTAACCATCTGTTTGTTCTCTGTATTTGAGAAACTTTTTTTTTTTTGGTTTGTCTATTTCATTCTTGTTTCTTAAATCCACATAGGAGTGAAATCATATGGTATTGTATTTCACTGACTTATTTCACTTTACATTATATCTTTTAGTTCCATCCATGTCATTGCAAATGGCATGGCAAGATTTCATTCTTTTTATGACTAATATTCCATTATGCACATGCACACACACCACACACACACACCACACACACACACACACACACACACCAGTGGATACCTGAGCTTCTCCCATACATAATATGGCTATTGTAAATAATGTGGCAATAAATATATGAGTGCATATATCCCTTTGATTAGTGTTTGTGCAATTTTTTAGTAATACCAAGTAGTGTGATTACTGGATCATAGGGTAATTCTATTTTTAACTTTTTGTGGAACCTCCATAGTGTTTTCCATGGTGGCTGCACCAGTTTGCATTCCCACTAAGAGGGTTCCTTTCTTCTACATCCTTGCCAACATTTGTTGGTTCTTGTGTTACTGAGTTTAGCCATTCTGACAGGTGGAGAAGATGCCTCATTGTGGTTTTGATTTGGATTACTCTGATGATGAGTGATGTTGAGCATCTTTTCATGTGCATGTTGGCTATATGTATGTCTTCTTTGGAGGAATGTCTGTTCATGTTCATGCCTGCTTGCCCATTTTTTAAATGTTTTTATTTAATTTTGAGAAAGAGAGAAAGAGAGTGCACAGGGGAGGGGTGGAGAGAGAGAGAGGGAGACACAGAATCTGAAGCAGGCTCCAGGCTCTGAGCTGTCAGCACCGAGCCTGATGCAGGGCTCGAACTCCCAAACCATGAGATCACAACCTGAAATGAAGTCAGACACTTAACCAGCTGAGCCACCCAGGCACCCCATTTTGCCCACTTTTTAATTGGATTGTCTTTTCGTGTTGAGTTGTATAAGTTCTTCATATATTTTTATACTAACCCTTTATTGGATGTGTCATTTGCAAATATCTTCTCCCATTCAGTAGGGTCTCTTTTAATTTTGTTGATTGTTTCCTTTGCTGTACAGAAGCTTTTTATTTTGATGTCATCTAGTGGGTTTATTTTTGCTTTTGTTTCCCTTCCCTCAGGAGACCTCTCTAGAAAAACATTGATATAGCTGATGTCAGAGAAATTACTGCCTATGTTCTCTTCTATGATTTTTATGGTTTCAGGTCTCACATTGGAGGACTTCAATCCATTTTGAGTTTATTTTTGCGTATGGTATAATGAAGTGGTACAGTTTCCCCAGCACCATTTATTGCTGTTTTTTGTTTTGTTTTATTGTTTAGATTTATTTGTTACTTTGAGGGGTGGGGGGAAGAATCCCAAACAGTGGGTCAACAATGCTATATTCAGCTCCACACTGACAGTGCAGATCCCAACATGGGGCTTGATCTCTCAAACGGTGAGATCATGACCTGAGCCAAAACCAGAAGTTGATCACTTAATCGACTGAGCCACCCTAACACCATTTGTTGAAGAGACCTTTTCACATTGTATATTCTTGCCCCCTTTGTCAAAGATTCATTGACCAATCAATCATGGGTTTGTGTCTGGGCTCTCTATTCTGTCCCATTGACCTGTGTGTCTTTGTGTGTGTGTGTGTGTGTGTGTGTGTGCGTGCGCGCACGCACACCAGTACCATACAGCTTTGATTACTATAGCTTTGTAGTATATATTGATATCTGGTATTGTGATACCTCCAGTTTTTTTTATTCCTAAGAATACCATTATTTTTGGTGCAATGGTAAATGGGACTGTTTTCTTAATTTTTCATCCTGCTACTTCATTATTAGTGTGTGGAAATGCAACAGATTTCTATATATTGATTTTATATCCTATGACCTTACTGAATTCATTTGTGACATCTAACAGGTTTTTGGTGGAGTCTCTATGTTTTTTTTATATTCAATATCTGTTCATCTGCAAAGAGTGAGAGTTTTACTCCTTCCTTACAAATTTGTATGTTTTTTATTTATTTTCCTTGTTTGATTTCTGAAGCTAGGATATTGTTGGATAAAAGTAGTGAAAGTGGACATCCTTCTCTTATTACTGATCTTAGGGCAAAACATGTTTTTAGTATTGAGTATAATGTTAACTGTGGGTTTTTCATACATGGCCTTTATTATGTTGAGGTATGTTCACTTTAAACCTATTTTGTTGAGAGTTTTATCATAAATGGGTGTTTTACTTCGTCAAATGCTTTTCTGCACCTATTTGAAATGATCATATGGTTTTTATACTGTCTTCTTGATGTATCACATTGATTGATTTCAAATATTGAACCACCCTCACAACCATGGAATAAATCCTACCTGATCATAGGTGAATGATTTTTATTTGTTGGATTCAGTTTGCTGATATTTTGTGGAGGATTTTTACATCTATGTTCATCAGAAATATTGGAAATATAGTTATTAGCAACACAGTTCTCTTTTTTTGTAGTGTCTTTATCTGGTTTTGGTATCAGGGTAATCCTGGCCTGGAAAGTTTCGTTTCTCTTCTATTTTTGGAATAGTTTGAGAAGAATAGGTATTAACTCTTCTTTAAATGTTTGGCAGAATTCACCTATGAAGCTGTCTGGTCCTGGACTTCTGTTTGTTGGGAGGTTTTTTTTGTTGTTGTTTTTTGTTTCTTGTTTTTTGTTTTTAATTACTGATTTAATTTCATTGCTGGTAATTGGTGTGTTCAAATTGCTGTTTCTTTCTATTTCAGTTTAGGAATTTATCCATTTCTTCTAGGTTGTCAAATTTGTTGGCATATAATTTTTCAGAATATTCCCTTATTATCCTTTGTATTTTTGTGGTGTCCATTGTTAATTCCCCTCTTTCACTTCTGACTTTGTTTGAGTCTCTATTTGTGATGAGTCTCCTAAAATTTGTTAGCTTTGTTGATCTTTTCAAAAACCAGCTACTGGTTTCATTAATTCATGATATTGCTTTTTTGGTTTCTCTTGTTTATTTCTATTCTAAAATTTATTATTTTCTTCCTTCTACTGGTGTGGGTTTTGTTCTTTTCCTAGCACCTTTAGGTGTAAGATTAGGTTGTTTGAGATGTTTCTTTCTTCTTGAAGTAGGCTTGTATTTCTGTCAACTTCCCTCTTAAAATGGCTTTTGCTGCATCTCAACGATTTTGGTCTCTTGTATTTTCATTTTCATTGTTTTTATATACTTTTGGATTTCTCCTTTGATTTCTTGGTAGACCCATTCATTATTTAGTTGCATGTTATTTAACCTCCATATATTTGTTTTCTTTTCAGATTTTTTCTTGTGGTTTATTTCATGTTTCATAGCATTGTGGTTAGAAAAGATACATGATATGACTTTTTTCTTTTTGAATTTGTTGAGACTTGTTTTGTGGCCTAACATATGATGATCTGTTCTGGAGAATGTTCTGTGTGTGCTGTTTTAGGATGGAATGTTTTTAATATATCTGTCAGATTCATCTGGTCCAATATGTCAATCTGTTTCCTTGTTGATTTTCTGTTTTACTAAAGTAAGTGGGGTGTTAAAGTCCCCTAATATTATTGTATTACTACTGATTACTTTCTTTATGTTTGTTATTAGCTGCTTTGTGTATTTGGACACTTTCATATTTGGTACATAAATATCTGCAATAGTATTTTCTTGTTGCATATGTCCTTATGATTATATAATGTCCTTCTTTGTCTTTTGTTACAGTCTTTGTTTTAAAGTCTATTTTGTCTGATACAAGTTTTGCTACCCCAGCTTTCTTCCATTCGCATCATAAATGCTTTTCTACCTTCACTTTTGATCTGAATGTGTCTTTAGGTCTGAAATGATTCTCTTGTAAGCAACATATAAATTGGTCCTGGTTTCTTTATCCATTCTGTCACGCTGCATCATTTGACTGGAGCAGTTAGTCCATTTACATTCAAAGTAACTATTGATAGATACATATATATTGTCATTTTGTTTCTTGTATTATGATTGTTTTTGTAGTTCTTTGTTCCTTTCTTCTCTTGCTCTCTTCTTTCATGGTTTGCTGACTACTTTAGTGATATGCTCAGATTCCTTTCTCTTTAATTTTTCCATATCTATTACTGGTTTTTGATTGGTGGTTACCATTAGATTTACAAATAACATCTTATGTATATAGCAGTCTGTATTAAGTCGATGGTGAATTAAGTTTGAGCCCATTCTAAAAGCACTAAATTTATACTCCTCTCCCTCTCAAACATTTTAGATATATGGTGTTCCACTTTATACTATCCTTTTATTTCATGAATGTCTTAGCTGATTTTTTAGATTTACTTAATTTTAGTGCTTTTGTGCTTCCTATTTTCCTTATTCTTACTTTTCATCTTTGACTACTACTCAGAGTCACTCTTAATATTTCTTGTAGGGCTGGTTTGGTGGTCATGAACTCTTTTACTTTTTGTTTGGGAAATTCTATATCTCTCCTTCTATTCTAATCAATAGCCTTTCTGGATAGAGTATTCTTTTCCCTTTCAGCTCTTTGAATGTATCATGTCACTCCACTGGCCTGCAAAGTTTCTGCTGAAAAATAAGCTGATAGAAAGCTTATTTTTGAAACACTTTACTTTGAAAGTGTTTTTCCGTATATGTAAAGGTTTTCTCTTGCTGCTTTGAGAATTTTAGAATCACTACGTTTTGCCATTTTTGTGGATTGGTGTGGACCTCCTTGGATTGATTTTTGGGGGGACTTTCTATGCCTCCTGGATCTGGATTTCTGTTTCCTTCCCCAGATTCAAGATGTTTTCAGCTGTTATTTCTTCAAATAAATTTTCTGCTCCCCTTTCTCTCTGTCTCTTCTACTTTGGAAAACCTATAATGCAAATGTTATTATACTTGATGGTGTTCCTGAGTTCCCTTAATTTATTTTCATTTTTTATTATTTTTTTTCTTTTTCCTGTTCAGCTTGATTGCTTTCCATTATTCTGTCACCAGGTCACTGATTCGTTCTTCTGCCTTTTCTTGTCTACTATGTATTCAGTCTCATTAGTGTATTTAATTCAGTTAATTGAGTTCTTCATCTCTGTTTTTTTTTTTTTTAATGTCTTCTATTTCTTTGTTGAGGATCTCACTGAGGTCCTCCACTCTTGTTCTCAAGTCCAGTTAGTATCTTTATGACCATTACCTTAAATTCTCTATCAGGCATTTTATGTCTATTTCATATAGCTCTCTTGCTGTGATTTTCTCTTCTTTCATTTAGGACATATTCCTCTGATCCTTATTTTGTCTAACTCTCTGTGTCTGTTTCTATTTGTTAGGAAAGTCAGTTACATCTCTTTCTCTTGAAAGTAATGGCCTTAAGAAGAGGTTCTATAGTGTCCTACAGTCAGTGTCCCCTATTTGTCAAAACCTGATGCTTTGGAGTTCTGTGTGTGTGTGTTTTGTGCACTCTGCTATTATGGCCAAACCCCATTTGTCTTCATTCCAGTCACCTGCAATGACTCTTTTTGTGGTCAGGATTTAGTCCCTGTATTATCATTAGGCCAGTCTGGGGCCACCTTTGGATTGAGTTGAGTCAGACCAAGCATTGCCAGATCTGCTGTAACACCCAATTGCAAGGTTCTCTCCCTACATTCCTTCCTGTGAAGCTTTTGTTGGTGGATGTGGCCTGCAGTCAGACCAGATGTTTGCCCCCAGCCCACCACTGGGGCTGCAATTGGACTGGTGTGGGAGGTTCTCTTCTCCTCTCCCTGGGATAAGAGTCACTTGGAATGTTTTGGTACCCTGTAAAGCTTGTGTCACTGATTTGGATGGTCTCCTGCCAAAAGCATGTTGGAGAGGGCATGTCCATTGGAGAATGTGGGGGCAAAGTACATGATGCCAGGAAGGTCTGCACCAGTTCACTGTGGGAGGGGACCCACATCCCTGTGGGAATATTCCTACCCTGGCTGAGATGGATGGGGTGAGGCACACTGTTAGCAAGCCAGGTGGAAAGTGGTTCCACTGTGCCACCCAGGCACTTCTCTCATTGTAGTTTTGATTCCTCTTTCCCTAATGATAAACAATGTTGAGTATCATTTCACATGCATGTTGGCCATTTAGAAGCATTCTTTGGAAAATATCTATTTAGTTCTTCTGCCATTTTGTAATTAGATTTTTGTTATTGAGTTGAGTGCATTCTTTATATATTTTAGGTATTAACTGTTTATCGAATCTGCTTCACAAATATTTTCTTCCATTCCTTATTTTTATTTTACTGATTGTTTATTTTGCTGTGTAGAATCTTTCTAATTTGATGTAGTCCCACGAGTTGATTTTGCTATTGTTGCTTATGCTTTTTGTGTCATACCTATCACTGCATAGACCAGTGTCAAAACCTTCTTCCCTATGTCTTTTCCTAGGAGTTTTATGGCATCAGGCCTTAGATTTAAGTCTTTAATCCATTTCAAGTTAATTTTTGTAAATGGTGTTAGTATAAGGTTCCAATCAGATTTTTCTGCATGTGGCTATCCAGTTTTCCCAGCATTATTTGTTAAAGAGTCTATCCTTTCTCTACTGAGTGTTCTAGGCCCCTTTTTCAAATATTAGTTAACTGTACAGGGAAGATTTTAGTTCTGGGTTCTTAGCTTTATGTGTTTATGTGCCTATTATCATGCCAGTATCATACTATTTTAATTACTACAGGTTTGCAGTATACTTCGAAATCAACAAGTACAATACCTACAGCTTTATTCTTCTTTCTCAAGATTACTTGCATTATTGGGAGTCCTTTTGTAGTTCTATGCAAGTTTTAATATTCTTACTAGTTCTTTAAAAAAGAATGCCATTGGAATTTTGATAGAAATTGCATTGAATCTATAGATGGCTTTGAGTAGTATGAGCACTAACAATGTTAACTCTTCTGATCGATGAACATGTATATATTTACATTTGTTTGCATTTGCAATATTTTTCATCAAAGTCTTCTTATTTCCCTTGTACAGATATTTCACTTTAAATTTATTCCTAAGTATATTTTTTATGCTATTATGAATGGAGTAGTTTTATTTATTTTCAGATGTTTTGTTGTTAGTGTTATAGAAACACAACTAATTTCTGGATGTTGGTTTTTATATCTTACAACTTTACTGAATTCATGTATTAGTTTCAACAGTCCTTTTTTTTGTGAGTCTTTAAGATTTTCCATATATCTCAAGTAATGAGAGTTTTACATCTTTCTCATTTTTTAAAAAAATTATTTTGGAGCATGAAAGGATGCTATATTTTGTCAAATGCCTTTTCTGCATCTCTTGAGATAATCACGTGATTTTTATCTTTCATTCTGTTAATGTGATGTGTCACATTTATTGATTTGCATATGTTGAACCATCCCAAGGTTAAATCTTGTGTGGGCATGGTATATAATCCTTTTAATGTGTTGCCAAATTTAGTTTACTAATATATTTTGAGAATTTTTTGAATTTTTGAATTCCTGAATTCTCTCTTGAGAGATCAGAAATTTTGGTCTATAGTTTTCTAGTAGTGTTCTATTCTGGCTATGTTATCAGGGTAATTCTTGCCTTTTAAAATGAGTTTGGAAGTATTCCCACCTCTTCAGTTTTTTGGAAGCATTTGGAAAGGATTTGCATGCATTCTTCTTTAAATGTGTGGTAAAATTTCCTATGAAGCCATCTGGTCCTGGGGTTTTAGGTCTTGGAGGTTTTTGATTACTGACACAATCTCCTTACCCCCATTATTGCCTTTTTCAGGCTTGGTAGGTTGTATGTTTTTAGGAATTTATTCATTTCTTCTGAGTTGTCCAGTTCTTTGGTATATAGTTGTTGATAGCAGTGTCTTATGATCCTATGTTTTCTGTTGTATCCCAGTTTTAACTTCTCCTTATTTTTGTTTATTTATTTATTAAGGGTTTAGTTTGTTTTATTTAATGTTTCAAGTTTTTATTTAAATTCCAATTAGTTAACATATAGTGTAATATTAGCTTCAGAAGTAGAATTAGTGATTCATCACTGATCCATAACACGAGCTGCTCATTACAACAAATGCTCTCCTTAATACCCATCACCCATTTAGTCCATCTCCCACCCAACCCCNNACTCTTTTATGGTTTGCCTCCCTCCTTTTTTTCTTTCCCCTACGTTCATCTGTTTTGTTTCTTAAATTCCACACCTGAGTGAAATTGTATGGCATTTGTCTTTCTCCGACTCATTTCACTTAGTATAATATATTCTAGCTCCAACCATGTTGTTGTAAATGGTAAGATTTCAATTTTTTGATGGCTTATAATAGTCCATTGTATATATGTATCACATCTTTTTTTATCTATTTATCAGTCAATGGACATTTGGGCTCTTTCCATACATTGGCTATTGACAGCAGTATTGCATTAAAGCAAAATCAGCATTTTTGTATCCGTTAAATAAAATAGTAATGCAATTGTTAGGTCATAGGGCACTTCTATTTTTAGATTTTTGAGGAAACTCTATACTGTTTTCCATTGTGGCTGTACCAGTTTGTATTCCCACCAACAGTGCAAGAGGGTTCCCCTTTCTCCACATCCTCACAAATACCTGTTTCTTGTGTTGTAATTTTAGCCATAATTCTGACAGATATGAAGTGATAACTTGTTATAGTTTTGATTTGTATTTCCCTGATGATGAATTATGTTGAGCATCTTCTAAATTCTCTTTCATTTCTGATTTTGAGTTTTCTTTTTTTGTCTTTGATGAGTCTAGCTAAAGGTTTGTCTATTTTTTTTATCTTAAAAAAAAAAACTTTTGGCTTTTTTTCCCCGTTTGCTAACTTTGGGCTTAGTTCTTTTTCTTTTTTCAAATGTCTATTTATTTATTTTGATAGAAACCGAGAATGAGCAGGGGAGAGGTAAAGAGAGGAGAGAGAGAATCCCAAGCAAGCTCCACATCAGCACAGAGCCCAGTGCAAGGCTAGATCTCACAACCCATGAACAATCTCAGTTCATGACCTGAACTGAAATCAAGACTCAGATGCTCAACTGACTTGGCCACCCAGGCACCTCAATTCTTCTTTTTCTAGAATCTTGATGTGTAAAGTTAAGTTGTTTATTTATGACTATTTTCTTAATATACTCACATATCATTATAAACTTCCCTCTGAGAATTTGTTTTGCAGCATTCCACAGATTTCCTTTTCTTAAAAATTTTTAAATTTCCCTTCTGATTTCTTCTTTGACCCATTGGTTATTCAGAAGTTTGTGTTAAACTTTCACATATTTGTAGACTTTTGAGCTTTCCTCTTGATTTCTAGTTTCATTCTATTGTGATCAGAAAATATACTTCATATAATTTCAGTCTTCTTAAATATGCTGAGACTTGTTTTATGTCCTATGATATGATCTGTCCTGGACACTATGTCATGTGAAATTGAAAAGAATGTGCATTCTGAGGCTGTAGGATAGGATGTTCTGTAACTATTAGGTCCATTTGGTATATTGCATAGTTCAAGTCCAATGTTACTTTGACGATTTTTTTAAAACAATTTTTGTTAATGTTTATTTATTTTGACAGAGAGAGAGGACAGAGTGCAAGTGAGGGAGGGGCAGAGAGAGGGAAACATGGAATCTAAAGCAGGCTCAAGGCTCTGAGCTGTCAGCACAGAGCCCAAAGTTGGGCTTGAACTCACAAACTACAAGATCATGACCTGAGCCAAAGTCAGCCTCTTAACTGACTGAGCCATCCAGGTGCCTCATGTTGATTTTCTATCTAGATGATCTACCTATTGCTGAAATTAGGGTGTTGAAGACCCCTGTTATTACTGCATTGTCTCTTTCCAGATTTGTTAATATTTACTCAGTATATTTATATTTGCTGTTGTTGGTACTTATATATTTACAAATGTATCTCCTTCATGAATTGACACCTTAATCATTATACAGTGACCATTTCTGTCTCTTGTTACCATTTTGGGTTAAAGTCTATTTTGTCTGTTGTAAGTATAGCTAAACACACTTTCTTTGGTTTCCATTTGCACTGAATTTTTTTCATTCCATCACTTTGAACCTATGTATGTCCTTAATTCAAGTGAATCTTGGAGACCTCATATAATTGGGTCTTTTTTTTAATTCATCCAATAAGTCTATGGCTCTTGATTAGTGAACTAAATCCTCTACGCTCAATTATTAATATATGTGGTCTTGCCAATGACATTTTTTAATTGCTTTCTGGTTGTTTTATATTTCCATTTTTTTCTTTTTCTCTGTTTCTGCCTGCTTTTGTAAATTGATGATTTTCTATGGTGGTTAGGGGTGGTTCCCCCCTACACCTTTTTTTTTTTTTAATTTTTAGTAATCTAGCTTTTTCCTAGAGGTTTACAGAAAACATCTCAGATTAAAGAGTCCAATTTTAAGCTGATAGCAGCTTATATTCAGTTGTATACAAAATTTTCATATTATTACTCTCATGTTTAATTTGTTGGTATAATTATTTATATTTTATATTCATTAAATTAGAGTAGCTATAATTATTTTTAGTGGTAAGTGGTTAAACATTATAGAGTTTTCTGACTGTATATTTACTTTTACCAATGTTACATACTCCCCTATGTTTTCATGTTGCTAATTAGCCTCTTGTCAGTTTAATACTGTCATATTAGCATTTTTTCATGGCAAGTCTAGTTGTGATTAACTTCTTCAGCTTCTGTTTTCATGAGATTCTTTATTTTTCCTTCAATATCTGAAGGATAACTTTGCCATATGGAGTATTCTTGGTTGATAATTCTTTTCTTTAGTACTTTCTTAGCCTGTAGGATTTCTGCTGAGAAATCTACTAATAGCGTAGTAGAGGATTCCCTTGTAGGTTAAAAATATTTTTCCCTGGATTTTCTTCTATCTTTCATGTTTCCCAGTTTCATTATGTTATCCTAGATAATGTCTTTTTACATTGAGATAATAGGTTGAGGTATTAGCTTTCATGAACTGGATGCCCAAGTTTTTCCCCACCTTTGGGAAGTTCTCAGCTATTATTTAAGGTAAATATCTTGTCCCCTTCACCCTTTTCTTCCTCTAGTATATTGATTTTTCCAATATTTGTTCTTTTGATGAAACTTCATAAATCACTTTCTTCACTCTTTTTAGTTTTTCCTGCTCTGTTTGGGTTATTTCAAAATCCCTGTCTTCTAATTTACTTATTGTATCTTCCATTTGTTCTACTCTACTAAAGATGTTTTCCATTGCAATTTTCATTTCATGCATTGAATTTTTCAGATCCAGAATTTCTTTGTTCTTTTTTATGATTTATGTCTCATTGGTAAGTATGTCATTTTGTTCATGTATTTTTTCCCTGAATTCATAGAATGGCCTTTTTGAGTTTTCTTGTAATTCACTGAATTTCTTCTAAATAGCTATTTTGAATGCTTTATCAGCAATGTCATGCACTAGAGCTTAGTAATTTAAAAATTGTCCTGGGGTGCCTGGGTGGCTTAGTCGGTTAAGCACCCGACTTTCACTTGGGTCATGATCTCGCGGTTCGTGGGTTCGAGCCCCGCGTTGGGCTCTGTGCTGACTGCCAGCTCAGAGCCTGGAGCCTGTTTCAGTCTGTGACTCCCTCTCTCCCTGACCCTCCCCTGCTTACGCTGTCTCTCTCTCTCTCCTAGAAATAAATAAAACATTAAAAAAATTTATTTTAAAAGTTGTTACCTTTGGTGATGCTGTGCTTCCTTGATTTTTCATAGTTCTTATAGTTTTGATCACTGCTTTCACATTTGAAGTAGCAGATACCTCCTTAAATCTGTACAAGTTGCCTTCAGTTGGGTTATGGTATTCATTGGTGCTTTTATACTTAGGGTTTTCTCTACTTTCTGGGTTTAACAGGAACATTTGTGGTTTCTCCACTGCCCACAGTTCCCAATCTGTTTTGCTGATAGCACTCTATTTATGAAACCTGCTCTCAATGCTGCACTCTGGAATATGCATAAGGAGTCAACTAGAGTGGGGTGAGGTATGGGTTCAGCATTTAGGGCACTGAAGGTATCCATGAACTCAGTGGGGAAATCCTTGGGTGAAATGCTCCCAGACACCATGGGCAGACTTCTTGCCTAAGTCTTGAGCTTACTTAGCAGGGACCCTGTCACTTTAATGTCCTTTGATATTCTTATTTGCCTCTTCCCCAGTCTTCCACTCTTCCTTTCCACAGTTACTGCTGCTGGACAGAAATGAGTTTCTCAAGCAGCATTCCACACAACTGTGTTAGCCAGGCATTTACTCACCACTCTCCTTTTCATCTGCTAGAGAAGTTACCACTACTAGATAACTCAGTCCTTATTGTGTTGTAGGGAGTGGAGTATGTAGGGCAAATCCCTCTTACTGTCTCCATTGCAACCAAACTCTTTTTTTTTTCTTTTTTCTCTTTTTTTCTGCTCCAAAGACATGCTAGAATCACTGCTTGGGATGGCTGAACATATGCAAATACTGTCTCTTCTGTGGCTACTTGTTCTAGGTCCATGCTCTTCAGGTTTTTTCATAACTTCAGTGAGAGGAGTTGGGCCAGGGCTGCAGGCTCTATTGCTTACGTAGCCCAGACCGAGATCTGTTTGCCTATTAGTGGATGCACAAGTGGGCGAGATTACTCCTAGTCTCCTGACATATATTCTAGATCCTAAACCTCTCACAAAAGTGCTGCTGTTCATAGACATATATCTAATTCATTGTTCAAAAGAAAGAATAAAATGTAAGAAATTTTATACTGCTGTAATGCTAATGCCAGTTCTGGACATTATTTTTAAACATACAGAATAGCCAGGCTTGCTGACCTTAGCCTCAGTTTAATTATAAAGTTGATTACAGTCTGATGTTTGCTAAACTTCTTATTGTTTTACAAAGTTAGTTTTTCTCTTCTTAACCTTTAACTATTAGATTGAGTAGAATGGATACTCTCAAAGTAGCAGGATCTGCTTACCCCATTTCACCCTAATTTCCAAGAAGAAACTTTTTTTAAATTACCATGGATATATACCATTTAAGCATCTTAAAATATGTTGATTAAAATATGTTGAGACTATTTGGGCAAATAGTTAAACACAGATACCTCAAACTTTAAAAACAATGAATCAGACTAAAGCATCTCATTCATACTTTCTACTACAAATATAAAACCTAGGGGCGCCTGGGTGGCTTAGTCGGTTAAGCGTCCGACTTTCGCTTAGGTCNAATTCTATAAATGTTATATACTATGGTTTCCATAGCTAGTATGTTTATAGTGAATTTTGGAGGATTTAAAACACATGAATAGAAATGATATATCATAGACATTACATTTTTAGATTATTATTAGTGATGAGATTATTAGAAAGATTCTTTAATTTTGATTTTTAAAGTAAACTCTTCTACTATAAGGAATTTTTTCTAAAAATTATTGTTCAATATAAAAATAAGCAAGGTAAATCAGAGTTGCATTTTTATAATATTGCAGTACAATATTATAGTTATTGACTATAAATTTTATTAATTATTAGTAATCCTAACTCCAGAGGGGTCATTATTTCACTAATTAACATGTCTTACCTCATGAGCCATCAGTATTTCAGCTATAGTTGTTGTTATCCTAAGTTTTTTTTACATCATTGTGGTATTAACACTGTGTGTAGGTGTATGTTTAATATCCTAAATTCCAAGTAATTTATCTCTGTATAGTTGACATGCAATGTTCATTAGTTTCAGGTGTACAACATAGTGATTCAATAACTCTATTATGCTCACCACAATTGCAGCTACCATCTGTCACTATACTCAGATTTTTTTAAATATAATTATTGAAAATAGAATGAAAACCCACAAAAAAATAATCTAAATGAATAAAATGTCCAGCTGAATTTCACTTCCCTTAAAAGAAATAATTCATTTTACCATTGAGCATATAAAACAAAAAGCAACTCTTACTATTTGTATAATAGACATTTATCTTATAGTAAACATGTCTTCTACAACTAACTCAAAACATTTAAATGATTCAGAATCCCTTCCATTTGGGATATCAGAGTCAAAATTCTATGAGGATTCTGGGAAAGATGGGAGTAGGAGGACCCTACCTAGATAACCCATAACCCCCCAAAAAATAACCCCACAACTAGCAGAACAAAGTCCATAACTAAATGTAGAGAAGAAGCCACATTGAAGACGGTGGGAAGGGCAGACTTGGGAGAGTTAAACTCCACAGGTATGGTCACCCGAGGGAGGGAAATGCAGGCATTGAGAAGAGTGAGAAACAGACTATTCCCATAGCATTTGTTATAAAAACCAGAGGGACCAGATTTTATTAATTCTTACAACCAGCAGGATGTAAGACCTGGAACTCTAAAAATCAGTGGGCCTGGCTCTCAGAGAACATGGAGGGTGCCCTCCCTGTCCTTTAAGAGACAGCACAATAAATAAGCCAAGAAGATACAACTTAGAAGCAGCAGTCTGAAAAACGCCTGAGGAATACAGGAGGGAGGGTTAGTTACTAATCTAGGAACAAAGGAGCTGGCAGCCACCCATTCCTTGCCTTCCCCCAACCCCAGCATAATTAAGTATATATCCACCTGCAGGAACCAGTGCTGTGCAGGCATTCACTGCCTTACACTTGTGCTTACACTGTGCCCTGCCTCTCCAGCTGATCCTGCCTTAGTCCTGGCCCTGCAAGCCTAGCTCCCAGAAGACTAGAGCAAACTGCCGACATTGCACCTCTCAACCTCCTCCAGAAGTCACATGTACCTTGTTAAAACTGCACCCCTGCCCACATTTTGCAGAGCAGCTGTAGCCAGCCCAGTCTTCACAGCAACTGTGTGTCCCCTGTGGAAGTAGGCAGGTACCACATAGTTAAAAGTGTGTGCCTTGTTCACTACTCTGAAGAACAAGAGACACAGCTGACTTTCTTAAAACACAGGAATGGATACATTTAGGAAAAAGAGGACACAGAGGAATATGCCCCAAATGAAAGAACAGGACAAAATCACAGCAAGAGACCTAAGCAAGATGTCTGATGGAGAATTTAAAGTAATGATCATAATGATACTAGAGTTGAAAAAAGAGTGGAGGACATCAGTGAGACACAACACAGAAATAAAAAAGACCCATTCAGAGATGAAAAACACAATAAATGAAATTAAGAATACATTTGATGGTTGAAGTGCCCGGGTGGCTCAGTCAGTTAAGCATCTGACTTTGGCTCAGGTCATTATCTCACAGCTCATGAATTCGAGCCCTGTGTAGGGCTCTGTGCTGATACTGCCTAGAGCCTAAAAACCTAGAGCCTACTTCAGATTCTGTGTCTCCCTCTCTCTCTGCCCCTCCCCCACTCGTGCTGTGTCTCTCTCTTTCTCAAAAATGAATAAACGTTTAAAATTTTTAAAAATCCCATCTACTTTCACTTGATGGAATAAATAGCAGGCTATAGGAACAAAGTAATGACTTGGAAGATAGTAATGGAAGGTAATCCAGCTCTGCAAGTGAGAGAAAAAAGAATTATGCACAATGAGAATAGGCTTTGGGAACTCAGTGATTCCATCAAACATAGCAACATTGGCATTATAGGTTTCCCAGAAGTAGAAAAGTAAGGAAAAAGGGACAAACTATTTGAAGAAATAATAGTGAAAACTTTCCTAATCTGGGAAAGGAAACATAAATCTCCCAACAAAATCAACTCAGTGAGGTCCACACAAAAACACATAGTAATTGTAATGGCAAAAAGTAGTGATAAAGAATAAATTTTAAAAGAATCAAGACAAAAGACAACAGTTACATACAAGGGAACCTCATAATGCTTTCAGCTGATGTTTCAACAGAAACCTTACAAGCAAGAAGGGAGTGGCATGATATACTCAAAGTGCTGAATGGGGAAAAAATTCAAGGATTCTCTATCGAGGAAGGCTATCTGAATAGAAGTAGAATACAGAGTTTCCATAAGGAGAGTAGGGAAAGTAGAAACACAAAGCAGTAAAAATAAGCATATCTGTAAAAATCAGTGAAGGGATTCACAAAATAAAAGGATGTAAAATATGACACCACATACATAAAATGTCAGAGGAAGTGGAGGAAAGAATACATTCAAACTTAAGCAACCACAACTTCATATAGATGGCTGTATGCAGATGTTATATACAAACCTAATGATAACCACAAACCAAAAGCCAGTAATGGACATACTTAGATCCTTTCTCTTTATTCTTTTCATGTCACTAAAGGAAGCCAGCAAACTATGAAAGAGAATAAGAAAGAATCAAACTACAAAAACAACCACAAAAAAAATAACAGATATCTATCAACAATTAATTTGAATGTAAATGGACTAAAGACAGAGAGTGACAGAGTGGATTAAAACCCAAACCTATTTTAGGACACCTGGGTGGCTCAGTCCATCTCTTGATTTTGGCTTGGGTCCTGATTTCATGATTTGTGGGATCAAGCCCTGTGTGTGGCTACACACTGACACTGTGGAGCCTGCTTGGGATTCTCTCCTCTCTGTCCTTCTCATATTTGTGTGCTTATTTTTGTGGGCCTTCTCTCTCAAAATAAACAAATAGGTCCTATCTATATGCTACCTACAAGAGGCTCATTTCAGACCAAGAGACACCTGTAGATTGAAAATGAGGTGATAGGGAAACATTTATCATGCAAATGGATCTCAAAAGAAAGCTGAAATAGCAACTGAGACAAAATAGGCTTTAAAACAAAGACTGTCACAAGAAACAACACTACATATATAATCATAAAGGGGACAATCCAATAAGAAGATTTAACAGTTGTAAATATTGATGTACACAACATAGGAGCACCAAATATATTTAAAAAGTTAACAAAGGAACTAATGAATTGATAGTAATACAATAGGAGCCTTTAACAACCTACTTATTTTAATGGGCAGATTATCAAAACAGAAAATCAACAAGAGTGGCTTTTTTAAAACTCTTACGTTAATTACAGTTAATTTATAGTATTATGTTAGTTTCAGGTGTTCAATATAGTGATTTCAACAATTCCATAGGTCACCCAGTGCTCATCACAAGTGTCCTCTTTCATCCGCATTAACCCATGCATCCACCCCTGCTCCCCTCAGTTCTCTACAATTAAGAGTGTTTCTTGATTTCTTTTTTCCCTTTCTTGTTTGTTTCTTTTTTTTTAATTTTTAATGTTTATTTAATTTTGAGAGACAGAGACACAGAGTGTGAGCTAGGGAGGGTCGGAGAGAGAGGGAGACACAGAATCCGAAGCAGGCTCCAGGCTCTGAGCTGTCAGCACAGAGCCTGACATGGGGCTTGAACCCACAAACCATGAGATCATGACCTGAGCTGAAGTCGGCCGCTTAACCAACTGAGCCACCCAGGTTCCCCTGTTTTGTTTCTTAAATTTCACGTGAGTTAAATCATATGGTATTTGTCTTTCTCTGACTTCATTTAGCATTCTACTCTCCAGCTCCATCCATGTTGTTGCAAGTGGCAAGATTCCTTTCTTTTTTATGGCTGAACAATATTCCATTGTATAACTTCTTTTTCCATTCATCAGTTGATGGACACTTGGGCTGCTGCAATACCTTGGCAACTATAAATACTACTATAAACATATGGGTGCATGTAGCCCTTTAAATTAATGTTCTTGTATTCTTTGGGTATACACTTAGTAGTGCAATTGCTGGATCATAAAGTAGTCCTCTTTTTAACTGACGCACTATAGTGTGTGTGGGTGTGTGTGCGTGTGTGTGTACGTACACGTTACCTTTACTTTTTCAAGATTGTTTTATATGGGTCTTTTCTATCAAAATGAAACTACATTTTATTTATGCATCTACCTTAGAACCTGTCCTTTAACAAATAAGGATTACGACAGAACAGGATATGATGTGTTCATATAAGGACTGCAATCACTCCTCTTCAGTGTACTTACCCTTTGATTAAGAGTCAGATGCTACAGTTTAGTGAGAACTGTTTGTCTCTTCTGATGTCTTTGTCAAACTCGCCATTTTCAACTCATTCAGATCAATTGTAAGCCTAATAGATTGTGCTGTAAAGTACTTAACTCCCCTTGAACTCATCCTTTTCTTTCTTTTTTTTTTTTTTTACTTCATAAACACTGATTAATCAACATTAGGTCACCTAGAAACAGGGTATTTATTCATAAAGTATGTACCATTTATTCATGAAGTATGTATTCATAAGGTATTTGGTACATACTATTCTACAGACAACTAAGAAAACTCAAAAACCAAGATATTTATCACGGTCAAGTAGCTGTTGAAGTCTTTATGCAAGGAAGGAAAGAGTGTATGAATCACTTCTCCTCTCCCCCTAAATTATATGTCTACCTTCTAGCAAAACTAAGGATCAATCACTGACAGCAGTTATAGGTTGAATTCAGTCTCCCGTAATATATTTTCCATGTTGATTTGAAGGCAATTTTGATTTACTTTAGGCTGTAATTGTTGATGTCCCATACATTACAAAAAATTATACATGGTTGTCCTGAGACAAATTTAGCTGAGTCTTTATATATTTCAAAATGTAAATCTCTTAGATCTGCTTTTAAAAATTCATCTTTAAAATTTTTCCTTTACCAGGTCTTTCTATATTATTTAATCTTTTTTTCCATTGTCTTAATCCATTTTTTTTATTTCATTTTCCTCACCTAAATGTATCTTGTTTTAAAAAAAAAAAAAAGTAGAATTGCAGTTGAACATCTGAGCATTTTTGTTCTCATCTTAGAGGTTTTCTACACAATCAATTTGAAAAGACTCTATTCTGCCTCCCATTGGAAAGGACAGTCTCTTCTCTCTTTATATTTGCTAATTGCTGATACTCAGCTCTGTAAACTGCCTTAGTGTTTTCATTGTGTGGCCTTTCCACTTGGGCTTCAAAATCAGTATTTTGCAGAGACCTGACTAATCATTCTGATAAACAGTAGGATGACTTGGCAGTATGAGTCATTGTCCCAGCAGAGTCTTAGAATTTTGTGAGGGAAACAACTCAGCATGCTTCTGTCTTGTGCTAGCTTTGGCTTGTGTGAGAAGACACAAACATTGCAGTAGTGTTGTTTTTAAATTCAGTTGAATCAAACATACTACATGAAGGCATGATGAATTATTGTACTGTGTGAGTTTATGCATTTTCATACATGTATAGATTTTTTTCCAAGTAACAGGAAGCAAACCTGAAAAAATAATAGTAATGTGACCAGAACATCAATTTATTATTTTTCAGAGCTGAGGTAAAAAAGCTTAATTGCTTGGACTATAGAGTTCTGCCTTTTTTTTTTCTTTTGACATGGTTATTAAGAAGTTTAGTAAACAAGAGGCAAGAAGAGATAAAAATCTCCATAATGCCCTAAGGAAAGCTAGATATTTGTTTTATTCTTTTATACTCTTGTTCCATTTAAAAATTAAATATTTATTTTTGAAGGAGACAGAGACACAGGACATGAATGGGGGGTGGGCGGTAGAGAGAGAGAGAGAGAGAGAGAGAGAGAGAGAGAATCTGAAGCAGGCTCCAGACTCCAAGCTGTCAGCACAGAGTCCAACAAGGGGCTGGAACTGATGACCCTGTGAGATCATGACCTGAGCCAAAGTCGGATGCTTAACCAAATAAGCCACCTAGGGACCCCTATCTTGTTCCATTTTTAAGTTAACAGAAAACCCCAATAAGCCACAATTTTAAAATGTCAAGCTGTAAAATGTGTCTATGTGTATTTGTTCAAGCTACTTCCAGAAATATTTGAAGACACTTTAAAGATGTCAATTAAATGGAAATTGTACCTGTGTTAACGCACAGATAAATAAAAATTCTGATGAATTTGGAGTTGGACACAGGTTTCATCTTCAAATGATGAAATCCCTTTAATATATACATATGAAGATACAGCATTCAGTTATAAGGTCATAAAACTAACATGTGACTTTAATATATTAAAGTCTAAATACAGAAACTTCCTAGATACATGAACTATAAATTTGGGCAAGTCATTTATCTTCTGAGAGTCACAAGTAAAATGTGAATGCTGGTACTACTTTTGTCCATTTGTCAGGTTGTTGGAGCAGTGGAAATGAAATTATGAATGTTAAATGGTCCAGTGAATGTGAGATCTTATTCTTAACTGGGATCCTACCCTTAGCTTCTCAGTAGTAATAGAAGATTCATGGATTATTTATGTTAAAGTCTAAGGTTTTATGCAGGTGATGTAACTCATTGTATTTAGTCAAGGTTCTCCAGAGAAATAGAACCAACAGCTAATATATGTGTATGTATGTAATACATATAATGAGGAATTAACTCACTTAATTATGGAGGCTGGGAAGTCCCAAGGTCTGCAGCTGACAAGATAGATACCCGGGAAAGCTGAATGTGTAGCTTCAGTCAAGGTCTTAAGGCCTGAGAACCAGGAGATGCGACTATCCAAGTTCTAGTCTGAAGATTGGCAGGGTCAAGCCCCCCGACTGGCTGATTTTTCAGTTCAAGTCCAAAAGCCAGAGCAGACTGCTATCCAGCTCAAACAGGCAGAAGGACTTCTCTCTGACTTAGCCTTTTTGTTCTAGTCAAGTCTTCATCTGATTGGATGATGCCCACCCATATTAGAACTATCTCCTTTACCCAGGCTACCAGTTCAAAAGTTCATCTCCTTCAGACAAGCCCAGAATAATGTTTGGCTTAATGTCTAGGCACCCAGTGACCAGTCAAGTTGACACCTAAAATTAACCTTTATATTCATGTATCTTTTTAATTAAGTTTTTAAAATTTTAATTCTAAGATAGTTAACTATAGTGTTACATTAGTTACATTGTAATTATTAGTTACAAAATTAAATACTGATTTAATTTTCTATAAATTACTCAGTGATCATCATACTAAGTGTACTCTTTGATTCCCTTCACCCTGCCAACCTCCACTCTGGTGACCCTCAGTTTGTTCTCTATAGTTAAGGGTCTGTTTCTGGGTTTGTCAGTCTCTTTTCTCCTTTGTTAGTTTGTTTCTTAAATTCCACATGTGAGTGGAATTTATCTTTCTCTGACTTATTTGGCTTAGTATTATATGCACTAGCTCCATCCATGTTGTTGCAAATGACAAGATTTCGTTCACTTTTATGGGCAAATAATATTCCATTGTATATATCTATATTTCCTTTTCTTTATACCACTTTTTTTTTTTGATATTTTTTTTATTTATTTCTAGGAGAGAGAGAGACAGCGTGAGCCGGGGAGGGTCAGAGAGAGAGGGAGATACAGACTCTGAAACAGGCTCCAGGCTCTGAGCTGGCAGTCAGCACAGAGCCCGACGCGGGGCACGAACCCACGAACTGTGAGATCATGACCTAAGCGAAAGTCAGACACTTAACCGACTAAGCCACCCAGGTGCCCCTTTATACCACTTTTTTATTGATAAATCTATCAGTGGACACCTGGCAGCTTCCATAATTTGATTATTATAAATAATGTTGCAATAAACATAGGGGTGCATGTATCCCTTTGAATTCATGTGGATTTTTTGTTTCATTTTGTTTTGGGGGGTATATACCCAGTACACAATTACTAGATCATAGGGTAGTTCTATTTTTAACTTTTTGAGGTACCTCCATACTCTTTTCAATGGTGGCTATACCAGTTTTCACTCCCATTAATTGTGCATGAGTGTTACTTTTTCTCTACTCCTCACCAGCAGGTATTGTTTCTTGTGTTTTTGATTTTAGCCAAGCTGACAGGTGTGAGGTGATCTCATTGTGTGTTTGATTTGCATTTCCCTGATAATGAATGATGATGAGCATCTCTTCATGTGTCTGCTGGCCATTTGTATATCCTTGGAGAAATGTCTGTTAATGTCCTCTGCCCATTTTTTAAAAATGTTTATATACTTATTTTTGAAAGAGAGTGAAATGTAGAGAGAGAATCCCAAAAGGCCCCACATTGTTAGCACAGAGGCTGTGCAGGGCTCAAGCTCACGAACCATGACAACATGACGTGAGCTGAAACCAAGAATCTGACACTTAACCTACTAAGCCACCCAGGTGCCTCAATGTCCTCTGCCAATTTTTTAATTGGATTATGTTTTATGGGTATTGAGTTCAATCAGTTCTTCATATATTTTTCATACTAACCCTTTATCATATATATGTGATATATATATCATATATATCATTGCAATTGATATATAAGATATATGTCATTTGCAAATATCTTCTCCTATTTAGTAGGTTGCCTTATAGTTTTGTTGATTGTTTCCTTCACTTCGCAGAAGCTTTTTATTTTGATTTAGTCCCAATTGTTTATTTTTGTGTTTTATTTCCCTTGCCTCAGGAGACTATCTAGAAAACTACTGCTATGGCCTATGTGAGAGAAGTTACTGCCTGTGATCTCTTTTATTTTTGTGTATGATATAAGAAAGTGGTCCAGGTTCTTTTTCTTGCACATAGCTCTCCAGTTTTCCCAATACTATTCATTGAAGAGACCTTTCTCCCACTGTATATTCTTTTCTCCTTTGTTGAAGAGTAATTAATCATATAATTGCAGGTTTATTTCTAAGTTTTCTACTCTGTTCCATTGATCTCTAAGTCTGTTTTTGTGCTGGTACCATGCTGTTTTGATTACTACACTTTCTTAATATTACTTCAAGTCTGGAATTGTGATACCTCAGTTTTGATTTTCTTTTTCAAGATTGCTTTGGCCTGTTGGGGTCACTGGTGGTTCCATACAAATTTTAGAATTGTAAAATTCTAAAATGCTTTGGGTCTTTTGATAGGCATTGAATCTTTAGATTGCTTTGAGGAATATGGACCTTTTAACAATATTTGTTCTTCCAAATCATGAGCATGGAATGTCTTCTCATGTTTGTTTGTATCGTCTTCAATTTCTTTCATCAATATTTTAGTTTCAGAGTACAGGTCTTTCACCTCCTTGGTTAAGGTTATTCATAGGTATTTCATTATTTTTGGTACAATGGTAAATTGAATTGTTTTCTTAATTTTTCTTTCTGCTGCTTCATTATTAGTGTATAGAAAGATTTCTGTACATTGTTTTTGTATGCTATGACTACTGAATTTATTAATCACTTCTAGCAATTTTTTTTGCTAGAATTTTTAAGGTTTTCTCTATACAGTATCATGTAATCTGCACTAGTGGAAGTTTTACTTCTTTCTTACCAATTCAGATGCCTTTTTCTTTCTTTTTGTGGTCTTATTGCCATGGCTAGAACTTCCAGTACTATATTAAATGAAAGTGGTGAGAGTGGACATCCTTGTCTTCTTCCTGATCTTCTGGGAAAAACCTCAATTTTTCAGCATTGAGTATAATGTTATCTGAGGGTCTATTATAAATGGCCTCTATTATTGAGGTATGTTCCCTCTAAACCTGCTTTGTTGGGTATTATTTTTATCATAAACGGATGTCATACTTTGTCAAATGCTTTTTTCTGTGTCTGTGCTTATGTTCATATGGTTTTTATCCTTTCTCTTATAAATGTGTATCATATTGATTGATTTGCAAATATTGAATGAGCACTGTATCCCAGGAATACTTCACGCTCGATGGTGATGAATGATTTTTTTGATGTATTCTTGGATTCTATTTGCTAATTGCAGATTTTTGCCTTCATGAGAGATACAGGCCGTGTGGGTCTCTATCTGTGGTGTTTTCAACTGGTTTTAGTGTTAGGGTAGTGCTGGCCTCATAGAATGAATTTGGAAGGGTTTCCTTCTCTTGTTTTTTGGAATAGTTTGAGAAGAATAGGTATTAAACTTCTTTAAATGATTGGTCAATACACCTATGAAGCCAGCTGATCCTGAACTTTCGTTTGTTAGGAGTTTATTTGATTACTGCTTCAATTTTACTGGTAGTAATTGGTCTGTTCAAATTTTCTATTCCTGCTTCAGTTTTGGTAGGTTATATGTTTCTAGGAATTTATGCATTTCTTCTAGGTTGTCCAATTTTTTGGCATGTAATTTTTCATAATATTCTCTTACAATTGTTTATATTTCTTTGGTGTTAGTTTTTATCTCCTCTCTTTCATTTGCGATTTTGGGTCCCCAACCTTTTTATATGGGTCTGGCTAGAGGCTTATAAATTTTGTTGATTTTTTTCAAAGAACCAGCTCCTGGTTTTATTTAATGATTCTAGTGGGTTTTGTTTTGGGTTTTTGTGTGTGTGTGTTGTTGTTGTTGTTGTTTTTCTTTTTCCTTTTTTTTTTTTTTGTTCCTATGTCACTTATTTATCTTTATTATTTCCTTCTGCTGGTTTTGGGTTTTGTGTTCTTTTTCTAGCTTCTTAGGAGGTTGAAAAGGTTAAGTCATTGGAGATTATTTTTCCATCTTGAGGTAGGCCTATATTGCTATAAATGTCACTCCTAGAATCACTTTTGCTGCATCGCAAAGATTGGGATTGTTGTATTTTCATTTTGTCTCCATGTACTTTTTTATTTCTAATTTCATTCCTTGGTTCATCTATTCATTTTTTAATGTTTATTTACTTCTGAGAGAGAGAGAGAGAGAGCACGCGTGAGCAGGGAGGGTCAGAGAGAGAGGGAGGTACAGAATCTGAAACATGCTCCAGGCTCTGAGCTAGCTGTCAGCACAGAGCCTGACGCAGGGCTCGAACCCAGGAACCATGAGATCATGACCTGAGCCGAAGTCTATGCTTAACCGACTGAGCCACCCAGACACCCCAGACCTATTCATTTTTAAATAGCATGTTGTTACACCTCAATGTATTTGTGCTCTTTGCAGATTTTTTTTTTCTTATGGTTGATTTATACTATCTTAGCGTTTTGGTCAGAAAAGATGCATGGTATTACTTCAGTCTTTAATTTGTTGAGACTTCTTTTGTGGCCTAATATGTGCTCTCCTCTGGAGAATGTTCCATGTGCACTTGAAAAGAGTGTGTTTTGGGGCGCCTGGGTGGCTCAGTTAGTTAGGCGTCCGACTTCAGCTCAGGTCATGATCTCACAGTTCTTGGGATCGAGATCTGTGCTGACAGCTAGCTCAGAGCCTGGAGCATGTTTCAGATACTGTACCTCCCTCTCTCTCTGACCTTCCCCTGCTCACACTGTCTCTCTCTCTCTCAGAAATAAATAAAACATTAAAAAAATTTTTTTGAAAGGAGTGTTTTATGATGGAATGTTCTGAATATATCTCTTAAATTTATCTGGTCCAAACGTGTCATTCAAAGCCACTGTTTTCATATGCAAATCAAAACCACAATGAGGTAGTTGTAAAATGTAGAATGACACCTGTCAGAATGGCTAAAGTCAACAACACAACAACTACTGATGAGGTTGTGGAGAAAAAGGAACACTCATGCACTGTTGGTGGGAATGCAACCTGGTACAGCCACTGTGGACAACAGGATTTTTGAAGGCAAAAAACTTTAGACTACCTAATAATGCAGGTAACTTTTCAAAGAGTCACAGTTGTCTAAACACTATGTGCCCCAATAATATAACCTTAAAATTAATTTAAAAATTAGCAAAATTACAAGAAGAAATTGGCATATCCACATTTATAGCCATACTTATTTTAATGGTTTTTTAAATTTTTTTTTAATATTTATTTTTGAGAGAGCAGTAGAGAGAGGGAGACACAGAATCCAAAGCAAGCTCCAGGCTCCAAGCTATCAGCATGGAGTCTGGTGTGGGGCTTGAACCCATAAACTGTGAGATCATGACATGAGCTGAAGTCAGACACTTAACGGACTGAGCCACCCAGGTGCCACTAATGTTTATTTTTGAGAGACAGAGCACAAGCAGGGAAGGGGCAGAGAGAGAGAGGGAAACAGAATCCAAAGCAGGTTCTGGGCTCTGAGCTGTCAGCACAGCTGTGAGATCCCACAGACTGTGAGATCATGACCTGAGCCTAAGTCAGACACTTAACTGACTCAGCCACCCAGGTGCCCCACAGCCACAGACTTCTAAAACACTTCTCTCGGAAACTGACTGATAGAAGAGAAACATTTGGATTTGAAAAAGTAACAAAAATTTAATCTGGCTATATCTAGAACCTGCCCCAAAATGTTTGACAACATACATCTTTTCAGACATATTGATAAGAAAATCGTGACAGCCAAAGGATCATTAGTATATTGACAGCTTTGTGTTTAGAAAGATTTACAATCAATGAAGAAAAACACTACACATTAAATTTGTGGGGTGGAACTAAAGTGGAATTTTGGCACACATGTTAGAAAAAGAAAATTAATGAGCTATTCATTTTACCCAAGAAGTTAGAAACAGAAGAAAATAAATGCACACATTAAATAGGGAAAAAAGCAGCAATAGAGGAGACCAATAAAAGCAAGATATTTGAAAGGATTTAAAAAAATATCTGGCAAGATTAGCCAAAAACAAGCATAAAATAATAAGGATGAAGGAACAAAAGGCTTTTAAAAATTAAAATGTTAATATCTTTATACTAACATATTTGAAAATGTAGAGTTAAAGACTTTTACAAAAACATAATTGGCAGATATTGACTCAAAAAATAGGTATTCCAAATGAATTTCTGATGAGTAATACATTGAATCATATATAAAAAAACCTATTCATTAAAAAAAAAGACAGAATTTTACAAAAGAGTTTTACCAAAGCTTTAAGGATAAAATACTCATTTTAGACAAATAGATCTAAAAGAGGGGAAAACCAATATAAAAGCACCGTGCAGTGCTTTTTAAATTAAAGAAATGGAAAACAGGCAGCATGTATTGTGATGCCATTATAATCCTATCACCAAGAGCAGTATTAAAAGGGCAAATTCTTTTGTAATCACTTGTGAATATAAATATTAAATAATATTTATTATATAATAACTTATTAGTATGTTGAATTTAGGAATGTGTATCTGGTATAACACATGTCCTATGGCTGGCTGCTTTTAGGTATTAGCTCATTTAGCCAAGATGCTAAAGAATATTAAATTTTTTTCACCTATTGGCAGAAAAGTATGAAAATATTATCAATAAGATACTATTAAACATATAATCAAAATATAAAGTAACAATAAGCCTGCAGCCAAAGTTAAGTTTCTAAGTGGCTCATGTCTTTGTGAAGCAAGGAAAGTGACTTCACATATGGATATTGAGTTGATTAAATGGTGTGTGATGGCAGCACTTGAAGAAATGTGTCTACAGCAGATAAATTTGCTTCACTATTAGTATTATGGCAAAAACAGTGCTTGAAGAGTTGAAGAAATTGAGATATTGGCAGTATTAGTAACCAATTAAAAAGCAACTGATTAAAAGTAGTTTTGTCTCTTAAAAAGTTGAGATGTTACTGATACTGCTGGGCTTCTTTTGAGTAATAAGTGATAAGTTTGAAGTGACAGAATAATTGGCATTTACAAATAGTATAAATGGAACACATTTAGCTAAGAATATTTTTAAAGTAAATAACAAGATAATTCCGTAAAACCTGAAGTGGAATCTACTAAGATGTATGAAGCAGAATAAAGGCTTATTTGGGCAAAAGAATTATTAAAACATAAGGCATATGGTTATTTCTTCAACTCTTCATTTCTTGCATTAGGTACATTGTGGAAAACATTTGAACTTGCTATGTGATATTGAAACAGCAGTATTAATTTTAAACTTTGCTTTCAATTTAATCATCAGTCCAGTCAAAAATAGAATCAGAATATTCTTACTTATCCTGAAACACAGCAGCTTGATGCCTCAGTGGGAAAGTTTTATTACAATTTTTTTTTTAGGTCAGGGCTAAGATTGAAACTTTTCTGAACAAGAAGAACTACCCTCAAGCTTTATTATCAAGCACTAAATGGCTTTGAAAATTAGAATATGCTACAGAATGGACAATGATTGTTAATGATTTCAATCTAAAATTACAAAACAGTATTTATATGTGAAGATTACGGTGTGGTAAAGCCATTTTGCTGATGACCAACATTGTTTGAATCACGTGTAATGGCTAGCTGCTTTATAAATTCATACTGTCAAAGCTAAGACAAGAAGTTAAAACTACATTTCGGGGCGCCTGGGTGGCTTAGTCGGTTGGGCATCCGACTTTCGCTTGGGTCATGATCTCGCGGTTCATGGGTTCGAGCCCCGCGTTGGGCTCTGTGCTGGCTGCCGGCTCAGAGCCTGGAGCCTGTTTCAGTCTGTGACTCCCTCTCTCTCTGACCGTCCCCTGCTCACGCTGTCTCTCTCTCCTAGAAATAAATAAAACATTTAAAAAAAAAAAAGTTAAAACTACATTTCAATGCACATTTTCAGTGGATATATTTACTGAGCACACACTACAGGCTCAGCAATGTTTCATGGGACTTCATGCAAGTGCAAAATAAATCCCCATATTTCAGAATCATTTTTACCATTCAGTTGAAGATCTTCCAGCTTAATTGTCGATTGGAAGCAATTAATCTACAATGCATTGACAAGTTCTGAGGTAATTATCAAGAAAGTCTAGTAGGCGGCTATAAATGATTTATAGATGATGAACATACTCAAATCATAATCTTGAGGACTGTTATCCGTATTTGGAAACAGCTATCTATCTGTTTACAATTCATAAAATCTCCATACAGATCCATATTAAATGAGAGACATTTAGAATTGATTTTTGTAACAGGGAACATTAATTTGAAGCCCCAGTTAAGCAAAATGTTATCCCCCTCCTAAGAAAAAGAATTTCATTCTTAGACAATAATATCTATTTTATAATACGTTTATTTATCAATTTTGTATTTTGAGTCTGTTTATGAAAGTTCTGTGAAATCTTTTACCAGCAATTTTAACATTTGTGAGATGATATATCATTGTGGCTTTGACTTGCATTTCCCTGATGATTAGGTCATTTTGAACACCTTTAGAGATACCTGTTGGCCATATGTATATAATCTTTGGAAATTTGTCTATTCAGATCATCTTCCCGTTGATTAATCAGATAATTTTTTCCTGTTGAATTGTAGGAGTTTGTATATGTTTTCAGTGTTAATCCCTTATTAGATTTATAATTTTCAAATATTCTCTCCCCCTTTAGTCAGTTGCCTTTCAGTTTGATGTTTTCCTTTGCTATGCAGTGCTTTTTAAATTGATATAGCCCCACTTGTTTATTTTTGCTTTTACTGCCTTTCCTTTAATGTCACCCCAAAATATCATAGCCAGATTGAAGTTATGGAATTTATCATCCATTTTTTCTTCCAGGGTTTTATGGATTCAGGTCTTACATTAAAGTCTTTAATCTACTTTGGGTTAGTTTTTGTGTATAGTTTAAGATAGAGGTCCAGCTTCATTCTTTTGCATGTGGTTGTCCAATTTTCCCAACACAGTTTATAAAATAGACTGTCCTTTCCCCTGTGTGTTTCCTGGCTCTTTTGTCATAATTAATTGACCATATATGTGTGGGTTTAGTTCCAGGCTCTATCTTTTGTTCCATTGGTTTCTGTGTGTGTTTATGCCATACTATTTTGATTACCATAGCTTTGGTAATATTGTTTGAAATCAGGAAGCATGTTGCTTCCAGCTTTGTTATTTTGGCGATTTGAGGTCCTATGCGATTCCCTACAAATTTTGTGATTGACAGATTTAGGTTTTCCTTTCCAATTTGGAATGCTTTTACTTTTTTTTCCCTTGTATAATTGCTGTGGCTAGGACTTCTAATACCTTGTTAAATANACCAGCTAGACTTCAGTACTATACTGAATAAAAGTGGTGAGAGTGGGCATCTTTGTCTTATTCCTGATGTCTTCTTCCTGAGTCTGATGTTAGAGATGGCCTTATGCTGAGGTACATTCCTCTCTAGATCTGCTATGTTGACAGCTTTTCAAATATGTTGTATTTTATCAAATGTTTTTATCTATTGAAATTATCGCATGTTTTATATATATTGTTAATGGAATATCATTGATATAGATTTTCAGATATTGAACCATTCTTGCATCCTTGTAATAAGCCCATCTGAGCATGCCGTGTAATCCTTTCAAAATATTGTTGACTTTGGTTTGCTAGTTTGTGGAGGATATTTGCTTATATGGTAATCAGAGATATTGGCCTGTACTTATCTTTTCTTATTGTGTCCTTGTCTAAGTTTGGTATTTAAGCATCCAACTGCAGAAAATCAAAGACAGCAAGAAAGGAATAGATTTTCAAAAAACAAAATTGACAAGATGGCAATAAATATGTGCTTATTGATAATTAAATACAAATGCCTAAATTCCCCCATTAAAAGACACAGGGTGACTGAATAGATAAATAAAACCCATTTTGAAGCTCCCTAGAAGAGACTAACATTAGATCAGACCTAAAGATATATATAACCTGAAAGGGAAGGGATGAAAAAAATGTATTCCATGCAAACCTGAATAAACATTTTACAGAGAATATATATGGGTGGCCAATAGACACTTGAAAAGATGCTCATGATCTCTAATCATCAGGGAAATGCAAATCAAAACAAGTTTTGGAGAGGATGTCTAGCAAACAGAACACTTGTGCAATCACTATAGAAAACAGTATGGAGTTACCTCACAACACTAAAAATAGAACTACCATACAATCTAGCAGCTCTACTTCTTTGTATTGACCAAGGAAAATGAAAACCCTATTTAGAAAAGATATTTCCACCTAATGTTTATTACAGCATTATTTACAATAGCCAAGATATGGAAGCAACTTAAGTACATATTTATCAACAGATGAATGGATAAAAAGATATATACACAATGGAATATCATTCAGCCATAAAACAAAATGAAATTTTGGTCACTCATGATAACATGAAAGAACCAAGACGGTATTATGCTCCGTGAAATAAGACATAAACTAATACCATATGATTTCCCTTAGATGTAGAATCTAAACAAACACACAAACAGAAATACATTCATAATTACAAAGAACAAACTGGTCGTTGCTGCAGGGTGGGGAGTGGAGACAAGGGCAAAATAAGTGAATGTAGTTGTAAAACAAGTTAGGAGGATGAAAAGTATAGAATAGAGTCAATAGTCAATATTTTAGTAATTAGTGCACCTATGGCTAGTGTGGTATTTTCGTAAGTATATAAAGTCCAATCACTTTATTAGTAATAGGTATACAACATTCTATGTCAATTATAATTCAATTAAAAATGTAGGGGCACCTAGGTGGCTCCGTTGGTTAAGTGTCTTACTTTAGCTCAGGTCACCATCTCGTGGTTTGTGGGTTCGAGCCTCGTGTTGGGCTCAAAGCCTGGAGCCCATTTCAGATTCCGTGTCTATTTCAAAAACATTAAAAAAAATTAAAAATGTAAATGTACTACATTCTCTAATCAATCAAAAGAGTAATGGGTTCAAAAAAAAAAGATCCATCTAGATGCTGCCTACAAGAAACTCACACATAGACTTAAAGTGAAAGGGATGGAAAAGATATAGTCTATGCAAATGGAAACCAAAGGAAAGCTAAGGTAGCTATATTCATATCAGATGAAATACACTTTAAGACAAAGGCCATATAATCGACATGTAGGACATTATAAGACATGCAAAAGTGAATCCAATAAGAGAACATTTATAAATATTTATGCACCCAACATAGAAACACCTAAAGCAAATTTTTACAACATACCTAATCAAAGAAGTATATAATAGTGCAATAATAGTAGAGGTCTTTAATAAAGCACTTTCATCAATCGATAGATTTTCCAGACAAAAACAATGGATAAGGAAAAATTGGCCTTAAATAACCCGTTAGGCCAGATGGACTTAAACAAATATATACAGAGCATTCCATTCAAGTGCATCAGAATACACATTCTTCAAGTGCATATGAAACATTCTCCAGGGTAGATCATATATTAAGTCACAAAACAAGTCCTAATGAATAACTTCAAGATATCAAGCATCTTTTATAACCACAATGGTATGAAACTAGATATTGCTTAGAAGAAAACTGGAAACTTCACAAATGTGTGAAGATTTAAACAACATGCTGCTGAAAATCCCACGTGTCAAAGAAGAAATCAAAATAGAAAAAAATACCTTGAGACAAATGAAAATGTAACATACCAAAACTTATGGGATACATCAAAAGCAGTTCTAGGAAGAAAGTTATTAGCAATAATGCCTCTATCAAGAAACAGGTAGGATCTCCAACAATTTAACTTTACACTTCGAGGAACTAGAAAAAGAACAAACAGAGCCTAAAGTTAGTAGAAGGAAGAAATAAATGTTAGAGAAGAAATAAGAGAAATATAAAGTAGAAAGACAGTAGAAAAGACCAATGAAGCTAAGCTCTTTTTTGAAAAGGTAAAATTGATAAACCTTAGACTCACCAAA